>NC_134194.1:9361008-9683975 GCF_964188355.1 Buteo buteo | reverse complement strand
CTGTAGCTGCTGTCAGACCTCCAGTAAAACAGTGTGTGACCACTATGGGGTACTGACCACTTAATACAGCAGTACCTGCCAAAATTGGCTTAAGACTGAGTGAGATCAAGGGGCAGAAACATACTGTTTTTTCTAAAGCACATTGTATTACCAGTGTTTACTTACAATTCTCTCGTGGGTCAAATGCTTATTCTTAGTAAAATGGTCTTGCTTCTTATAGACTCAGCTCCACAGGAGAAAGCAAGTTATAACTTTGTCTGAAGATGATATCCTTCTATTTGTTCACATTAAGTTATGAACTGTTGCAGATGGCTTTAGCAGAGACTATCAAGGATATTTTTTAAGTTAAAGATGTGATCCCCCTTCGTTATTGCCACTGTTAATTCAAGTTTAAAAAAAAAGGAACAAAAAATGTTCATTCTCTACCCAAAACACACAGAACTATCATGTCAGCAGGCAGCTGCCACAGTCCTGGCACACAGCTGATGGGACTCCGAGCCGTGGGGTTACGCGTTTCTCCCAGGGAGCCGTCGTTTCTGTATCCAGTATTGACTTCTAAGGTGCCGGTAGCAGTGGAAGTCACATAGCAGCGAAGCAGCGCACCCGCCCTGTCTGATATTTCTGCTTCATCCATCCTGAACGGACAGGGTAACATCACTAGGAGGTGTGCCCAAAGCTGGCTCCATGGTCGATAGGCAGCTTCGCCCAAGCGCGCTCATCCTTCAGGGGGGTGGCCCCAGCAGCACTGCCTGCCCTCCCCAGGCACCGTCCTGGGGCCACGGCCAGGGCTGAGCCCGACGTCCCCACGTGCCTCCGCTGACACATCTCAGCCCTCCCAGGAGGCCTTTGGCTGTGTCAGATCCACGCTGAAAACAGCTGGGATGCTGCCACCAGGACCCAGCTTTGCTCTCCTCTGTACCGTGCCACGCGACGTTGTTGGTAACGACACTGATAGCCCCGAGGACCCAGTGGCCAATTTTAGCTACCGAATTGCCCTGGAGTTTTTCCAAACCCCTATTTTGGGACAGTCACTCACACGGACTTCCATCCGACCCTCATAGACTATTTTGGCACTGAGACGAGGGCTGGGCAAACAGTCCCCAACCAAAGACAGCAGAAACCAGGGGTCAGAGCTGGGCTGGGCTGGCTCCATCTGTGCCAACTTAGTGGTCAGCTCTTCTTTTTTGTCCTTCTGCCCTTTCCCCACATCTGGACCTGGGGTGTATTAACACTTGTCAGCCTCTCAGGTTCTGTGAAATCACAGTCCTTTACGGGCTTCGTAGTGCTTTGAGACCTCTACCTGGGAAGTGCTGCAGAAATGTAAAGCATCCCTATGGATGACCTTATCACTGGCAAAGGAATCTTAAATCCGATCCATTTGTGTGACTCCCGGAGAGCCACTGTTGCATTATTCATGACAGTCTCCTCTTCTTCAGAAGGCTAATATTACTTCCCTCCCCCCTCCGCCCCCATACAGCATTCATAATATGAATTTTATATTCTGAACTAAACCACACAGTCCTTTGTAGTGGTCAGTAATAGGATTCCTACCCGTACTTAGCAGAGTCCACATCAGAGAGAGCACAATCAGCCACCCCAGGAGAAGAGTTCCCAAGATCTCCTCTTACAAGGCATTGTAAAAGTTATAAATAGATTACTCTCTCTCCCTTTGTACCTTCTGGCCCTTTTCCTACACCAAGGGAACATATTTGTCACTAGGACACACAATACGCACTTAGATGTTTGACATCTCTGCCCTCATCAGATGGGCCATACAGAATTTTTCGACGAGATAGAAAATGTGAAATGTTTGGGATGCGGTTACAAGTTTGAAAGTGGTTAAAAGAATGTTAAGAAGAATTAGCCATGGCAGCTTACTTGGTAGTTTGTTATGGCTCCCATTTTCTAATACATCATATTCTTTTATTCCCCTAATTACTTTTTTTGTGTGAAAGACAATTCCCAGGGAACGAACACTTCATTTCTTTGAACCACTGCCAACAATATGCACCACAATTGCTGAAAGCAAAAGAGAGGATCTGGCATATCTATTAGAGCTTTGCAAAGACATACTTTTTTTCTTTTTAACCTTGGTTTTCCCTTAATACCAGCATTGAATAAATGAATTACATTTCCTATTTTCCCCCCTTTCCTCACAACTTCTATTTCTGTTTTCAGGTTGTTGGTTGGTTTTCCTTTTTTTCTTTAAAGTCAAGTCTTGATGGGTAATTATTACATCTCATGAGTCTTCTGTCTCAGTCTTGTATTAAAAAATAGCAGCTAAGAAAACAAGTCTAAATTAACAATCACCTACTTTGTAGAAAGTGATTTTAAAGGCATTAGTACAGTACTCCTTCCACCTCACTCTCCATCCGCAGTGTCCTTCTATATATCCTTTAAACGCAAGCCATATTAGCTCACCTTGAGATGAATGAAACCCTTTATTCAAAGGCAAATCACACCCAAATCTTCACTAGTCTTGAACATTTCTCTTCCACCTTCATCTCTATAGCAGTGATACAAACCAGCATGCCCACTTTCAAAACATGGAAATTTTGGACCTTTATCTCTGGCTCCTCATTAATAAGAAAGCCACTTCCATCCATACATCAGCAAGAATGGGTAACGAGTGCTAACAAAGTATTTTAAAGATACATAGCTTCCAGATGCTGAAGTTCGTGGCTTGGATTTTATGTTCCTTTCTACCTAATGGGGGCTTAGATGTCCCCAGGTGTTCTTGGCGGAAAATGGACAGCATCTGCAGACATCAGGGATTCCTCACTTTCCTCTGAAAATATCTGGGATTCTGGGTATTGAAGTGGGTGATACATGACCTTGATCCAATCTGACAAGTCCTATCTGTTCATCGAGCACAACCAGAAAAGATGACCCTAATCCTTTCCTAGAATTAGAGTTTCCAGGAGTTGTTTTTACTGAAAATAAAGGAAGTGAGCTGCCTGTTGATCACATATGACTTACTAATCATTTAACAAATACTCATTTTTCCAGGCAAAATACAAGCTGCAGTCCTGCAAGAATTTTGCTTGCGAAAGTCCCACTGGGGGATGTCTTTAGGAAAAGAATCAAGTGAATAACATTCAAATAAAGGACCGTGCTCCATTAGGAGGCAACTATTCCAGCTGAAATCTTACCCAGGAACTTGGGGGGTTGCTGTGTGGGAACTCTCATTACAATCTCAAACCAGCAACTACTGGGGAAAATGGAAGCTACTGTTTACTTGGAATGAGGGAGATCTTTGTGCCCACAGTCATGTACTGAAAAAACTACTTAGCTGTTAGTTGATCTTACAGCATCCTGATGCTCTAGAAGATGGGGGCAGGGGGAGGGAGCTGACAAGCTTTGTGTAGTTCAGTATTGGTTCAACACAGTGGTAAGCAAAGAAGTCATCATATCATGTATTCCTGGCTATTTCAGATATCTAATTTCTCTACTTTGAATAAACAACTTGGAGACACATTTGTTCCTATATTTACGTCATAAATAACTTTGCCATCTAGCTTTGGTCTCTGCCTGCCTGAAGTAGAATAGTACGAATATATACCCATAGACTGTATTTTCCATGCAACTAAATACACTTGGGCAGATGTCAATAATCACATTTTACAATGTTCAAAACCAAAAGTCTCAAGATTTCTATATTTCTTTCTTTTCCTCTATCTTATAGCCTTAGTGAGAGCCAAATATTGAAAGTCTGGCACTCAATTTGTAATGCAAATTAACTAAGATGCTAATGACTTGATTTGTATACACAAATACTATTTGTATATTCACATTCTATTGTTTGAGCATGCAAATAATGTGCACACCGATTCAGTAGCTGGATGGAGACTTCCTGGAAAATGAAGTCCTTAAATTCAATTGCTGTTGGCACAAACAGCAAAACAAAGCAACACAAACAACAATCCCTATGACTCTGGTGAGTATAAAGCGATGCAAATCACTGTTCTCGGTTATGTTTTAGCAGAGATTCAACAGAATGTACTGCTCTCGTTTCCTTGATGCTGGGAACCAGATCCAACATAACCCTCAAAATAGCCCATCATTCTTTGCAGATTTGTGCATTTGCTATTTTTGGATCTTGAGGATATTTTGAAAAAGACAGAACTGCTGGCGCCAATTCAGTCACTCCTTCAACAAATGTTTTCTTCACCACCACAACATATATGCTATGTATCTCTCTTACAGCAAATGTAAGTACCAGGGAGGTGTGTCAAAGCACTGGAGAAGTCCCAGATTCTACAGCGCAATCCTTGCCAATCCCATCCAGGGTGATATTGAGCAGCCCAGTGGCTGCAGTAAACTATGCCAGCTGGACAGAATCCCTTCTTGGTCTTCTGCCAGCTGAGACATGGCAGAAACTGGTTGCTCCCCCCCCCCCCCCCCGACACTATTAATTTGAGGCTCAAAGGCAATAAGGTCTCTGTAGGGTGAGGAATGCTGTCCTCATATACCCATTCCCTGCTGCCAGGTGAGGTCTCAGCAACTTCTCGTTAGCCAGAGTCCAGCTCCTCTTGGGCGAGGTGAGCAGTGGAAAAAGTCCTGGGATCACACCCACAGACAGGCCTTTAGTTTTTAATTAGCAGGGGAAGAGAGCTAATAGGATACCAGTCTGGTCCTATGGAGAACAGCACCTTGGAAATATTGGGGGCTCGCGAAAACTAAAAGCGGGAAACCTACAAGGATAAGTTTCTCAGCAGAGAGCAAAAAATACCACCTTAGACTCCTTAAGTTAGTATTTTATTTCTGAATTGAGTCGTATGTCTTTAATTCAAGTAGTGAAATATTTTACTCATCTTTTTATATGGATGAATTAAATTATTTTTGGCAAAAGATGTAAAATATGTTGGATAGCTTTGCACTGTTTTAACATATGTTACTGCAATAGTTCAGGCATTATGAAAAATGTTGTTAATACTATGGTATTGTCCTACTTACTACCAATTTAGTAAATTGATCCAGAAATAGAATTTTTTTTCAGGAAAAGTCTTTAAATACCATGCCAAAAATGTACATCTTCCATGGGATTCAGTCTTCAAGAAAATATATACCCATCATAAATTGCCCAGGGACATTCTAAGTCCATTGTTTGCCCATGTAAAATGTTTCCTTTTTATTAGCATGGGTTTTTTCCTTATCCCTCTTCATAGGAGAGAGAGAGAGAAAAACAAAAAAAAAAATGATACAGAGCTCATTTCAAAATCCAAGAAAGTTGGATACTCCCAAAATTCCAACAAGATTACAGAGAAATCTCATCTGGTAAATATTACGTTCTGTTTTTGTCTTTGCTTAAGCTTTTACACAACTTGACAGCTTGTGGTATTGTGCCACATTTCAAAGTTAAGGTTTACAAACATCTGGCTTGGGTTCAACATTCCTCTCCATATGGACCACAATGTCTCCAGCGTACATTGTTTGCCTGTGCAGAACGAGGTAGAAAATAAGAGTTTTCCTAGAGAATTATGGAAAACTCAACAAGCAAGCCCACTTTCATGATTCATTGACAACGGCCTTGATTTTAGTGCATCTTCATAAAAAAATAGCTTTTGTGCTCTTATGTGGACATTAATATTCTGTGGGAAAATTTTTTTCATCCAGGAAGATAGTCACAGTTTTAGGAAAAAAGCTATATCCTGAACTGAGATGAAAGTCTAACATGACAATTGCTGTGAGTGGGAGACACAGTTCAGGCCAAGTGAAACATTTTGTCTCAAATAGTTTTAAAATGTTTAATTTATTACTATTTTTGTAGGCGTTGAGTGACTTTTTTGTTTTAAAAAGTCAGAAAAAAATGATTTTTTAATTTGGAAAATATTGGAAGAAAGCATTTTGATAATTTGGAACATTTAAAAAACTCTCTAGTGATGAAAACTTTGTTAAACTAACCTTCTTTCCAGCAAGAAAATAGCAGTTTCAGTAAGTCCACATTCCTGACAATGCAGTTGTAACAATTTCATCAACACTTTTTGAACGTAGATGTAATATGAAAGCGCACTAATGGGAATATATTTATTTCCCATAAGCTTGGTGTCTCTTATGCTTTGGGTCAATAGATGGATTTTTCCTGCTGCATCACTGAAACGGCTAAAATTCAATACATACCTAGGCTATTTGTACAGCTCTGCACAGGTCTAGAATTTGAGTGCCCCACTATCTTCGTTGCCGTGATTTGGTGAGCTTAAGTGCCATTGTCTCCTTTTTCGTCAAGGGTAACTGAGGCACACAAATATGTGTTTTTCTTCCCATCATACAGGAAGCTTCTGACTGAGCAGAAAACAGCAGTTGGGTTTCCAGATTTCTGAACCAGTGCTGGTGGTGCAGAAAGGAGGGCTCTCAGGTTGCTTTTGCAGATGAGAGCTCACTGACGAAAGGGCTAGCTTGGTATCTGGCTTTTTTTTTTTTTTAATTTGAAACGAAGCTCCCAAAATTTCACAATGGAAAATGTGGAAGGACATAGGACTGCTGCAGGAAGATGAAACCTGTGTACCTCCTGGAGCGGAGCACTAGGGCAGCCTCCTTGGTGGGGTGCTGGAGGGATAAGGACCTTGGAAATCTCTCTAGGTGAGCTGAGCTGACAGGTAACCAGGAGCTTGGTGAAACCAGTTGGTCTCCACTAAACTATGATACAACCTTTTTAACTGGAGTTTTTCAGTACAGTCTTTCTTCTCCAAGGGACAGTGCCAGATTACCAGCTCTGAAGATCTCCATACATTTGACCACCATCCTGGCTTATAGGACAGCAATAGGTGTTGGATGAAAGGCAAACCCGTGGAGGAGATTGTTAAGTGGCTAGTAAACAAGATTTGGGTTTCAGAATCTCTGGCTTGGGAAATCTCTAGACTGCAGACTGCTGGAAAAGATCACTGTATACACACCCTGTTTCTTCAATTACACATTTCTTTAAAGGATGGAGCTTGGATTAACAGGGAACTGAGACCTGAAAGTTCCAGGTTTTATTCTTGTGCGTGTTACAAGTGCACTGAATGATCATTACAAAATTCCTTAACCTCTCAGAGCCTGTTTGCCATCCTCTAGAATGGGATCTCTTGACTTTAAACTTCAGAGGATTAACCTTTGTAAAATAATTTTACAGGCTTTGATAAAATTTGACATTAAAAAAAAGCAAAAATAAAAAACGCTTCCTTGCAAATTCAGCAGCATGCCTGTGCTGTCTGGGCACACAGATAGGGTTTGGGACAAGAGTTATATGTACTGTGGAAATAGTCATTCTTTATTCATTTTAAAAGGTCAACACAGCTTGCCAGCATATCACTGCTGCAGCTGTTGCAGAGCTTGTTATGGCATTAGGCTGACTCGGAATGATTTCCTTCCAAAGCATTCTGGCACGGAGCACAACCCGACTCATACCCGAAGCGAGGAAACCATTACTGATGGTGCTGATGACAAGAAAGCATGCAGAATGGCCAAGGCAGGGATCCGTGTGGATTGGAAGCTGAAGAATGGAGGAGGGGTGAGAAGGAGGCATGAACCCCTTCTATCGCTGACCTGGCAGGACTTTCTTTCCACCGCAGAACTAACATACAATAGAGTAGAACTCCTGCTACTAATTTGGGTGCGTGCAAGCGCTACCCATGTGAAATCTTTTGAGTTGTTCCTAGCTAAAAATTTTGTTTTCTGATGGGAATGATCACAACAACTTACATGCTGTGCAGCCTTTGGCAGAGTGCAACTGTGGGCCTTGGGCTGCTGATAGACAGGGAGCTATTCTTTCTTTCTTCCTCTTTTCTTTCTTTTTTTTTTTTTTTTTTTTGATCTATGGGTGGAACCCCTGTAATTGTCAGAGGGAATTTCATACACCCTCTGATGACAGATTGAATCCTTGCAAGAATGTATCATTAAAACAAAAACATGAAAAAATTTGGGCTTCTAGCATTTCAAATGAGACTAAAGAGAAACCTCCCTAGAAGGTCTTTCTGAGGCATTGTTTTAGTGACATTACTCTGTCTCCCTCTCTCAAGAGTGAGGAAAGAATATCTTCTCCAAAGGAGATTCTTTCTGCAGCCAACACAACCCGCGTGCTGTCCCAAAGAGACCATCCTGAATGGTCCATTGTTCCAGCTCTCCCCATATGCAGATCTCCTATCTGGAAAAGCATCTGCAGCTTCAGACAGCACCTCTGTGGATCATACTTCTTCTCTCTCAGTTCTGACTTTTTCAATGGAACGTGCAAACTGCATACGGCAGTCCTGGCCCTATCATCAAATCTCAGGTTTTTTAAGGGAGGAAGAGACCACTGTGATTATCCAAGCTGTTATCCAGCCTGGTGTCCTGTATTGCACATCCCACGGTTTGCAGTCAGTCATCCAGGTGTCTAAACTAGAAAGCCAGGGGTCCAGGAAACGCATGTCACAGCAAGCCTCGATGGGCAGGACTAAACCAGCATGATCTAAATTCAGCTCTCTAGAAGGTAACTATCTAGTCTAAATTGCCCAAGTCTCCTTCAGCAGCCTATGGAGAAAAGCAGGTACCTCTGCGAGGATTTCAACATCTCCCAGGACAGATTGGCTGGACTGTCTCTGAAGGTGTCTTTCTCACTGCTAACCTTTGTGGGATACTGGACAACTAGCTTAGTATGAACACAAATTTTTAAATGGCTAAAATGAGACCGGAGTCTCCCACATCCCTGGGAGCAGGTTCCAGCAGTGGGTCACCCTCACTAACAATATTTCATATCTGATATCCATGCTGAAATTCCCTTCACTGGGGTTTGCAGCATACCTTGTGTGAAAGATTAAGGTAATCTCTGGTGCCAGAAAAAAGGAATTTCATGGCTACCATTTAAAACTCCAGTAAGTGAAAAGGATCCATGGTTTAAGCCCAGATTAGCTGGCCATATAGCTTCACTTGGATCTTCGTGTTTGCTATACAAACACTTCCATTTTTGCTCCTTTATTATCTTGACACAAGAGCATATTGATATATAAGAGCAAACTCCAATATCCTCCCGACTGCAATGAGTGACATAAAGCAGGGATCTCAGCAGACATTAGGCAGACCCACAGGCAGAGTGAATTGGAAGCAAATCTTTCTACAACAACCTTAATTACACATAAGAGCCAGATAAACAGTACATAGCACACCTATTTATGTATATTGCAACTAACCATTAGTAAGCTGACTATGACAGATCACGTCTTCCCATAGGTTATTTTTAATGAAAATTTCCTTTCAGCCATGAAAACCTCTGAGCCCATGCAAATGCTTCTAAACAGCTATACAGGATTACATGTATGCATATGCTTGTATGTATGTGCACATGGTGGATGTGTTTCAGAGCAGAGAGGACCAGTTATACATGGCCATTCTTTGGGTGCCATATTTTCTTCAGATTTGAGAGAGGAGCAGTATATTCCTAAGTGCCTGTTCACAGAATTCCCTTAACTAGGAAGCCTTTAATGCAAATACTGTAGTACACAATGACAACAGGGGATCCTCTCAAACTCTCTCAACAGAGAATTGGTTTCATTTTTTCTGTGATGATCTATACAACTGAAGTGCACAGTATTAAGTCAACCTTTCTGATGGGAAGCAGGTTGCCTCTGTCACCATGAGAGCCCATGAGCCAGCGGGATGAGTGGTATAGATTGGTTCAGTGCCAGTGAAAGCTGGGAGGGGATGGTTGGCAAATTCACTGCAGATAAGAAGGAACATGTTTTGTCAAAAACACGAGCAAGTCCCAGACCCTTAAAGCATGGTCAAGTCTGCTGGCAGATAAGCAAAAGAGTCTGTACTCAGACACAAATGTGTTGTCCCTGCAATGGAAATCTTCACTCTCTGCCCTTGAACGTCTGTAACCAACTGCTTTCTCCACTCTACAGGGGCACTGTCATTTACCGAAAGACTTGTCTGTTTGCCATGAGTGTCAGGTGCCTGAGGGATGGTCTGTTTGCACTAAATATCGAGAGGCTGCCCTTCATAAAAATGAACAAATACTTTCTAACCTACAGAGGGGGAGATTCACAGGAGATTCCACCGAGCAATTTGTCTGTGAGGAGTGAGACACACTCAAGGTAGAGTCTTTTGTAATGAAGAGCAGTTTTCAGAGAAAATGTAAAAAAATTGCAGATAGCTATTTATTCCTGGAGTGTGGGGGCACAAAGCAGGTATAATATCTTAGGATTACATTGCAATTAAAGGCCTGGATTTGCCACGATTCCTCCCACACATGGTACCTTACTCTGCTAGTGTCAACTTGGAAAGCAGTCTGCCTCTCAGCCAGAGCTGGGGATCCAGACTCCCCAGTGAGCACAGGCTAAAAAAACCAGAGCATCGCAACCTGATTGCTTCCCAAATGACACATTCTGCTCTTAAAAACATTCTCTGCTTAGAGCATTGTGCAGCACTCCGATTGTGTCTATGCCAGTGTCTCAGCTTGGTGCAGCAGTGCAGATCTGAAGTGAATCCTTCGCACATCCCCACCTTCCATGCATTGCTTTCAATCACAAAGTGGTTCCTCCACACCTGAATGGGATCCCTTTTGGAGGAAACTACATGAGATGCTCCAGTCCAGGTGAATGCCAAATGTGCCCCAACTTCTTGTGGAACATGAAGTCCAAATCAGTGCCTGGTCCTTCAGACCTCTTTGAACCGCATGTGACGTGAGGATACCCAATCCAATCTAAATTTACTCCAGAGTAAAATCACTGACTCTCACAGAGTGGAGATGTAGAGGTGTCATGATCAGCTGCTTTGACCTACCTACCTCTCTAATTGTCTGGAATGAATTATTAATATAGAAAGAACATACATTTGCCCCAGCACTGGTATAGGGAAAGACTGTCACTCCCTTTCCCCCACAAATCCCACTTCTGATCGATTCTTAGATGGTCTGCTAAATAAGTGTTTTCTTTTTTTTTGATATTTGCTTTAGAAAATTGATGAGTCCTGATTTGGAGTTCTGCCCTTTGCCAGCTTTGCGCCACCAAATCTGCTAATGATCCACATCAAAAGCAAGTCAGTTCCACTTAGAGTAGCCAGCTCAACAGCTTAGACCAACGCTTAACAAATAAATGACAGGGGAAGTGGAACCAAAATGGGGTAACATCCAGTCTCCACCACTCTCTTTCTGTTTGTCCTCTCTACATAGGAAAGTGTGAAGGGACACATAGTTTGAAGACGCTCATTTTGATGACCAAGGTCTGCCTAGGCATGGAGGTGCCTCTTTCCTCACCCTTGGGTACATGTTTTAAAATCTAGCAAACACCCAGAAGTAGAAGGCAAAGGCAAGACCTATTCTGCAGGAGTCCAAAGCTGGCATCTCCCAGCACCTAAGTGCCAGCTGCCAGATAGTTTTGTTTTTATTAGGTTGACAGCTACACATGGGTGGGTGCCAACTTTTGTTCATTATATTTCATATTTTATAGCTTTGGTTTAGTTTGGAAAGCTGTCGGCATTTGGAACGACAGCAGCCCCTGCCCCTGAGGGACAGTCAAGGCTTTTTTTTCCCCTTCCCTTTTTAACTTCTCTCTCTTCTGTGACAGCTGCACTTTCTACTGGTGCTTGTTGGCTGCGCTCCTCTCTGCCCCCCCAGGGCTCTGCTCCTCTCTTGCAGCTCTGTGTTTAAGTCACATCGCGAGCAATGTTTAGCTTTGCTGCGAGAACTCCATGGCAAACAAACCAAACTCAAACAGATTGGAAAAGCAGCGTTTTGATAACACTCCGCACATGACATTGCAGCCCCAACGAGCTGTCCTTCAAACCGACCTGCTAGCTGACCCGTGCAGCAGATAGGGATCAATCCAGTAAGGTTGTTAGCCTCCACAATGGGGCAGCTTCAAAGGAAATATATGAGTTTCAGCAACTTGGCCAACTGTGTCATTCAAAGCTGCAGTAGGGACGTCTCACAAAAGGGTCAGCTATTTGCCAGGCACTGCCAGCGCTGATAGGCTGCAACATATTTGTAAGGGAATAAAGGGTCCTCACGTTACCTGGGAATTTCTTTCAGCCAGGGAATCCCTTAGTGGTGATTGATTTTGTTATTTGACTGCGTAAACATGCCCGGTGGAGCTCAGGATCATGACTGTAAGTTTCTAAGTGGCAGACGTCAATTTGAAAAGAAATACTAGCTTGCAGATTTTGTTTGCATTTCTGTATTTTAACTGTCAACATCTTATTTTTGACTAACAAACCATTTGTAAACTGACATGGACTTTACTGTTCATAAGGACTTTCTAAAGGATAAACCTCATTCTTCACCAACAATCTGTTCAGGAATACTCTGCTCTAAATTTCTTATCTGAGTATCAAATTTTTTGCAAATTTATTAGAGAAAAATCACTAGTGGCACTATTTTGTTTATATTTTTCAGGAAAGAGCATAACTACTGACTTTTGAGCATGCATTTAGAGATTGGATGACCTTCATACTAGAGTCTGTGAAACTTTCTGTATTCTTCAAATATATTTGGCCATTACCTGACTAAAATAAGGGGGGGGGGGGGGGGGGCGGAATCATTGTAAAAGTGACAGAGAATAAATAATGAAGCCTTTCCAGGCAGCTCAGTGTGGATTCCCCATTTACTGCCAAGGAGGAACGCTGTCCTGGAGCATGCACTGAAGAAGTCTGCAGCTGTCAAGCTGGATCCTCAAATTCAGCACGTTCGATGTTCTTTCAAATGAAAGTATTTTTGTGACTGTGAGTGAGGGGACTGCGAATTTGGAGAGAGAAATCCACAGCATCCACTCGCTGCAGCCCCTATTTATTGGTCAGATATGCAGAATCACATTACCGTGGTTTGTGAACTAGAAATCTGACAAGAGCAATTTGACTCTTGTATTTACATTTCTAGCAGTTTCATCTTGTCATTTGTGGTTTTCTTCAAATTAGAAAACAATTAAATGAAGACTCTGGCAAAGAAGTGGAGCCAGATGTAACAGTTTCTCTTTACTCTTTGTTAATAGCAGCAGCAGCAATGTAATTTAATTCTGTCAGCTCTTCAGCTGCTCAGCAGCTGAGGAGATATGTGAAGGAAGAAAAGGATCATTCTCCTAGGATGTTGGATCAGCATCCAATACTCTATCTGCCAAAAAAGAAAAGGGAAGCCCTTGAACCACGACTCTTCTGGGACTCTGGGAGCATCACCCAAACCACTCCGACCTGACACCGTTTGGAAAGGGAAGAGTCATGAGCTCAAATTACATTATCCCCAAAGTGAGCAAATAAAGCTCCCTTTATTCAATAAATAAAATACATATACCAGAAAATTGTATGGCCAAAAAGGGAATTCTTTTACATTAGTGAAATATTCATTCACAGACAACACTAATGTGATTACTCAGTCAGATACAATCCTTGAGAAACTCTATTTTGATTTCCAAAGATACTTATTTTCACATATACCTCAGCCATCTGACCTCACCATGCCAGGTACACAAAACAGTAACGGATCGTTGTCTACCTGCTGTAGGAGAAACTTTGCCCTCCGCCTGTAGCAAAGCTGCTTGACCACAAATCTTTGAGAACATGAGATAGAGCTTTCCTTGTGACAGATCTCCCAGCACAAGGGAGCAGACACCAGGACACATACTGGGAAGTCTTCTCAGCCTGGAACCAGTCCTCCTTTTCCCACATCCCTGTGGATAAGTGATACAGACAGAGAGCCAAAAAATGCTTAGGCACCTGACCCTTGATTCCTGCGAGAGCTTTGTGGGTTTCCCTGACCTGTCATCTGAAGACCAGGAATAACGGCATGTGCATCAAATACTGCCAGGCTATATTTAATACTATGCCAATGATACAGTGAAATACCTTTATCACTACATAAATATCTAAATTTATAATTCTTCTTGTTAGTCTGCAAAAAAATAATAGCCTTTTCCAGTATTTGAGGGAGGGGAGGCAGTTGCCCGATATTAGAGATTTAAAAACTGCAAATTCAACTGAGAATTAGTCTGAAAGGCAACTGGGTTAAAAATTATTATCGTTACTCTGCCATACCACAGCCTCCTGCCCCCATGAGGGCACTGCCACGCAAACTGCTGATTATGCATTTGTCACACTTGGGTGTCAGCAACCACTGGGGTAGGGATGGGTGTGAGGTGCAGGGGCTGGAGAAGCGAGAAAAATAATATCTTAGAACAATTGAAAAAAAGTAAAACCATTACAGAGAGTAAAAAAAAAAAAAAAAGAAAAGAAAAATCAATTAACAAATCCTCATTGAAGCGCCATATCTGAGATGCCTGTATGCAGTGGGACGTTATTCTATTTTCTTTAACTATAAATGTCCACAAATGACTGACATAAGACAGGGTAACTCTTTATAGGGCTTGTCTTTTTTTTCTCACTGTACAAATGGGCAGCACCATTTAGCCATCCGACGAGAACAGAAATCAGGTGCCTATTTGCTCAAAGAAGTAGTGTTATAGGGTCTGAAGCTATAGTTTAGCACTGTCAAGGTCCCCAGCCTTATGAAGCTGCCTTCTGCAAGGTCTGTAGTGTCACCTTTCCCCCAGCCACAGGCTGGATGCATCTGCCTCTGGGAATGGCTGTCCATCTTTTAAAAATGGGCTCTAACAATTAATCTTTAATAAAGTTTGACACTTGAGCTCCAAAACTTAAGATCAAAGGGCAATCTAAACACTACCCTCAGGTATACAAGCACTTCTTCCATTGAATTCACCAAAGAATTTGGCCCACAGTATGTTACTCTTCCTTATACTAATTAATTTTTACAGACTAATTAGTATGCTACATTACAAGCTTGAACTAAATGCTCTAGTTTTATTTGGTTTGTGTTTTCTGGGCAGATAATTTGCTTGAAAGAGTCATATTCTAAATGGTTCTTATTAGCAACATGAACAAAAAGACCCAAATCTTGCAGCATTTATGTTGACCTTAAATGATTGACTATAAACTCTTCTGTTACTGGGATTCCCTTTCCTCTCCACAGAAGTGCTGAACTTCTTGTTAGTCTCGCACACCAGTGCCAGCTGCCTAGAAACATTTTTAATTAGTTTGTATTCTTGCGCTGGAGGAAAGAACATGGGTTGCGCTGATCACTCTCTTAAAAAGATTATAATCCTAGCAGCAAAACAAGTTGCTTGTCTAGATAAGGATCAATGAAAATGCTGTACAAGGAGACTGAGACTGGAGCCTCAAAGCTAGCAGCCTGGGCTGCACAATTTGTGGTAATACTATATTTTAACAGCAACAGAAGCAATAAAGTCACAGCTTAAAGCCTCTGCTCCAACCTCCTGTTGTTCCTGCTTCAGTCAGACGCTGTCAAAGCAGAAAGGCTACGTTCCTACAGCTCCGATTCAGCGGTGGTTGCTCCTGGTAGATTTTTCTGGGCATACTGAACTTCAGCAGTTGCGTATCTTTACCCTGGGACTCACACCAAACTGGAACCAGTAGGCCAGGTAAGCTCACTTCCATTGGGGTTTCAGCAGTACTGGGCTGCCGTTATTTGTCCAAATGGAAAGGAATGCATTTCTCAGGAACTAAACCGGGCATAAAAACAAACAAGACCTCTTCCACAGTCCCCTCCCCAAACAGATATAACAGGCTTTATAGAAAACATATGATCACTTTCCAAATTAAACTCGCAAGAACACAACTGCTGAATTGTTGGGGGTTCCCCCCCGCCCTGTATATTTTGTGCAAAACAATTCCAGTATCAGGTAGAAGTAAATTTTTATCACTATCCCAAACAGATGCAAGAGAGCACAGTCCAGGTAACATGCACTTGAAATGACCTTATTATCCACATCAGGAAAGCGTCTACAAAACTTTTCATGGAACTGCTAGAAATTAAGCATCAGAAAAAGGAATACAACATCAACTACTGGTTTGGATTAGACTCTTCTCACCTACATCCTATATTGAATTACACAGTTCCTTAGTGTTAAAGGTACATGTAATAAAATAGAATTCAGGTGACAGTTCTGGTTTACTTTTTGTCTGACCAGCTACGAGACGATACATGCAAGTGGCTTTAGGAAAACTTTGCTTATAAACTGAAATAAACTATCCATGTGTTTTTCTGATGTCTTTGCATTCAAAACCCCAGTAGAGTTTATCCATTAACGGATGAGAAATTAGAAGAAAACCCTACATTTTAATGTGAAGCATGTGCTTGGAAATACTTGAAAACTCAGCACTTACAATTCACAGCAATAATGCACTGAGGAATATTTCTTCTTAAAACCAAGACCCCAGTTAAGTGTTTTCAAGAACAACATCATTGTCTCCATGAAGATAACTGAGTCCTCATTATTTACAATCCCTGAAATATTCAAGATTGCTCGTATGGGGGCGAGCAGGAGGAGGTTGTTATTTGCTTGAGATTTTATTTTCCAGAAGGCAAAGCACTTTTTCTAAAAAGAGATTATAAAGGACACTTTCTGGTGGGTGGTTTTTTTTGCTACCCCCTTTTTTTTTTTTTTAATCATTACATTTTTAAGAAGTGTCTTTGGAAGCTAGCTAAAACTTTTCTTACTTCACAGCTTTGTCACTTTATTTCCATGGAAAAATATTGTAGGATTGCTTATATGGGCAAGTTTTTGCTTCGATTACCAGTAAGTTTCCAGGAATCCTGGACAAAAGTAATCTTTTGCTTGAGCTAGGGAAGTAATTCCTGTTACTTACCACTGTAGTAACCTCTGCCCTGGACCTGCAATTTGTTATGTCATAGCAGGAGTTAAGGAACAAAACTGCTTTGGTACAGGGTGATTTAAGCCAGTGAAAATAAAAGTGGGCACTTACCTCCTGTCCTTCAGTGGGAGGTATACTGGCTGGAAGTAGGAGATGACAAGTGAAGATGGGACAGAGCTGCTTTTGCAATCAGAAGAGAAGGATATTGGTGCAAGACCTAGAAGAGGCTTACCTGCTAACGCTGTCAGAAGGACCATAGAGAGGATGAAAACACAAGAGAGACCTGAGATCACTGAATGAAGCAGTAGAATCTGGGCTAAGGGCCAACAAGAGGGAGGATCACCTGGTGGGGAGGGCCACACCTGCAGCATTAAACTAATAGGCTCAGCAGAATAAAAAAAAAGAAAGGAAGAAAAAAAAGTAACAGGAAAAAAAACAAGGGGACACCCCCCCCCCAAAAAAAAAACCAGAATTAGTTGCAATAAGAGAAAAAGAAACTTCTAAAATTCTACTTTTTCTTTTTCTGTCCAATTTTAACTCTGGTAAGAAATTGCTAAGAAATTGCAAAATTCCTGCAGTGCTGTCAAACTTCACCATGTTACCGAGAGCATGGCAAAATTTTATTTCCTAAAAGAACTCCAGTTCTTTGACTTAAGTAACTTTGTAATGATTTCGGTTTCATTCTTTTTTTTTCTTATTTTTTTTCTTTTTTCTTTTTTTTCCAAAAAAACAAAGTGTAGGATGTTTCACAGTGTCACTGTGCTTGAAAAAGATTTAAAAATGCATGTGCTGAAGGCCTGGAACCCATAAGCAAAACCAAAGAATTTGAATGCTTTTTAGAAATAATAAATCTGTGAGTGTTAATCAAGTCTCATGGGTTTTCAGACTGGGTTAAGAACCAGTGTATGTAGGTTGGTGATACTATAGATCATCATGGAGTAGTCACATATGATGTTGAGGATTTGATATACAAGAAAACTTTACTACACTGTCCAGCTGGTGATCTTTACACTCTCCCTTTTTAATTCTTCTGTCAAGACTTTTCCCCAGCATCCAGAAGCAATAATAACTATGTTATCCCCATTTTCCCATTATCAGCCTATCCCAGCCCTCCATTACTTCAGATGATGGAAAGCAGAGTATACAATAGAGTAATTTCTTTCTCTACTGATGGAATAACATCAGTATGAATAGTAAGAAAGCCAAGTCTGATATACCAACCTCCACCCTCCAAGGCTGGGCTGGAAGAGAACAGAGGCAAATTAAGGAAGGTTTGGGGAAAAATGTGATCTCGCAGGATCAGTCGGAAATGCTGAGGACTCAAAACGAGTCTTTTGCAGAGGTATTTTGCCTAACTGCTAAGAATTGAAGATCTTGTCTCTTAACTGAATCAGTTTCTTCCAACCTGTATTACCCCTCACAGGGCTTTACTCTAGGCCTCTTTCCTTGTTTCAGCATCCCTCTGCTGCTCTTCCCGCTCACCAGCCCACCTTTAAAACCTGCTTCTGAGGGATGTTTCACCCTAAAAGTGAGGACTTTTCCAGCTTACCTGACCTTTGAGAAAAGCAACTAATATGAATGAAAAAAACCCACACAGCTCTTCACTTTTGACAGCCTAACTTAAAGAATATGAAGCCCTGCAAGACAAAAGGTATCAGAAGGTCTCTGCAGCCCACCGGCTCCTGTTGGTAAATACCTATTATCTTGCCAGCTGGAGGACAGTCCCCATGCCACATCTTCCCCTTTCCATCCCTGTTGCATAATACAGCTTCATTTCATTTCTGAAAGAAGTTTGTTTACCAAGAGGAAAGGCAAAAAGAATATGTTTTGTCACCTCTATGCTAAACCTATTGTCTCCTTCCTAAAAGCAATCATCTTTAGATATTAAAATGGCATGATCTGGGTATTGCTTAGCATTTCTTCTAATCTGCCTGCATTGCCAATTCAGTTCACAGATTGCATTCATTCTCCTTTGAAAAGCTTACATTGTTGAGTCAGAACTTTCCTAAGAAATAGCATTTGCTCACATCAGCCTTGCGTTAGCAAGGACAAAGTCAAGAACAGAGCAGGGACGGTGCTTTATAAGGAAGACAGGACAGTCAGGGAGTCAGGAGCTAGTTATGACATCTTTTGGAACAGTTCAGATTAAAAGGAAGAAATACACCAAAGGGTTTTTTTTTTTTTCTTCTAGTCATGAAATAATAACAGCAAGAAAGGCATAGAGCGCAAGTCACACTTAAACACAATGATGGATAATGCACTCTTCCCTGGAAAACAAGAACAAATAAGTCAGATCTTTTCCCAGCCTGTGTCCCAATCTCTTTGGTCCCACCCTGAATTCTTCTTTTCAGACCTACCTCTGAAAGGGGCAAACCCCAAACTTCCAGCCCCAAATACAAGAATTTTGGGGCATTCCAAGTTCTCATACCAGCTAAAGCTTGTGAATCGGTGCAAAACATCAGCCCACTCTCCAGGCAAGGAAAGCATCCCTTGAACCGGCTCCTCCGCTCACCAATTCCCATGAACACTAAGAACACTGTGAAAGCACGAGATCTATGTGTATATGTACACCTCTGTGTGCATGTATCTAGCCAGCCAGCTGAGCTTCTTACGTTGTACAGAATTGGCCTGTCCACTGACCAAATCCTATCTTTTTGTTGAGTTCTTTATTTTGGAGGCACAGAGGAAAAAAATGCAACATGGTACACAACTTCCCTTTCCAAATCTTCCCTGAGGCAGGTGAACCCTTCCACCTGCCTTTATTTTTGCCTGCAGTTCAACAAACAAAATTTCCCATACAATCCAGGCAGATGCCTCAGTTCCAGGTCTGCATTAAAGCTTTGCTAGGGAAGCAGAGAGCAAGGGCAATGGCACTGGAGTGCTTGAAGGAAGCAATTCAGTGACATCACTCTCTATCAATGCAGGCTACCAACACCAGCGTAAAAGATGTCATGCTGCATGGGTCACCCATCTAACCCTAGAGAAGGGGTTAATAAAGATACATTTTTAATTTTGCACACAGTAAGATCATACAGGGCTCACAAAGCAGCAGAAATGTACCTATAACTCTTATGTGTATTTCCAGACAAATGATGCAGCTTTCTTTATGACATCAATTTATTTTTCACTTTGCAATTACGTAAAAACAGCAATAACATGGGAAGAGAGATGATGTGACGGATCCTGGTGCTGAATTATTCATTGCCCTTCAGCTGCTGACTTCACATCAGACAGCTCCCAATGCACCTCGCATAAATCACACTGGATCTTTTTTGCCACAGCCACTCTAAGATCCTATCGTGTGCTTTTCCACCTAAATACCATAGGATAATGGTCTTCTTTCAAGGAGGGGATGTGCATACATTGATTGGAAGGGAGGTCTGTGTCCTGCAGTCATTGATGTTTGGTGAGGAGGTAATGTAATGCACTGAAAAAGAAGTGTCGGATGCATAGGCTTTCTATAGAAAAGAAGTTATTTTATATACCTATATATATGTCTGGTGTTATAGTGAGGAATATATGCATATAATTTGGTATACCTAATGTTCAATATCTGATAAGCTGTATTACCCCACAGAGCTGTGTCTCATGAAGACAGCAATATTATAAGACATTTGGGGAGAATAGAGCAATTAATTTCATTGTCTCTGTTTTGCATGTATTTATTTAATTATTTGCAGTATTCACTTCCTAGCACTTGGGCTCAATCAGATGAACTTCAATTCCACTTTGGGGCAAAGTGATCAGGGTTTGCCGCATCGCAGAACACCCACAATAAAAATTACAAACTGCAAAGGAACATGCCAACCTCAATGAACATTCAAAAGAAATTTTGTGCATGCCATGCCCTACACTGGTTTCCAGACCAGTGAAGGGTTAAGCAGTGTGTTTCATTCCTACTTTCCAGACCCTTGGGCTTGTTAATCATTGCTGACTGTGAACTCTTCAGGGATTTGGATTTTTACTACCCTGCCTGCACAGGGTCTATTGCAGTGGGATGCCTTCTCACTTGCTCCATAAGTGCTATCACCTACACTATGGTGAATAGTAAAAATATCATTCTTAAGACATTTCCATCTTTCAACAGGCAATCTCTTCAACAACTTTTTTTTTAAGGATGGCTTGGCAGGCTACTATTTTATTTTGCTGCAAATGAACAAATGGGTAAATCTCCTTCTCCCCATTTTCCCTCCAGCTACTTGCGAGACCTTCACAGAGCACAAGGGTTTTCGGAACAAGCCCAAATTACTGTGGCAGAACAAATTGCGATACCTCAGCTGAGCTATGGCCACAGTCGATATACGAGCTCTTAGCCCTTACGGCAGTTACAGGGTGGTACAACTTCCTTGAGCCTGGCATGAAAGGTGTTGAGGCAGAGCTGATACACAGGCAGTTACAGGAGCTCAGCTGACATGCAATAACATGTTAAGTCATATTTAATGTCTCCAAGGCTTAGGATCCTCTTTTAATTCGTGTAGTACCTTATGTTGTAGCCTAGAGAACTGCCTACAGCAAAGATCATCTTTCAACCACATGGGCAATTTTGTTCTGTACGTTGCACTATAGCATTTGTGTCCACCTGCTCCAGTGGTTCTCGTTTTTGACATAACATTTGCTTCGCTGAAGCTTTGTATTGGAATTTATTCCTGTTATTAGTCTTTGTTTGTAATATGGTAGCATCCATTTTGTCAGCCCTAAAGAAGTACAGACTAAAAAGAGGGTCCCTGCACGGAAGAATTTAGCCATGCTCTTGTTTACTTTAATTTGTCTGCATATACCAGGAGCAGGAGGATGTAGAAACAACAGGATATTGCAAAACAAGAGGAAAAGCAGTGAATCCTCAATAAGACCTTTTCTGTCACAGACTAATTTTAGTTTTCAGGAGAGTCTGGGATGAGCATAACTAGTAAGGCCTGTTTTACCATAATATTTGAAATATTTTATGATTTCATAGCTCATATATGACCATAGCAAATTATATCTCATAAATACGTATGAAAAATATATGCAACATCAACAAAAAGTCAACCGTCAATATTAGCACAACTTTTCTCTTTGTTTCTTCTTTTTAGTAAATAGCAGAAACTGAGATACAGAGCAAATAAGGGACTTGGGGAAGAGGGAGGCTATAGCAAACCTAGAACTAGGTTCCAGGTCTCTCAAGTCCCAGCCTAAGGCATAAACTAAGAGGGAATATTCATGTGCATAAGCATTTGCAGGATCAGGGCCTGCAACTGTAATCCAACTTGGATGTAATCCAGCTTGGTTGAAATTTAATTTACTCATGAGATCTCAGTTAAAAAATGCTGGTTTCATGAAAATATAACATTACTATTGATTTTTTTTAAGCTGTAAATTGGGCAAATACAGACGTAAATGCAAACCACAAAATACTTGAACAGATGCACAAAGGACATCCAGTCACCAGACTAAAATCATTGGAAACTTGCTTCCCCCCACCCCTTCTTTCTTTCTTTTTCTGCATTTTGTTAACATTTAGAAAAGAAGGAAATATGTATTTCTGACCTCTTTGTTAAAAATATCACAAGATTCATTAAAAGAAGTATTTGGAAACCTCAAAACTCTTCTCTATTTCCATGAATACCTGAAATCTAATGCCTCTGATTAAGCAGAAAAGGGATGAACTGTTATGTGAAGCTGACAACAATAATTGTGAACTGAAGAATGGCATGTTCATTGCAAGTAGCTGGTAATGATTTCATGCAAAGGCTTAGAGAGCTGGAGGGGGGAGCCGAGCTGAAGTTTGTTTACAGACAAAGAGAGCCTGTGGGGTGGGTGCTGGGAGCTCCCAGAAATTGCTGAGCTCCTGAAGACAATAGGAGAGATGGATTTTCTGCTCTTGTAAGGCAACTTCCTAAGGCAAACGCTTCAAACCTGGCTGTCTGGCATCGAAGACCTGTAAGCTACTCCCACTTGGATGGCATGGGGATTTTTGGTTGCTCAGAAGCACTAGCTGCAGAAAGGTCCCCTCCCTCTCATTACAAAATTGCGGCCAAAATGAAATAAAAATTATTTTCATTAAACTGTTCCTGTGTAGAATTTATCTTTCTTGCTCAACCAAACTACAAAAACTCCAATGATGGTTTTGAAAACAGAAAGCTGTTCCATTTCTTCTAACAAAACAAAATTTTCTCCAAAAAGCATAACCATTGCTTCTGCAAAATTCTGATTAACTGAATAGTTATTTTTCCATTAAAAAACAGTTTTAATATAGAATTATTTAACCATTCCTAAAATGTACACTTCTACAAATCAAATATATTACATCTAGGAACCTAAATATTTGGAAATCTAACCTACCTATTCAGGCTTAGAAAATAAGCCGGCTTTGTTTCTTAAAATAATTGAATTGACTTTTCATTTTAAAATATTAAAATGTAGCAGATTTTAGTGTTATAGGTAGTAAAATGATACAGCTACCATCAGCTTGAATGGATTATGCTGAAAGAATGCCATCTGCTAAAAACAAAATGTTTCCTTGAATGATTGAAAGATATCAATCAATAAATACACGGGTGTTATTGATGCTGTTCTCAGCACGTGCTGAAGGATCCTCTTTGAACCGAGCATGTTTTTATTCTGTAATCAACTTTTATTTATCAAATTTTCATCTTTGCAGGAAAAAAACAGAAAGAGTCTAATGATACCCCTTAACAAAGCAAAGAGGGTGCCGCAGACCACAGACCCAGGTTAAAACAGGCTGTTAAGCACTGTGGAGACATCTGCTTCTTTCTCTGGCGCTACACGGAGCGTGTTACACGGGGAACACAACTGCCTGTATAATTTACAAATCGCTCCGATTGCTTTAGCCTCTTAATATCACTAAATCTCTTTCTCCCTTCCCTTTTCACCCCCCTCCCTCTCTTTCCCTGCACTATATTTATATCTGGGAGGCTGCGTTCAAGCATTTGGAGATGATGTTTCCTGTGGAAACCTTTGAATTATTTCAACAATTTCACAGCATGTTGCTTTTCTCTTCTGTTCCTTGCTGCCTTGTTCTGGTGATTGGTACTAACAGTAACAGGAAAAATGGTAAAGAAAACAATGCCAAGACCGGCTCTGCCAGAGGAATCCTAACGCAGCACAAAGATCTGATTTCAATTAGATCTGCTCAAGGCAAAGAAATACTGCAGCGGGGGATTGATCCTCCGCCGAAGGCAGCCTCGTCGGGCTGGGGCTCCTGCCTGCGCAGGCAGAGGCCGGGCAGCGGGACGTGCCCCGCGGACCCCCCGCTTCCCCCCGCTCCGAAACCCGTCTTTCCAATCTGGTAAATAGCAACAGATTGTTTGCTGGAGTCCACTTCGCGTGAAGGCTGCCAACAAACCGTGCCGTGTCTAAACTCTTTTAATATATTTAATGTGGATTCCAGAAGACAAGCGTGCTCACACATAGGTTTAGTAAAATATCTGAAGAAATCCCAAACTGCTGGGTATAAAGATAATTAATTGTGAGCCCTGATCCTTACCCAAAGAAAAAGTTTTTGTGTTGGGGTTTTTTTTCTCCTCTGAATGGAGACTATGATTTCCTGGTTTCTTTTAAATTTTTAATATTGCACTTTTTAAAACTTTCAAACTATTGATTCTTTTGCTGTAAACCCAGAGTCTCCTATGAAAGGTAATGAAGTGAGAGGCAGAATTAAGAATGCCCAGATGTGTTGTAGCACATAAGAACAGTTTACAAGGAAAATGCAAAACTGCCAGCAGACTAGCAACGGGTTAGCTGTCTATATAAATATATTGTGCAGGAAACATATAGCCAAGCCTGGCTTCTGGACTTTGGTCTGGTGCATGTAAGCTCAGCTGCTACTGCCTGTGCTGAGAAAATGAGAATATACTATTTTTATGATGGTTCAGAGCAGTTTACGCCGATCCTTAGCAAGGAAGCCATGGTTTTTTCTCGAAGCAGGGGTATATATGAAGGGCTCCTAATTACATGGAGTAGCTGGCCTGGACGTGGTGTGGGGAAGGAAAAAAGGCATTTCTGTCCAGCCCGCTGTTAACCCTGCCTCTTCCTCCTGGTGTTTGCAGCCCAGCACCTGCCCCCTCCCTCGGCCCCTCTCTTCACCCTCCTTTCCTCCCTCCTTACTCCTGGTTTGGGTGAGTGGGCCCCCAGGCAGATGAATTTGGATTCCTGCAAAAATCCCCTACTAAATGTAATTCTTACTTTCTGAGCTTTCCTGCTAATTGCATAAAGCAACTTCTTGTATAAGGACAATCCTCCATAGGTTATGTTTGAAGGATCATTCACACGTGCTATTAGGTTGCAACAGAAACAGTCTGAAATATATGCAACAGAAATATACACATTCCCAGCTTTCCCTTAAATTAAATTTCCTATCCTATTCCTCATGTGGGTACGGTCATTTCTAATTTAAATTTGTTAGAAATAGACATTAATTTTAAGGAGATTTCATAAATCCCATGCCAATGTTATAAAGCAAGCATGTAAATATGTCAGTTTGCAGAAAGCCAGGCTTTAAAAAAAATATGAAAGAGCATAACACTGCTGACATTCCTATCATATGCTGAAATTTCTGTCCAAAGCTGCTTTCTATCTCCGTGGCAAGGAACCATTTCTGAATAACAGAGATAAACAGATACGCAGAACCTCTGCGCTGTTATTTGGCAGTACGTTGAAGTCGGCCGTGAGCAGCCTGCTCTTCGCTCGGCCGCTGGCCCGTGGACCCACGGAGGGAGGTGCAGCCTCCACCCCTTGCACGGGCTGGGCAGGCGATGGGGTTGGCATCGCCCACGGGATAACCGACCCCGACCAATTTCTCCCTCCTTTCAGACCTTTACAGCTTCGCATCACTCGCAACCGCCGCGAGGAAGGCGGAGGAGAGAACGAGGGGGGCCGCTGTGTCCTTCTGCCTGCAGATGGGGGGCTGTTTGGTGCAGCGTCCTCTCCAGAGCTTTGCCCAGACACGGTTTAGATATTTAAGATAAGAGGGATCTGTCCCTCGCCCGTGGAGGGACTTTCCACAGACTCCTAGACCTCAAAGCGCTCTCCTCCAAGAGGCTGTGCAATATAGGGATGGGAAACGGGGCTGTAACGCACTCGGGCGGCTTTATAACCCTCTGCTGCACAGAGTGAAGGGGTGGGAGCACTTTGCTATGGAAAACGAGCATTAAATTCAAGAAACATTGTTCTGCCACTGCAGAAGAAAATTCTCTGTAGGTCGGTCTAGGCATGTTTGATGCTTATATCCTTTCTGCACGGGCAGGCCAGGGTGTGGGGAGCCCGGGGGGGTGTTGCAGCACAGTAGGTGCTGTGGGGGGGTGGGTGCCTGAACCTGCTCCAGCCTTCCTGATACTCTGCAGGATGCAGCTCCCGTTGGGCAGTGCTTGGAGACAGCAGGGAAAAGACGTACCGTAACATTTCTCCTTTAAAACTTAGGGAAAGTTGAGCTTGTCCAGAAAGAGCCCTTCTGCTGTCCAACTTTGGTTCCCTTATTTACAGAGCAACATTTATTTCTATTGCCTTCTGCCTGTCACTATTTATAATATAGGAAAGGGTTTTTCACACAAAATGCCAGGGAAAAGCTTTCCTGGGCTGCTCAGCCTGTCGCACAAGGGCTGCTTTGTGTCCCTTGCTAAGAGCTTGCCATTTGGGGAAGCTGTAGGTCTGTAAGAAACAACACAAAAAAAATTACAGGAGAATGTGCTTAACATTTTGTTGCAGTCTTTGAAAATCTTTACGAGAAGCTGAGTATTTGGAGCAGATAACCCAGCCATGCATAGACTCAGCTGTGATTTCTTTCAACATATTACTCTAATTTTCACCTTTCCTATTGATTTGCAGGGTACCACCTCTTCAAACCCCAGACAAATTGATCCTCTGAGTAACATCTCTGCACACTATTAATCTTTTTCTCACATTTGATGTTCCACATTACTGGACACAGGACACACACTATGACTCAAGTGTTAATCAACTAATACCTGAAAATTAGGCTTGTGTCTACTGTATAAACATTGACAGACTATCCATCAGCTGCCTGAGTGAATAAATGAATTTTGCCTTTGTTGCATGCATGGTAGCACTCTGTGGCCTGGAATATTTACTGGGCTTGGAGGACATCATCCGGTGAGGCCAATGGGCAGCCACCTGTGCAGGATGGGGTACAGGTGAGGGGGGGGGGCTGCGGACACCCACTTACCCCAGCAGACCACGCCACTTCCAATTACAGCAACAGGCTTTTCTCAGTGTATTTTGGAGGAAAAAGGCGTGGAAATCCATTGGCCAGATGGGCTAAGGCCAATCCATAGATGTCCCAGGCTACTGGCCAACTGAGGTCCCAGAAGGAAAATGGAAATACTTAAACTGTCATATGCACCATACCTGATTTTACTGCACATTAGCTGAGTGCTGGATGTTTGCCTCCAGTGCAAAAGGTCCTGAACTTGCACCACTATCAAACCCTATTTCAACACTTCCTGACAGGCAATGAGGCACTGTTTGCAATGCAAAATCCTGGACTTGACTCCATCTTTTTTTTTTTTTCTTTTTTTTCCCCTCCCTCTGTAACCATTGAAACAGATGGTTATTTCTTCCTAGGAGTTGGTAGAGCAATCTGATTGCAATGTCTGATTGTGATCGTTGCTGACTCTGACACCCTCCTGGCAGGCTCCTCTCTTCTGTTACGTCAACTTCCATTTAACAAAAAAGAAAGGGGGAGAAGAGGACAGGCACAGCTGAAAAGCAGCGAGTTTGGGTCCCTGCTCGGGCCAGGCCAGGCTGCCAGGCTGTAGCAGAAGCAGAGCAGATCAATGGCCCCCACCCTCGGCACATGAAAAGGGCCAGAAAGATTCTGACTGAGTTTTAGAAAAGGCGGTCAAAGCTTAGCTGCAGCATTGTTTCTGGGTAGGACAAAACTGCTTGAATCATCTTTGTTCTGATTTTTTTTTTTTTAAGTGGCTTTCTTGGAAGAAGAAATTTATCCAGGGAGGGTCTCTTGTGACAACTTCCTGAAAGCATCTAAAAAATCTGGGAAATTAAATATATGAGGTTATTTGGCAACTAAAATGTGAAACATTGTATCTACAGAAATTAAGCTGTTGGGGTTTTGATGGATGCCTGAAAGCTTTGGGAGAAAAATTCCAATGAAAAAACAACCTTTGCTAGTAACAAAAATAATTTCCTCCTTTCCTCCTCACCAGGAGAGATTAATTCACTTACATTCCCCTCTCAGGCTGGAATTCTTCATGCTCCATCTTTTTCTAATAGTAATTTTAAATTTTTTTTTTTTTTTTTAAAGCAGGGTAGCAGGGCAGAGGCCCCATGGTAAAGAGGGAGGGAGGCAGGCTGAAAGGGTCCACACTGAATAGGGTTGGTGGAAGAGCATGTAAGAGCAAGTTGGGCTCCATAGGTCAGACTCAATCACTGTAGCTGCTAATGGGATGAAAGAGAAGCATCTCCAATTCAGGTCTTTGATGGGGCTAAGTCACTCTGAAGCTGCCAATCTCCCTCCTGACTTTGCAGGAACCACAGCATAACTGTGTCCTTAATACAGGTAGCTCAGTTAGAGCACTAAAGGTGGGACAAGTGTTTTTCTGTACTTGCTGGTTTATGACTGCATCTCCCCATGACAGTGGTTCCCTTCCTGTGCTTTGTCTCTTCACTTCAGCACGTTAGCTCAGTCTTCACTGACGCCTCCAATCAATATGGGAATACAAATAACAACAAAATAAAAACATCTCAGCGGCAGGTAAAGAATAACAGCAATATTAAAAAGCCTAAAAAAACCCAACTGCAAAGAAAACAAGATACTTTCTCATATCTATTTATACAGACACGCACACAAGACTGAATATTCCAGCTAAAATGGCTCCACGAAGACACTAAACGTGTTACAAATTTAAGCTCTTAGAAGTCCACACAATTCACACTCCACATCAGCCAAAGATGGACGTGCGGGACATAAAGGATGCAAGCATTTAATCTAGGTATGGCTCATGCAATTACTCCATGAGAAAGCACATGTAGCTTATATATTTCGGAGAAGCCTAATTTTTCCACAAACGACGTCTCAAGCTCTAAACCCACTGTGTCTAAAACAGCTCTGCAGGTCCCTAATCCTGTTTTCTGCTACCTGGCAGATAATCCTGTTATTTGCTACCTATCTGCTATGCCCTGGGTCAGACAGCTCTGCACCTGAGTGCATTGGACAGTCTCCTGGAAGAGGAGACATGGATCTGAATCACTCAAAAAGGGCGCTGACTCTTATTCCCCCGGGGGAATATATAAACCCAGGGAGTGCTGTCACCTTTAGGTGGTGGTATGGAAGGATATTACCTACATCACCCATTTTTTTAAAAAAAGAAAACATGTGCCAGATGAAAAGTCTCTGCATGAGTAAGCAAAGGTGCTATACTGAAGACCAGAGATGTGCCTGGGTAGTAGGAATCAAGAATCAGCCCTGTGCATAGTGTTTTTCATTAGCAAAGAATAGCCAATAAAGCTGGTCAAAACTAGTTACCAACATTCCCTCCATCGCGCCAAATATGAACAGAAAGGACCTAACACTCCCCAGCATCAGCTGTGGAGCCGACACTCATGTCCAGGCTGCTGGACTCCACTGAGAAACCAAGCATATGAAAACTAGACAACGTCAAATTTTATGTCTGCATCCCTTATCGGCCCGCATGCCCAGAGTGTGCTGATCTGCATCGGCGTGAGGGGTTCATTATAACACAACAGAAAAACTTTCTTTAAGATCTACTTAATTGCCTGTACCTACTCTCCATGCATCCCAGAGAAGAGTTCCTGGTATCAGCTGATATGGGAGGTGAACCAGGAAAGAAAACAGGTTTCTCTCAAACTAATTCCATTAGGGCCTGGAATGACTGGGTGAAACATGAGTAAGGGAAATCATCGCAGAAACACTACAGCTGGGCTCCATGACATCACTTGCAGGAATCAAAGGAAATGAGCTTATAAGTTATGCAGAAAAAACCTTTTTTTTTGTTTGTCTGGTTATAAAGTTACAGTTTGCTTTCTGAATGACAACAACAACAAAAAGCTTTGAAAAATTTGGGCCTGATATTTTGCTCTTTTAGGTAAATTGTTTTGCATTTATTGAAGCTGACAAGGAAATAAAATGCCTGAAATCTTTTCTGTTTGCTGTACATGAAGACAAATTATCGCAGAAGAAATAGTACCACATGCTTCCAACAAAAATACAGTAGTGCACAATCTAAAAAGTTATGAAAAAAAAGGAGGATGCAATGGTTAACATCTATATTATTGTTGCTGTCATTTGTTTGCATGTTTTGACCTTATTGGATAGCTTATCAGTAACTAGTTCTTCACAGACATCATGTTTATTGTCAAGGGATATCAAATAAATGACAAATAACTGCTTTTAGAGTTCAAAGAGCAAAAAAATAACACAAGCCAGGGTATTTACTGCAAAGGCTTCTGCCTCATGTTTAGCTCACTCGCTTGTGTCTTACTCCACGACGTGCTTGAGTCTTTAAGCCACAGCCCAGAAGACAAATCAGAAATCAAGGAAGCATTGCAGACAGACAGACCGGCTCCTACTTCCTTTGTGCTCAGTAGCATGGGTATGTTTTGGAGCTGGTTTCAAGGTAATGCACTTAATTATTTAACAAAAAATAATTTACTAAATAAGGCCATTCCTTACCCTGTTCCAGTTACTGCTGGAGGGGTAAACAAATATTTTTGATGGATTCCTTTTTTCATGAAAACAGAAAAGAAGAGCTATGAAGTCAGAGAGCTGGGATGGGATTCATCCAGCTGGAGCCATCACCTGGGGTCCCCCTTCATCATGAAAGAGAGAACAGCATCTCCTGAAGCAACCTGTTGTAACCAAAGTGCATCTTAGAAAGGTGACACAATTGCCTTCAGGTGGGGTGAGTTCTCTCTGGATTATACACAGACTAAACAAATGCAGTAGACTTTCTTTGGCAAAAACTACAAGAAATTACTTCTACCTTCAGTGTCTCTGTAACACAGCTGACTTGCACCCACAGTGGTCCTTGCTCCTCTCCGTATCCCTGATTTCCCTCCAGATGGACAGTCCATCCCCGCGTGGTTTTCTGGCATGCCCAGCCTCATGTCCCTGTTTCTGTCTCCCAGATTTGTTCCTGCCTCACACTGTGCCACGCTTATTCCAGTTTACAAGGCTGTAGCCTCAAACACGTTATCATAAAAAAGTGTCCACTGTAAAGATTTCCTCATAAAAAAACAACTCTGTTCACAAATAAATTAAGAATGTGCTTAAATCCCAGTGAAAGCAATGGAACATAAGCATGTGCTGAAAGCCTTTCCTGAACGGGGGCCTGTTGCTTCCCTCTTCCTAAAACCTATTTCGGTTGAGCTCATATTTCTTGCTGGCAAGAACTTAAAAACAAAAAGAAGGAAAAAACCTTTCCCATAAAAGTTGAACTTAATAGACCACTCCAGCATCCTTAATTGCCATATTTTTGTGTATTGATGCAAATACTTATTAATGGACCTCTTTAAGGAAAAGGTTATATTTCATATCAAAAATACATAGCAAAACAAGTTAGCACAGTTGTACACCATAATGCTTTGCAAAGTTAATCAACCTAGATAGTTGGAATGTGGCAGAATGTTTTGTTTCCAAATGGAGAATGATTACAATATACTGGGGGTTGTTGTCTTGCCAACTTCCTTTTAATCATCTCTTTTTCTATATGGAATGAAGGCCATGAAACATCTTAAAATGCAAGCAACTTCTTCAGTCAAAAAAGAACAAGGCAGTGTTATTTTTTTTTTAAGTGGGTGAAGGAATCCACTGATGTAATAAATGTATCCATGTATTCCAAGTATAACTTGGAGCCAGTCTAGTTATAAACTCCTTAAGATCAAGGTTCATCATAAAACTGGGCCCTACCTTTATTTTCGTAATACTAGCGGTTGCCACTAGAATTCCTGAACCCCTTCTTCACGCCATCTGGAATGCATACATGAGCAAGTTTATGATGAAAAATATACTGTGCACTAGAGCTGGGCTTTTTTAGGGTAAAAGTAACTACAAAGGCAGTAATGTGCAGGGATTGTACATTTATTTTATTACAAGAACCAATGTGTTCTTTTCTTTTTGGTCTAACCAAGCCGGAGACAGGTCATAGAAGCAGGCTTTGCAAATGAATACTATGATATATGTTCAGGTTTGCTCTGTGCTATCTGGAAATGAAAAGGGCACACCTAATAGCTTTATCTACTTAATCCTGTCACTGTTTGTTTAATTCATTATACAGAATTTCATTCTGGGTCAGCTGTTAGGTCCAAGCTCGGTCTGTGGCAGGTTTTATGCCATATGACACCCCAATACCTCAGCATTCAAAACTTCCATTACAGTTATATTAGGACAGGTAGCAAAATTCACTTTGGTGACTTCCCTAGTGTCATTGCAGTTGAAAAGTGTTAGCTCTGGTCACCTTAAAAGTTTGCTCACAATTGCTACAAGCCAACTCCTAATCAAAGTGCATTTCCATACCATGTGTTTTTTTATTCTGGGTGGGGTTTTCTTTTGGGAGTCTTTCGGTTTATTGGTTTTTTAGCAAGAATAGTGTGAGAGAGACCTTCTTTGTTTAACCTTTTCAGATTTTCAGCCCAATTGTACTAACTTTTGCTAAGATCAAAACCAGTAAAATAAAATCCTAAATTTCAGATTAAGGGTCTGATTCAGGAAAGTCCTTAATCACGTGCTCGACTGAAAGAGCATGTGTCATTTTTAGCAAAGTCAGTGTCCAGACATCATGTGTTGTTCTGCACCTTGAATGAATTGAAGTCAAGATGAATTAAGCATGTGTTTTAAATCAGGTATGTGCTTAAGCGCTTTCTTGAACAATGATGGAATTAAGCATGTGCTGAAGTCCTGACTTGGGGCTGTTAAGGGCACTTTTCCATCCTTCAGCTGAGAAAGGAGATCATCTAGCCACAAATGAGTCTTTCTAGCAGAGGCACCTGCTTTATCATTTCCTAGTCCAGCACACAAGTATCAGCTTTCTGATTTAGTCAAATAGCGGAGGGTCATTCTCACTCTGCAGGGCCAGATCCCACAGAGAAAGGCTCTTTGTAATAGGGCAAGAATGCTATGAGCTTCACAAATATAAGTGCCCAAAAGATAGAAGCACCAGGTACTCAGCTGCCTGGGCACCCTTCCCTCCCTCCCCAGCATGGCCTATCTCTGTCTTTCTTTCGAGGCTTGTTCAAGGAGCCCACCAACGCCGTGGTCCAGCAACGGGGAGGTGAAATGAGTGATGCCTTTTGCAAATGTGCGTGTGCACACGGGGAATCCACTTGTTCCTTTGCTCTTCTCTCGTCACTGGGTAGCACAGATTTCCTTTCTGTCTTACTCTCTTATTTGGGTTGTCTGCTATGAATCTGCAATAAATATTTCTTAAACATGAATCACGTGACAAAACAAATTCTAAAAAATGCCTTGGACACCATCAGGCCAGGCGGCCCCCCCAGATTCCCCCGAAGGGGCTGGCACGTTCGTAGCTGTGAAGCTCCCTGCAGCTCTCCCATCTCCACTAGTCACTGGCTCCTATTGAAACCAGCCCAGCTCCTGGCTGCTCCGCACAGGAAATCTTTCCCAACAGCAGTCCTATTTTGAACAGTAACTGCCAAAGCCGAGCCAAGGCCATGCACAAAAAGCCTAGTTTACCAGATGAATTCCCACAAAACACAAGTGACGCTATTCAGGATCTCATAAGCGGTAGGTCAGGGAATAAGGTGTTAGGACTCCTAAAGTTTAGCAGGAGGGAGCTGCTTGTCCCCTGGCCATAGGCTGCCTGCAGTACTGCAGGGCTAATTGCTGTGCATTCCTCAGCCATGATGTCACTGGATCATGATGCTAACTCTTTCCCTCCTATGGATGGAGGGAACTCGTTGTGTATCTCTGAGACACCCAAAAATACATGCGCTGACCCTTTAAAAAAAAATCTTTTACCATATGCTTAGCAGAGCCAAACTAAATGAAGCTGAGGTCTCTGTCCAGCATTTGGAAGCCAGTTAAAATAGGAAATCAGTGTTTCTCTAAATACACAGAGTATATTACCTTAGTCATAAAATTGGGGACTTTCAAATCTAATTTGTTCAGCACTAGCGCTGTTGAAGGCTGGGAAGTGTTCCAGAGGAAATCACCTCCACGCAAACAGAGATTAGCAGCTCCCCATTGCAGACATATGGAAATGATTGCCTATAATCTCCGGTAATTGTGGCTGTATTACATTCAAATCCTGTTTTCAATTTTCTTAAACTTCTAGACTGATTGTGTTATTAAATCATGCTGGCTGATGTGTTTAATAAGGACCTATTAAATGTTTATAAAATTAGGGAAATAAATACGGGCTTTTAGTCAGATTGTGTGATGGATCTGGTAACCTATTGTTAAAAGTACTGCTGGTAAAAACGTGTCTAAAAAAAATAGACTTAAAGGCTCCCTTTAAAATAAGAAACCCAATATTTGATACAGCCTATTTCCAAAATGATATTCACAGATGTTCAGAGAGAAAAGAGGACCCCAATTAGAACGATCTCACCGAGCTGGGGGAAGAAGCACTTCCTCCACAGGGTGACGCGTCCCGGTTTCGGACAGCGCCGGGAGGGCACGGCGTCAGCCCATGAGTGGCCGCGCTGGGCCACGGTGGCTGCCTGGGCACCCGCGTGGCTCCAGCACCGGCGTTTCGGCTGAGGTCGTGCACCGTCCCCGTCCCCTCTGAGCGCCCAGCCCTGCAGTAGATGGGCAAGTGCCGCCCGCGGCCCCGCTCTCCCTTCTCTACCCACATCACCTGAAATAATTAAAGAGTTCCAAAGGACCACAACAGAAAATTTGGCAAGGGAAAAGGATTTTTTTTTCAATCCAGAGACGCGTGTCTGGCACAGAAGAGAGGTCTAAAGGATGATTCCATGCCTCCTCCTCCTCTTTCCCACCACCCCTTTGCTAGCGTCCCCTTTCCTACCCACAGGCAGAGACAAAGCCTTTGTCTCACAATTAGTAACCCTGATCGCTCCTTGCATGCCCAGTGTTGCTTTTTGGAGGTAACCTTCAGTTTTTAAGAGCTAGCTCTGTGCTTTCTTCACTCTCAACTCCCTGTTACAATAGCTCTCACCTGGCTGCAAACGTGCATGCATCTAACTTGTTTTAACCACGGTACACATGCTAAAGTAATTTTGTCCTCTGTCTTAAGGGCAAACATGAACCTGTTTTCCCCAGCAAATTAATCTTTTATTTTATTCTTTTCTGAGGGAGGGGGGTGAAGAGTAAGGGGGATTAGAAATTAATTAATTGTTGAGTTTTTCAGCATAAAATGCACCGCATCATTATCTTTGCATAAACACACCATCTTTTAAAAAATATAACTAGCCCATAACATCATAGTTACAGAATATTATCAAGTAATGAGGAACTTGCATGGTTCACATTAGAGACTTTGAAAGGTTTGAAGAGAATTGGATATAAGGTTAATATTTGGCAGAGCCTTGTAAATAGCCTGATTGTTATTTTATATTGGCTGAAGTATAAAAATCTGTGCTGCGTGCCAGCAAAAGCCGAGTGGTGTGGCCAGGTAGTTACATGGCTCTGTTGTTAGCCTGTTTCATGTAGGAATGTTCTTGCTCTCAGTAGGTTATTTTTTGTGTGTCTGCTTATACTCAGCTAAAATAGAGCAAGGACCCAGCACAGCAATTATTTTTACTAAATTTTGTTGGTCTGCCCTCAGGGGACCTTCTCCCAGTTTAATTGTTGGAGGGATTGTTGCCTTCTGGGATTTTATTTCAAAATGTTCTTGTTAGAATTTGCTTTCTTAACAGAGTAAGGGCTTTTATTTTAAAAAATTTAATCCCTTTTTTAATGCACATAAAAAATGCATAAAACGGTGTATCCTGAAATTAATAGAGGTGTTTCTTGATGCATAGATTTCTAAATTATTTGTCTAAAGATATGCTTAGAATTGATTATATTAAAGGGGCATAAATCTCCTGCTCCCCTCCCCCATGCAGGAGGTTTGGAAGTGAATTCAAGCAACCCAACTGCATTTTAAGTTAAGACAAACATGGGAGAGATCATTTGTCTCTAGCTGTACATGAAATAGCTTATAATAGTTGCAGCTGAGTACATGAAGTATATGTTAGAACCCCTTTGATATAAATCCCAGCATCGGCCTACAAAGATATTGCATTTATGCATCTGACAGGATTCACCCATAAATAATAATAGGAGAAAAATCCAAATTTATAAGCTGTTATTTCTGGATTTATTTTTAATGTGACTGAATATTCGTCCCACTTCTACAGCAGACACTACATTAAGCAGAACACGGGCAATCTGGTTGAAATCAACAGAAAGAAAATAAATACTGAAATGTCCCCTCGTTCAGCCACAACTGGTCAGAGAAGTGGGACAAGCTCCACGTGAGGACAAATATCATCCTGCTACATAATTCAAAGCAACTGGGGAGTCACGTAACCTATTTTGCTATTTTTAGTTTAGTCGGAGTATTTGTTTGTTTGGGGGAAGCTCTCCCCTTTCCCAAACATATGTTTCTTCCCCCATCATCTTAAATTATATTTACAGGCTATGAAACCTTTGTGGGCTAAATCTCAGCTCGTGTGAATTGGCATCCTGTGCTGAAATCAGCAGAGTGGTGTTGGAGTCTTACTCACAGCCTCTCTGTGACAGTCTACCTGCTAACTTCTTTTTGAGAAAAGAGTGGATGAGGTCAGACTTTATTCCCCCGTTTCCTCCTTCTCTGCTATTTTTTGCAGTTAACCCAGCATCTGTAATTAATCTGATAGTCACTGCCTCCATCTTCTCCCCCTCTCTGTTCTGCACCCTTGGGGAGGTTTGGAAGGAAAGCAAGCTAAACACAAGCATGCAGGTAGCTAAGTTCACCCTATAAGTCAAAGCACTTTTTTCCACCCAAAATAAAAACAATGTGTAGACTGAAACTCTGAAAGGTAAATAAGACCCCTGAGCCTCTAAATGTAAACTTATCAATTAGAGCATTTGAAAAGCCTGGATGTCCGTTGTCAGACCTAATGTTAACAGTTTAGCCCACATACTGGGCTTATTCATCAATTAATAGTGAAGCAGAATTGGAACCATCAGCCCAAATCTTTAAAATCCTCCACTTCAGGACGGAAAGCACAAACATCTGCCCCGATGCTCCACACTTTGCAAGCCCTGGCAGCTTTACTGAGTTGTACGCTTGCAGCAAGTTTGGGAGACCTCAGACGGAAGTCCACATCACAGAGCCACCACATGTAATGCAACATAATTTTTCCCAATTAGTTGTCTCTCTTCAGGAAAAGCCTGAGGCGGATGCAGCAGACACATCCCTAGAGAGAGCGGTCCGTCTAGGTAGGCTCGAGATCACTGGCGGATCAGTGAGACTCTGTGTGTGTGTGTATAAAAAGCAGGAGTGGGGAGAGCTCACAATACAGCCAGTCTCCGATATTCCCAGCTCTTACACAAGAAAAAACATCAGAAATTCACATTATTATGCAGGACAAACAAAACTCAAATAGCAGCAGTTTAAAAATTTCTTCTTATTTGACACCAAAAGTAGAAGGGACCGAAACAGAGGAGGTAAAGTTAAATTAAAAAAAACATAACACAATAAAAACCCCCAAACCCCAACTCCCCCCAAAACAGAAAACCACTCAGTTCAGCACTTTCACAAGCTCGTCATTGTTAGTGTCAGAGCATACTCTAAGGTTGGTTTTAGGGTTTGAGCTTTTTTTATAACATGGAAATGGCAGCCAGGCTGACCGAAGAGGGCAGGAGGCTGGCGGCAGCCCGTGGTGGAGCAGCACCCTCAGCACAGGCACCTTCACCCCGTTACACACTCCTGCACCCAAAGCAAACTGGTCCCCATCCTGTCCCAGGTCCTGTGCCTGTAAGAAAAGGGTGGAACTGATCCACACGGGTGGGCCATCCTGCAGTCCTGTTAGCTCCAAGCAGTGAACATCCAGACAGTTCTTTGAACATAAAAATGCCACTCGACCATCATTCAATCAAAACCATTTTCTGGTCTTCATAGACCGTTTGTATTATTTCCCCCAGATTTCTCAGTTGCTGAAACTGCAAAGGAGGCTCTCATCTCACGAAGATCTGCAAAGTCAATGGCAACGTTTCCATTCAATTTGGCCAACCGGCTCATTATGCTGGGACTGGAAAAGTCTTCTCTTGGCTCAATGCTGCAGTTTTACCCCCTGCCTACCCTTACACCAGGCTCATTTTAAACAAATTAGAGGAGTGGGGAGAAGGAAAGACCACAGCCATCAGATGCTGGCCTAGGTCCTCTGCTATGGTGGCTTCACTGATTTCAGCGAGGTTAGCTTTGTGTTGGGGAAGACGACTGCAGGATGGAGAGAACTGGCGCACAACATGGTGATGGACTCGGATGGTACCTGAGGAAGCTGCCCTTTGCCCAGGTCCTGGGGGAGCACAAGGCATCCTCAAACAGGGTGTCCCTTGGAATAAGAAGCCTGGTGCCTATTCCTAAGTAAAAGCCTGGCAGTTCATGCAGAAAGAATAACTAAATAGAAGAACAAACCGCTCCCCTGGCAGGAAAAGTTGTGAAAGCAGGGTTGTTTTCACACTGACTGGCAGTGCATGCACAGGGAGAAAAATCCAGGTTTCAAGTACATGTACTGGGTATAATCAAGACTGGGGACGAGATGGGGTATGTGTGTGCACAAGTGTGGGAAGCAGCAGTATTTGGCATGGATGTCTTAAAAAATTGCTCAGGCTGTTCGGGGATGGTATGCAGCGCTTTATTGCTTTGGCTCAGCTGTTCTATTGCACAAGTGACAGCTAAAGGCTCTGAAAAAGAAGGGAAGAATGGAAAAGTGAAAGGTGGGGAAGTTTCAAGTTTTATGTCAGAGCAATGTCAGGCTGGAGAAGAGAGAGGGATGATGTAATAGGTGGGGGAGAGAGGGAGAAAGGAGGTTAATGGTGAACTGTAAAATTTCAAATGCAGTATTTTATTACAGTATTGAAACTGATGCTTACAGTTTAACAATAGGACTGGCATGGAATAGCTTAGTGGTGCGAGCCAGCAGTGCCAGGAGGATTTATGATTTTTTTTTTGCTTTTTAATATTGCAGAAGGAAAGCCTCAGTCTTGTTTGGGTTGACAAGCCTCAAGCCTAGTAAACTGGAGTATGCTTGGAAATGCTAGCCACTGGAAATCCGCCTGGGCTTACTGCTTCAGGGGAGGGAGCCAGGGCTGTCGGGTATTTCATGGAGTCTGTTGTTTCCTTCAGATGCAAAAGAGGAAAACTGGCAGAGAAAGTGAGAGCAGAGCTACCTGTGGTCAGCCATCGACTCCTCGGGAAGAAACTCCGACTGGAGGTGCCTTTCTGAGAGCGAGGAGTCTTCTCCAGGCTGCCCCTAGCCCATCTTCAAATGACAGAGATGTTGCCAAAAAAGCCTTATGAGCCCAGACAGGGTGGAGCTGGGCTCTTTATGAATCTGGTTTGTGGCCCAGAGCATTGTACAATAATAAGCAGCTTGTGTGGTCGTGGGAGGCTTTTCCCAGTCTCAGACACAGGGACTGAAATTATTTCCTGTGCTAATGGTCAGCGCTAGATCTATAATCATGGCAGTCCCATCTACGCGCACAGACTTCAGCGATGCTTGATGCCAAGGTGACTCTGTAGGTAGGACTGCACTGTAGGCAAGAAGAAACTCTGCACGGGGAGAGCCAGCAGGGAACTGCAAAGATGAGTGAAGCAGGTCAGCGTACTGGGAACGTGGGCTTGAAAACAGGCTCAGAGTCCTCCTGCTTGTACACATTATTGCATGAAGTAAAACAGATTGAGAGAGCAATCTTGCACCGAACATTTTCATTGCTTCTGAGTTATAAGTAAAGCCACCAGCAATCATCCCAGTGGCACGGAGCAGCAACGATTCACATTTCAGTCTTTCCTGCAGGCCCAGCCAGCAGCAAGTCAATACGCCGTGCCCCGGAAAGAATCACACAAGAAAGTACTGACAGGTTCATTCTGCTGCATGCAAGGCAAGGGGGAGAATGGTAAATAGAAGATCCTTAAGCCTAAGTAAGCAAAGAGATTAATTCAATAAGGCACTTGAGACAAGGAGTTAAAATGCCCAGAAAAATTAAGAATTATATGCTACTTAATTTGAGAAACATTCACAAAAAACCCCTATCACTATTTATCTCCTACTACATATCACAAGGTGCATCAACGTATACATTTCATTTTCAGCGGCAGAATTGTTTGCCAACGCCTCTGTGACCTGGGTGAATCCTAAGGAGGCAAAGCAGGAGCCTTCTCTCTTCTTTCCCTGCTCTTGCAGAGGAGACACAATCCTGAGGTTAAATTCCAGCCTGCTTCCCTGTCCCCAGTGCAACCAACTCATCGGATGAAGTCATCAGCTCCTGAATGCAACAAACCAACAGGGAAACTCTTTAGCTGCCTCTGCTGCATCCTGCTTTGATCTGTTTACAGCTTCGAAAATAGACATATAAATGAAAACATAAGTCCCATGTCATCGTGACCACTGTTTCTGGGAGGAGAGAGCGAGCTTTTGGCACAGTGGGGTAGCAGACAAATGCCCCGAGCTAATGTACTTAGTGAAGAGAAGGTAGAAAAGTCAGAAGAGATGTGGGGGACCTGGCCCACCTTACCGAGGTGGCAGAGGGAGCTTTCCTGAGCCTCTGGCACAGGAATATCCATGCACTGTGTATACAGAAAGGCAGATACAGTTTGTAAGGACTGGCAGGGGGATGTCACTGTGAAAGGTTGTGCCCACTTGCCAGGGATCTGAACATTAACACAGCATTTCCCGGGTGCTCGCTGGAAATTTAAATTCTTTAAGTTTTAAAATTTTATCTTTGCACAAGCAGCTGTTACCTTCCGAATGGATCTGTGCACACACAGGAAGAGAAAGTGGCTCCTGCGTTCCCTTTCCCTCACAGGAGGTGCCAGAGCCTTTTATCGGTGAGGGGGTGAAAGACTGCAGCTCGTGCTCTGAGCCAAAGACCCAGCTCCTTCCCCCTTCACGCCAGGGCCACATCCTGCCCTGAGGAAAGAGGCTCCTTTGGACCGCTTTGATCCAAGACCAGCGCCACGTGGAGGGGTACGCACGAAACCCCAACCTCTCCTTTGGTCCTGGGAACGTCAGCCAGGTGTTCCCTGGCCTCTGTCCATCTCACACCCGGGGCTGAGTCCCGGGGCTCCGGGTGAGGCGACTGTTTTGCAGCAGCCCCGAAGCCCCAGGACCCCTCCTGTGCCGCGGGCACTGCTGTCCCCTCCCTGCCGCCGGCGGCAGCGAGAGATGACGTTCTGCAGAGCAGCTTGCCATTCTCCAGTTTCCCTTAGTGACCAAGCTACATATGTTCAGAAAACTGAATTTATGTCAGCGGCTCGTTGTTCCCAGCCAGAAGATTCAGTCTGATTTGTATATAGCTCTGCATAAATTCCTCGTTAACCTTTACAACCATCTGGAGCGAGAGTCGCTCCTCATATCACAGCGGACCACAGCAATGGCAACAAGCGTAACCGAAACCGCCGGGCTTTACGAGGCTGTGCCAGGCACCTCGTCTAGAGCTGGAGGAGGAGGGCAAAGGAAAAAAAACCACTTCTGCGGGGTCCCCGGCCAGCCCCCACCGCTGCGGTCACCCCACCCAGCCCAGACTGGAGGGAAGCAGAGCCCCGAGCGAAACCCATGGCAGTGCCTTCCCCAGAGGCAAGGGGCTGTTATTGTTCATCTCCTTCCATAGCACAAACCCTCTACCTTCTGTCGCTCTGTTTAAGAACAGGCAGCCGCTTAATGCGAGGCTGCCGAGCCTCCGACGGCAGCCGCGCGCTTAATGCTTCAATTTCCACATTTTATTTTATATGTAATTTAAAGCCCATGGTGCCTTAATTGTAAAATAGGCCTTATTAAAATAATAGCTCGAGAAGCAGTGGGGTACCCTGCGCGGCAGAATGAAGCTTTCTATCTTAACTGCTGTTTACAAGGATTTAAAAGGGAGATACAACCAAAATAAAGCTGCAGAGATGTTTCCAATGTGAGCGATGGACCAAAGACCACTGGATAATTAAGCCTCTTTCCTTTTCCTTCCCCTCACCCCACCGTGTTATCGCTCTCTTTAGATAACCAGAGCGTACCCTTCGCTGCATTTATGATTGATGATGCAGTATGGATACTTCGGTACTGGTAAGCAGTGTGGGGTTTTGATTAACGATGTCAGTGGCACTCCCAGAAGACCAATGGCAAATAATATTGTTATCAGAAAACAACTAACATGACTAGGAAAACAGCAGGGCCCTACGAGTTTGGAGAAGTCTTTCTTGTCTAAAATCACCCTTCTGCTGTCCAAACCCTACTTTCTGGAGACAACCCCTGGGAGATGGAGGGCACGATCACAAAACTCTGAACTGCCTATAAACTCTCTACGTCTTGGCCCGTGCAAGGGACAGCCACAGGCCCAGTGTAAGTTAGGGGTCCCTCAGGGCTGCTGTGATTTGTGACAGGTAATGAAGGAGCCGGCTGTGACCAACCACCGTCACACCTGATCCTCTTGGGTGGAGGCTGAGAGCAAGGCTGGCACAGCATCCTCAGGCAGAGGCGTTTGCTCTGCCCTGGGTACCCCCAACCAGCCTTGCCCGAACGGCATGCTATGCTGCTGGAGGAGCACAGGGTAACTTGCAACATCATGCTCACCAGCACATAAACTGCCCGTTGAGTTTGGCCCGATAGTTTCATGATTTCCTCAGCTTCGTGTGCTCCAGACATACTGAGGCTTGGGAAGGTTGGGTTTTTTTTCCCCTCCACTGTCTGTGTTGTACCCGCATCCTCTCAATTCTGCAAGGCTTGGCAGGGTTTCGTTGCCCGCTCAAAGGGCATGTGCATTCTTCCCGTCAGACTTCAGTCGGACGTTTCTACTCTCCTAGGCTGAAGGATGAAACAGGAGGCGCAGTGCCCCAGGGTTTGCATGCTGTGGCTTCTGAAGCCTGTCTTGCTGCCAGCATGAGCAGTCAGTGCTCACGCTGTAGAGCTGGGTGACTGCACTTCTCCTGCGTTCACAGCAGCCCTACTGACAGTTCTCCTGGTGATGAAAAGTCCTTAAAAACAAACCAAAACCAAACAAAAACCAGCTGCGGCTCTGTGGATGTACTTCAGCAACAACAGCAGATCGATCCTATGGAGGAGCTGCTGCTGCTTGGGATTGAAGGCCTTCTTAGCTTCTGGACTTTTGGGCATCTTCGCCACTATGGACCTCGCTATGCTGCCAATGAAGCACAGGTCCACCCGCTAGTGGGATCAGGCTGCCCGTGGTCCATGCCATGAGCACATCTGCATGCAGTCTCCACAGCAAGCAGGGAGACCCCTTGTCCCCTGCCCTTCCACTAGCCCAACGACGCTGCCTGCAGTACCCTGACACCTATTTTAAGGAAGCACGGACACTTCTTACACTGGAGCTGCTGGTGGGCAACATCCCAAAAAGCACAAACTGGGCTGGGCTGGCGTCCCTGCTCTGAACGCGCACCATCGCCAGCGTGGTCCAGGACCCTGTGCTTTCAAAGCCCTGGAGAAGCTGGCAGGGGCTGCCGTACAGCTTGGGCTGCTGATGGGGAGCGGCACACCCCAGAAAAAACGGCAGCAGGACCAGAGCCCACCCTGCCAAGAAAAGCCCCATCTGGGGCACCACGCGCTGCCAGAAGCTGTAACCAGGCACAGGCAGCTCAATTACAGCCGCTTGCTAAGTGGCAGCGCAGGGGTTGGGGGAAGGGGCGCGTGTGCCAAAGATCTCGGTGCAGATCTAGGGATAGAGGTGACGGTGAGAGGCGCGCACGGCAGCGTGGCATCCCCGCGACAGGCCGTGATTTTGGGTGCTGGGAGCGCACATGGCTCCACAGCCCCCCACCTCCACCTGCACGCTGCCCACAAACCCCCTTCCCCAAGGGCCACTTCCAACTTTCCAAACCCATCAGCAGATTCACACAGCTGCTATTTAAAAATAAAATAAAATAAAAATAATAAAAAAACCCCACAGGAGAAATAGTTCCTTTTTTTCATCCTCTAACAGTAACATTTCCCCTCCCAGCGTTCACACTGGCCAGGGGCCCACGGCTGGATTATTTAGTCTGACTCCTGAAGCAGGAACAGATTTACAATTCAAATTCTCATGAAACAGCAGGGCTAGAAACTTCATCAGACTTTATATTATTGGAAAGAAGAGATTCCCAGAAAGGATCCGAGCTAGCTGCCTTTAAAGCTGTGATACCTTTACTGCATAAAGAAGCTACTTTATGCTGTCTTTTGGATGTGTTTAAAATGCATTAGTGCTTTTCTTCATCAGTTGCACCCTGCAATTTTTAAGGACGGATTTTAAAACCAGTCTGAATAATTTTTAAAATATAAAAAAAATTAAAAATACTTTTAAAAAATAAAACACCTCTGAAGAGCATGCTGCAATCTAGCACAGGATGTATATGCAGTACATGCTCAAAAAGAGGGGCAAAGCCTCACCCTTTGCCAGGGGGCTGCAGATCAGACATGCTGGGGTCCGTAATGAAGAAGACCAACGAGGTGGTCCAGACCTCCACCATTTCCAACCAGCAGCCACCTACAGCAAGGAGGAGTCGAAGTCAAAGGGCCTGAAGGCACAGATCTGTGGTAGAGAGTACATTTATCGCTGATAAATCACTTTCCCCCCACCAATGCACTCTGGAGGCTGGTATAAAACTCTTACTGCACTCCTCCCCTTGAAAGACCCCAACAGCCAGCCTCAGTGACCAAATGATCAGGGTCGACTGACATGAAGTTTAACATCAGAAGTCAACAAATGCACATCTACATGATATTTACTATATGGGTTTTTTTATACTTATATATTGATACATAACACATCTCTAGGCAAGGGTGTCAGTAAAATTTTGAGAAAATAATTTTTTTCTTAGAATATAACATGTCATTTATAGAAAGTGAAACATTTTCCAAATATATTTGACCTTGTTAAGAAATCCTATTTTAGTGAATGTTTCAGATTTTTTTATTAATATTTTTATCACGCTTATATCCCAATTCACTAATGAACCCTGAATTTGATTAGGCTATTCTTAAAGGGGAAAATATGGGAAAAATGTAACTGAAACAGCAAATGAGTCCATTGTGAACTCTGCAAATTGATAGCAGATTCTCATTTTTAACATCTTCCATAAAATGGCTGTTTTGGGGGAAGAGAGAAGAATGATTTTTCTTTGACCTGCCCTGGCCAAGTTTTACTGTAAAACAATATAGCATCACTATAATGTACCTGGGATCCAAAATAAAAGTGTCTGTCTTGCAATATCTCTGCCGGAATTATCAGTAATACTATATGTTCCAGTTTCAGATGGTTCTAATCAATCTTTTAGTATCTTACATGTCTGCCTATTAAGCTAGAGATGATCACTTGGACTCTGAACTCTCCCTTTCTTTGTAAAAATCATCTTGAGTAATATTAAATCATGTTGTTGGAGCCCTGGAATTTCTGGGTTTCATCAACACTTGCCCTCATTTTTCACATGGCAAAGTTAAGGAAATCTCTGGTAACATTTTAATTCCACATTATTCAATGTGGCTTGTATAGGTGTGGTGCAATCAAGTCTTACACAGAAAAGGCTGATTTGAAGTCCTGGCAGAGCGATTAGCTGATTCCCAAAAGATATGGATATAAATTTCTCCTAGGCACATCTGCCCTGTCTGCTTTTAATTTTAAAACACCAGCTTTAATTTAGAGACTGTACTGTAAGCTCTCCCTTTTGTGAACAAGAATGACATAATTTGCTGAGCAAAGACCCAGAGCCAAGCCTTTTTTTGTCTTAAGTAATCAATGAGTAGTAACCAACAGACAAATGTTCCTTCACTAATTCTCTTCTGCCTTCGCAGGTTATTGCGCCGCGTGGATCACGTCTTAATGGAGAGGCTGGGCTGCGCAGCGCTCCCCTCGTTTCCAGAGCTGCAGAGATCACCTCCTCTCACATTCTTGATCAGCTTCCCTGTGGCAACAGCAGCAGCGGATCACATGGAAAAGTAATATTAGGAAAGTATTTAATGTATTTATAGCTGTCTTTTAATGACATTTACCAGCTGGAAAGGAGGAAGCCTGCCAGTACCGAGTGATCAATCAGCTTTGAGGAACTCCAGCAAGTGCTCTTGAGACCACCAGCAAGTCTTCCTCCAGCCCTGGCTCCATCTTCTCCCCTTAGGCTGCAGATCCTTGGGGCAAATCAGGCTGACAGAGTGTGTTCGCCTGGCCCTTATCACAGCCGGACCTTGAATTTAGCCCAGGGCTGAGGCTGCTGCAGCGTACAAATAAATAGCGCTAATTCTTAGATCACGGTTTAGAAATTTCTGTTCTACATCAGCCAGGCGATCTGTAAGCATGGGACTCATTATGAACACCCCATATAATAAATTTAGTGTGCCAATCAGTTTTTCCAGAGGACAAGAAGAGAGACTACTGAAGCCTGCGCTTGGCCACTGTTTGCAGCAGACCTTCAGATCTTTCCTTACAATAAAATGCCATCAGACAGAAGTTCTGGCTGTTGCGCGAGGAGTTACCTGCACTTGGAAAATTGCAAAGATCAACCCATATGGAAAAGATCATGATTGAAAGGTCCAAGTAAAGCAATTTTCTGCTTCCCAAAAGATGTGGGTATAAATAGAACAGTGCCTGAAAATGAGCAGGCAGAAATGAAATACAAACGCAAAGAGAGAGCAAGTCTTCTAAAGCAAATAAAGGTTTTACTATATTTGTCCCCAAACAGAGCGTACCAGACCCATCAGGCAATGCAAATTCTTTCTCTACGCTGCTGCCTCAGCTCCCATGGCTCGTAAGCGAGGCTGGACACAATCACTTTGTGTAGTAAGGTTGAGCCATTATTCTGCACAAGTTCAGGTTGACCAAAAGAGTAGTAATTGAGCAGAAGCGCATGTTCCCATGACCACACGGGGAGCCGTGCCCCACCGCTGCAGTCCTGAGCATCCATGTACACTCCTGAACAGAGTCCCTCAGGACACACTCCAAAGTTGCTCTCGGAGCATCATGTCAACCTTTTGGTTTAACATCAAGGGGTCTTCAGCCATCTTATCTGTTACTCTAATTGCTCTGACAAGCTGTGGAAATACACGTCATTTAATGTGTAAACCTATAAAATAATCATTTGCTGTCTGTGCGCTTGATGCTCAGAATCTGCTGAAATTTCATGTGGGAAAAGCTCCACTGGGCTTGAAGGAATGACTTTTTCATTTCCCCCTTTTTCTCTGAAAGGGAATTTTACTGCTACTGTAGGAGTTCATGTATCTCGAACTTCAAGTGTCCATCACTATTTTCTATCCCCCTCCCTCCCTGTACAGATTGTGTCTAAAATATTTTGGTTCTTGTTTGTACTTGTTATGATTTAAAGTTTTGAGTTCTATTTCTTTCTTTTGATAGACAAGTTGAAATTCAGATATGGAATAAAGAGTTGTGCAAATGCTCACCATTTACATGACAGGTAATGACAGTGAGAAGGCAGGAGGCTGGAGATTGCTTCACCAGCTCTCTGCAATAATACTATTTAAGCAATAGAACCTAAAAATCCCATCCTCTTATAACTGCATAACTTTGAATGAAGACAACAGGAGGGCAACAGAAATCTGTAATGCCAAAAGCTGCAGGATTAAACACCTGAGAAATAAGTCCCCTGCAAAAGAAATCCCAGCAAAATACCTGTAGATAGTAGAAGTGGTTGAAAGCTTCTAAAAAGTGGTTTTGAAAATATATTTCTCAAACATGAAGAGTTTGTTTCCTTCTTTTTAAAAAAATTACATTTCAGCTAATTGAAAAGCTAAAAACCCAGGTGGGGAAAGTCCTTTGGGTTTTGTTTAGCCAGTTTTATTTCAGCATCTGTGGTTTGGTCTTACACTAAAATGAAATATTTCGGTAAATTGTAAAAATAAATAAATAAATAAATCCCCCAAACCCAACTAGAAAAATTAATCTGATCAAAGTCCACTTCAATCCCTATTCTGGAAGTAGATGCACATACCCTTAGGAAATGTGCTGCACTGTGGTTTTCTTTCAAGAAACTGGCAGTGCAGTATAGTTGCTGCCTTCTCAGAAAGCTTTACTTGCAGACAATTTACTAACGGTTTTTCAGAGCCCCCATTAGGATTCTTTTGCAGAAAGCTTGGACAACGCCTGTAGCTAAAATGAAGCTAAAGTATCTTTTCCTAGATGGCAGCGTTAAAATGTCAAATAGTAGTTTTACAACAAGTTTATAAGTTTTGTGCAAAAGGAGTTGCAGACACAAAACAACAAGATTGAGTGCAAAGCTTAATGCCTTAATGCAATCCCGCTGCATCGAGAGAGGAGAGCTGGGGGAGGGGGGCAATATTGTAGTGAATATCACTTCAGCTTTAGAATTCAGCATGCATTACAGAGAAGAAAAGAGGCTCTTAGAGTGAATGTCATCACAGGTTTTGGAGTTGTGTGTATTCCTTCTTCTTTAATTCAGACTAACAAACTTTCAGGAATACTGGTACACTTCCACCACTCGTGCTCTGCCTCTTCTGTTCAAACATCTGTAAGTAGTAGTTAACTAACAAACTACTTCAGGACTTAAGGAGTCCTAGAGAAGTAGCAAGATGAATTTCTCTGAACTGCTGAAACAACTCCAGAGGAAGCTTAAGTGATGAATATGTAGAGAAGACGACATGGGTAATGAGAGCATCTACAATGGCATTATGCAAGGACTGTCATTTTCCCTGTGTTTGTACAGTGTCTACAATCAGGGGACCTGACCCAGCTGACTTCCTCTAGAAACTACTGCAATCCAAATAACAAATAAAAATAATGGGATTAAATCTGAATACGTGCTATAAGCCATCATGCTGCAGGGCATATCCAACCCACCAGCTGCCTGAGGGGAAGGCAGGGAGGAAGAAGTTTTCCCCATAGGCAGGTCGTCCCACGGCTGCTGTCCCTGAGGTTTCTTGGATCCTTCTCTGAAATGTCTTGTCTTGTACTCTTCACTGTGAGAGACAGGATACTGAACTAGATGGACAAGCAATCTGATCCACCATGGCAATTCCTATGATCCCATAGAGATGCTATGAATAATTCAGATTTGCTGCAAAAAATCCCCCACACTTCATACAAGTTAACTGGTGTCTCCAAGAGAAAAGATCATATAACCTCTTTATAACTGTGTCATCATCACTACTTACGTGTGTATTTGACAGTTTATGGGTGCCTCCCTGCACAGGCTGTTAAAATGAGACATAATTAAAATTACAACTTATCTTTAATAGATTTAGATGTCACAGATGGCCCAGTCACAGAAAGCCTTAACCAGACTCTTTGGTGGGTCAGCAATAAAAAAGAACCCTGGCTTTTAGTGAACTTGCATGAAATGTTAATTATTTCAGTCTCATTCCTACTTGGAAGATGTCCTCATCCTTGCAAAATACACACTTAGGACTACACCAGGCTGCAGTGTCAGCAGGAAGAGTCAAGAAGGGAAGCACTGGGTGGGGATCCTTTTCAATTCGGTGCTTTCTCTCTGGGACTTCAGTTTGCTCTGGGTGAAGCCTTCCAGGAGCATCTCTCACTCCTGAGCCTGCTCTAAGGAGCAGCTGGCTCTCAGATGACGGGTGGCCTGTCCACACTGGGCAATGGAGACCCCCGTGTTGCCGGAGCCCCATAAGTGCCAGGTATCCCACAGCACCTTCTGACACAGCCTACAGCTGCACAAGTGGCACAACCAAGCTCACGTGGGGCTCTATCTAAGCAAGCAAGCTCTCCTGCTTGGCTAAGGTACATGTTGGATGGAGTTATTCTGCTTCCAGCCCCAGGATGGCTCCCACGCAACCCACTCTGGGACCTCAGCTATACGATCCCCAATGTTTGGGGGATAAACATATGATTACACACCACTGATCTGTCTCCCAAGGGGGCGTAGATATGCCAGAGTGACAAGGAATAATGGCTTGGCACTTGGAGTTTCAAGATGTAGGCTCTGTTTCTAGCCTTAATACTTACTGCTCACATAGCTATGGACAAGTCACATCTGCTCTCTGTGTCTGTGAACCCATCCTCTGTTAGTCTGTGAAGCCTCCGAGGACATGGACCTCCTGCTTCTGCACATTCATACAGAAGCAGGATGAATACTGACTCATTCTCAGGTGTTTTCTGTTGCAATCCAAACAACTAATCAGAAACTGTTCAAATATCTGTAGACATCACCCTGGGCCTATCACACCTTCAGAGAGGCTGCAGTGAAGTCCACCAACAGTGAACCAGGTTTTTGTTGCCCTCATTTCTGTGAAGGGAGTCTTTGCTATAGTCTACATATCATGGGTCTCCTGCAGTGTTGTCAGCTCTAGACCGTGCAAGAGCCTTACAGAAAAGAAATATGACAACTTACAGAGTTACGCCTAAGCACTTCGGTACTCCTAAGGAGCTGAACCATTTGGAGTTTGTAATCACCTTAATGGTTTTATGAGTCCTCTCATGTCAGAGCTATTCTTGCAGTCCCCTCTTCCTTTTCCTTCCCCACATACATATTCATGGAAAGAGAGAGAGAGAGAGGGAGGGAGCTGCTCAGCTCCTCTGTGACCTGTTGCATGATAGTTGCTCACATCTTCACAATCTTATTAAAATATCCACCAAAGTATTGGGGGAATGGTTACTCCAAACTTCTTCTGAGAAATAAAAGCTTGAGACAATTTAAAAAGTTATTCTGAAGCTTGGAGCTTCTACTGAAAGGGAAGAATTGCTCTGGAGGACTTCTGAATATATATCTTGAGGTCATGCTTCTGAGCTAGTTTTGGAGAATTGTGTGTAAAGGAAGGTCCAATAGGGAATTTCCAGTCTCCAAAGTAAAAAGTAGTGAATACAGTCAAGATTTAATGACTTCAGGACTTTGGTAAGGACCAGGCTAAGTACCTCTTGAAAAGCAATAAATAAAGTATAAGAATTAGCTTTAGGAAAATGCACAGGAAAATATAGGAGGAAGAAAAATATTAAGTGCTTCATGGCCTTGAGGAATGGACACCTGCAAAGAAGGAATCTGGTCCATATTCAAGTATACCTTGTAAAGACAAATATTTGCCTACAATATACACATTTATATGCAGACACAGGATTATGTGCACATACAGACTCTATTTCTTTACTTGCAAGAAGTTGAAATTTGATATAAAGTCAGAATGTCAATGAAGAGAATAAGAAAAACTTGTAAAGGCAGTTAATGGAAAATGTCTATGTTGGAATAATGTAACTGGTCCCTGCAGAGTATTACAGGTTAGGGCAAAATGTTAGACAGTGACAAAGGAGGAGAAGAACGAATACATGGGAATTTTCCCCTTTTTCTTAAGAACACCCCAGGCAGGAGCAGGGGAGGCTGGTGCAAGGACTTTTAGCCTCATCTTGCATGCAGGGACCAAACTAAGAGTCAGAAATTTTAAAAGACTTCTTACTTTCCTCCTGCATTCAAAGGAGAGCATGTGGGGATCTCATTGCAGGTCAATGGGAATTGCACAGCAGCTCCAGGGGTGTTGCAGAAGCTCAGATTGTGACCCTGTGTCTTTGAGGATGTACTGTAAAATAACAGTTCTCACTCTCCATGCCAGCCCCTTCGGAGAATTCCTTTCAGTGTATTACATCACCAATCTCTATCTCAATTAGGCTGTTGGATATTTATTGCCATTTTCCTTCTTCAAGCCTGAAGGATCTGGCTTTCCTCCACTGAAGTTTAGGTACTGTCACTGACTTCAGGTGAATCAGAATCAAGTGACCTACCTAAACTTCCCAAATAAATGTGCACACTCACAAACTATGAGAAGAAAAAATACCTTAGGGGATTGTAAGTGAAGGTTCTCAGAAGAAATGGAGGATGGCTTACATTCAGAGATTACTTCAGTGAGTCTGTGTCTGCCTGGGTATGCAACACGTCAGTAGCATATATTCAAGACAGATGAAGAGCTTAGGAAGTATAGAAACATGGATTCAGATGTGTCAGCTAGTATGTGTAAAAACAGCTGCTTAAAAATAATGTTTAGGGTTTGCCTTTATGCAATGACGGGAAAGGAATGCAGTGTCAAAGTTGCCTGAGCATTTAGCCACATGTGTTATTTTACTCCAAAGCACACTGTGCTCTGATCCTTAATTCTTATGATGCCTTCCTGAACTACAAAACCATCCATACAGATCTCTCCACACTACCTACCAATAACAAATGGATTTGCTGAGCTAATGACCCTGCCATTTGGGCTGGCCTGCATATAACATCCAAAAAAAACCTCAGGACAAATCCAACAGGCAAACTGAAACCCTAATGTGAAAAATACTTGCGTTATTTTAATATTACCCAGTCCTTCCAGCCACACAATACTGATGACTCAATCTGAAGTGGTATGAGTCAGTCAAACACAACCCTCAATAACCATCACACCAATCTGTGCAATCCAGGGAGTGTGATTTAGACAGTTGCTGCTGCCTGGACTACAAGCTCTTTGGGGATGCATCTTCTGCTGGGGCTTGTGAGAGACTGAACATACTGTCAGCAGTTAAATAATATATCCGTATCATCACCATATAAAAAATACAGCCAAAAATCTGTTCACACGGAGATTGTTGCTTTAATTGTCACTTGGATGCTCCTAAACACTTTCTCTCCAGCTGAGAATAAAGCTGAACCTTCCTCACAGCTCTGTGCCTCTGTTTCCCTCCCTTGCTTTGAGTGTACATGCACTTGGACTGCACGCTCAGCAGAGGAGAGACTGGCACTGATGGTTGTTGCTTCCAAGGCTGGGTGTTTCTCTGGTGGAATCTTGTTAAATCCACTACTAAACCAGTTCCTGCTCAAAATGCAGCTGAGGACAGTGACTTTTTGGAAGCAAAAGAGGACCTTTGAAGGTTAGCTACAGTGCAGCTACTAGAAAGCAGTGTGAACCAACAGAAAATAGACTGGGGGACAAGTCACTTTAAATGCATTCAGAATTGACTCATTGGGATGGAAACTGGTCTCAGCTGGATCGTTAAATTGCTAGCTAAGAAAAAAAACATATACGTTTATTGTAGTTCATGTCAAGATTGTAAGTTACAGGTGTTCTGATCTTTCTACTTTCATAAGTTGGTTCAATATTTAGCATATGCTGGTAGCATTTTTTTCCTAAGTCAATGGACTAAAAATCAACTCTTTTCTATGTAACACCACAGGCTGGAATGGAGGAGCTTGCTGCAGTATTTCAGGTTAAACAGCTACTTTTGTCTCTTTCCCTGTTTCTTGCTTAAGAAAACAGTAAAAAAGAACGGAAGAGTGGAAAAAAGAACTACATGAAACAAAAAAGTAGATAAATGGAAAAGGAAATCTTAATAAGGCTCTTTTTTTCTTTTCCTATTTTTTTGGAGACTGCTGTATTAAATTAAAGTCATACATAGGTTTCAAAGAAAATCATATGTCGGTGGAATGGTGAGCCCACCTGACAACGCATGCTAACAGAATTGTAAATGTAAAGGGTAATGCTTGTCACTTCCTGACAGCTCTAAATGGCCTTTTAGTTCAGTACGCAGAGCTGTCATAAAAAAACATAAAAATGCATATGCAGACAGCTGAAACTGCAATGCACATCATTATCTGCAAATGGTATAAGTATCCTGAACAAAGGGCCTTCCAGTTTAAGGACAAGCATAAGACATTTTTCTGCCTCTAGCCTTAAAACAAAGTGCTGTCAAGAAAACAAGATTCTCAGTGCCAGAACTGAGGATTTTCTGTCAATCAGCAAGGTGCTACATTTGTACATATTTTTCTGACCCCAAATATGAGAAGAGCATCCTTAACAGATGTGTATTTAACTTCTGGCAGATACATCTGTTTCTTCTGGGTTTTTTATTTTTTTATATTTTTTTTTCCTCCCCCTCAAACACACTGCAGAGCAGAACAGTTTTGTTGTGTACTTATTAGTTCCTTCTATCCTGGCTTTTCATCCTTACTTGTTTAAAGCATCTGCTTGGTGGCTTCACCATTATTGCGCCAAGATGTTGGGGAACTTTAGGGACTAGCGTTAAACCCTATGGGAACCATGCAAAAAAGGTGAACTCCAATCTGTTGGTGTTCACAACTACTGTGCTAGTCTGGTTGTGGTTTAAAAATTTTCAAAGTTGCAAGTTCATTTCCAGTGCACTTTTAAAAAACACATAAAAGCAATGAGACCCTAGCAAAGACATTAACATACCTAAGCAGCATTAAGAATAGACCCGTCACCTCCCCTGCACAACTCCGCAAAGTGCTAGTGAACGTAAGAACCGTGGTGTGCAGTGTGTGCACAGTGGCTGCTCGCGGACCACTTGACTCTGATTTAGGCAGTCCCCAGCACTCCTGTATTACCAGATGTGCTGACATTTCTACTCACGACATCTCTCCAGGTAAAGGCTGGGGGACCATCGGCTGCCTGATACGATTTAAGGATCAGGAAGAAAAGGAACCTAGGGTCCGTGGTGAACACTGCTCTGAGGGCAAACCGACACGAACAAGAACTTCCACCCCAAGCATTAGATTTCACCTCATGAATGCATCAAAGAGCAGCAAGACAGCAGTTAGGTTCCTTTCCTTTTGTCTTCCCAAACCTCTAACCCAAATCTCATCTACATTGACCCCACTCACAAGTATCCACTGCACTGTACAGGTCCATGACAGACCTTCAGTAGTAGCTAAACCATTCCCTCCCAGCAAATAACCTGCACAAATCTTCATTCACCAGCACAATCAATAGACCAAGGGTGGAGCATGGATAAGCAGCAAGTACTTGAACAAGAAACCCCAATTTTCCTAGCTGCTAAACATCCAAAGGTGTCTCTCTCAACTCTCTAAACCTTGGCCCCAGTTTCGGTTACACTCCCGTACAGATAGCTCCATGCTCTTTAAATTGTTAAAAAGCCTTTTTCTGCAGATTGGTGTCTCCTCCAAATTTTCAACATTTACTTGCAGTGCTTTTCATGCTACTCTCCCAGTCCTGGGTTCAGGCAGCACTTTAGGATTAGTGTATGCAGCAAACCATGACTATTCTGGCCCTGAACACAACTTACGGTACGGGACTCGGTGTGCACAACAGATCTTTGATATATTTTCTCAGTATCTTGAATTATCCACCAAATGTCTCATTCCAATGCTCTCTGCTTGCAGTATGAAGTATGGGAATATCAATCAAAGATATTTGGGATTTCAGAACTTCTGACATCATGGAGGCAAAATATCTCAGTCCACAAGAAAAGTAAGGGAATAAATGTCACATATAAAAATTCTCTATTCATCTCATGGCTTATATTTACAAAGTGCTGTGTTTGAATCTGTAAATTTTCCAGTGTGAAATTACCCTGAACAGTTGCTTAATAGCATCTTAATTTTCCTTTAATTAATCACCTTTAGAATTTCTAGCTGTTTCTCCATTAAAATCCACATTTATCACATGTATAATCTTCATTCCTTTCTTCCAAAATTGCCCAAAGAAACCATCAAAGGATAAGGCTGCAATCCTAAATATTCATTTCTTTTGTAACTGCAGTAAGATGATATGGGAATACACAGTCATCTTGGAAAAAATATAGGTTTTGTTTGAGATTTTAAAAGATATCTAGTAATTCTGGCTGCCTCTCCCTTCTTGGTGCCGTTTGAGACATCTGAGGACATCTAAATCTGAAGTTTCGTTCCTGTCCAAATAATTGATTCTAACCCAAGCTCAAGAAAAATAATATCTTAATGCTCACTCAAGAGTCTTGCTTCCGAAGCTGCCTCTACAGAAGCCTAAATAACTGAAAACAACTCTGCAGTACGTACTCCCCAGAGTCAAAGCTTGCACATGCGCTTAAAAAAAAAAAAAAAAAAGCTTTGCAGACTATATGTAAAAGCCCCATCTGGTGATGCCTGACATAACAGTATGTTTCCACCTAATTACAGTACACTTAAAATACACTGGGCATTATTGACACAAAAACAAGTGGATATGTGTCTGCCTGCTAATAAATTACACTGGACAACAGAAAAACATTTCCAACCCCAATGGAGTGAGTTGATGAACCGGACTTCCTACAGGAGTAAGAGAGGAAGGAGAAATGAACAGCCAAAGTCGTTTCAGGATGGAGATTGGTACATTTTTGAGAGAGATGCACAACGTGCAACTTTGGAGACCAAAGTGATGGACACCACTACAAAACTAGTAGAGACTAGGAAAAGCACCATTGGTTTCCTTGCACAGCTGGCCTTAACGACACACATCCTTTCCTGATACAATGGATGCTTCATCTAGCAATTCTTTTTTGAGTATGGCTTCTGTATTGCCATTTTTAAAAAGCAACACTGTCAAATGCAGCAGCGAGAATCCTGGACTAATACCTACAGCTGAGCTACACCAGCCAAAATATAACAATATTTTAACCACAGCGATATAGAGCTGGATCTGAACACACATCTTCCAGACAAAAGCTTCTATATGCCATTACCATGACCTGTGCCAGCCAGGCCTCCCTCTCAATCTGTTCCCTTTAAATTTACAAGGAAGGAAATAACAAGAAAGAAGGACATTCTTTTATTACATTTTTTCAAATAAAATGTCTGTGCTTTCTCTGGATGGTTCCAGCCCGATTTATACAAGGTGAATTTGACCTTCAAGAGGCAGAACATCTGGGAATGACAATTAAAACCATCTGCACCCAAGGCAAGCAGGTTGCTCGCTATCCACTCCATTCTGTCGCCTTCAGAACATAGAGGAGGGGGGGTAATCTCAAGACAGCCATCCCTTTTTTATTGACTGTCTCCTGTGCTTTTAGAGATGTGAAAATACACAGAGCCTGACTGCACTCCTTCCCAAGGAGGCTCACGGAGGATGGCGTGAAAACTCCAGCAGTGCTCTTGAAGATTTGTGATTCAGGTTCTATGGGGATGGTGTTACCTGGACCCAGATTTTCTTTCATATTTAATCTAGCCTCTATATATCTCACCAGTCATGACTTGGCCTGTCTGAATTTAGGCTCTTGCATCTCCTTTACGTGGCTGAGTGGCTTGCGAATTTTTACTGGCCATCCGAGTCCAACAGGAGTCAAAGGAGAGGTCACCAAACCCTCTGTTCCTGGAGGTACTGCTTTAACCTCCTGCTCTATTTAGGACAGCTGAAGATGTTGACAATATTTTGAAACACTGGTAAAAATCCAAACCACCGTTCTCTGTAGAACTTCAGGGCAACTGAGGAGCTTGCAAATCTTCAAAGGTGTGCTGCAGTAGGGTAGCTTTGACCCCCTAAAACTCAGTTTTGAGGGTTTTTTGTTGTTGTTTAAACCAGATACTGTTAAGGCCTATCATGCTGATTACTGCTGTTTTTCCTTGTACTCTTCCACTTGCCTGTACCATCTGATTTCTCATTTCATACTTTGCTGGTGAGCTCTTTAGGACAGGAGGATTTTGCTAGCAGAGCGGGATTTTGATGTCTGGCCTGAAATGCTAAAGCAATGCACGTGACAGAAATACTTAAGGCACTACCTGTGTCATGTAGATATTTGCACAGAAGGATCATATTCACTTTTGGACAGGCAGTATAGTGTTAACGACTCATTTGGATAGCCAGACCTGGTTGGAATTTCAAAAGCAAAGGAAAAATAAGAAGCCAGAGGATGGGAAAAAAACCAACTAACCCAGAACTGGAATCTTTTCTGTGGTATTTGGAGTATTATTATTTTCATTTTCTCTTTGTAGAACGTTTTTCAGCCTACTTAAGAGCTCCCTGTGTGCCACCTATCGGTCCAACCCATGCTCAGTTCTGCAGACAAAAACAGTGGTGGAAGAGTTGTACTGGGCCAGAACACAGGAGGTGGGAGGCCAGAGATCGTGTACAGCAAAGCTGTCCAGAAAACAGGGAAAGGAAGTGTATTTTTCTAGGCAGGTTGAGCCAACTGCAGCCCAAAAGGCAGTCACACCCCCTGCTTCAAACTACGGGTGTGACTCAGATAAACCAGCAACATGAAATTACACCAGCAGAAAGATATTTTAGAAAATATTCCACACCGTGGGTGACGTATTCAAGTATTATGCCTTTGGAGATTTAACCCTGCCTTCTTTGAGTGGGAAACCAGACACTTGGAGGATTAACTGAGATTATATTGACAGGTCTAGGTTCCACAACAATTCCCCTCGTATATGCCCCATAAACACCTTTCTTTCCAGTGTCAGTCATACATTCATTTTCTACCACAATAATTCTTTGCTAAGATCCCATTCCCATAATAGAAAGAGGAAAAAAAATGAGTGACACCTCAAACAATATTTGATAGTCTAACAACAATTTCTAACTTCAAAGACTATCTACATAAAAGTTGAAGACTTTTGCTACAAAACCAAGCCATTGGGAAATCATTTTCCATCTGACATCAATTCCCCAGCCACTAGAATGAAGGCTTTAACTAAAAGTATAACTTTTACTAGAGGTTCTTTAACATTTTAATCTATGCTATGAGAAAGTATGTACATAGTCAGGTTATACTGTGTCAGAATTCAAGAATAAAGCGTAAGAGAGATAACCCCACAAATCAAAGAGAGGGATGGCCTTCACGGCCAGATGATAAGCACTCAGATACATGACTGAGTTACAGTGGTTTAACAAATTAGGAGATAGGAATATTTGACTTACTAACCCCAAATCTTTATGATCACAAAAACACAAGAGGTACAACCAAGAACGTTCCCAACCCCCAAAATTATTGTCCTAAAGGAAGGGAATGAATTTTTCAGAGCTGAATCATTACAGCAAATCACTCCTAATGCACTGAGCCACTGGAGGAATCAATGGATGCAGGTCTACAAATCATATATTCAAGACTCAGTGCTGGCAAGCAAAGATCTGTAAGGTTTGACGATGGGCCATTTTCCCTTCCCAGAAATGCTGGCTAAACCCCACAAAGTCTTCTGTAACAGTCTTTTTTTTTAAACCCTGCTTTCATTTCTAGCTGAAGAGGAGATTGCATGTCTAAGACATCAAGTTGTGACCTTGTGGTGAATTAAATGGGTGAGCATGTTAAAAGGCTTGTAAATGTATCTGGACCTTTTTTTTCTCACCATCTGTTTCATACTTGATATCTTGATAGATAGTTCAGCTTATTACCCACCACTAACGTCATCTCTCTGCTGAAGCCTTGTTATTTGAAATATGGGGTCTCTCCTTTGTATAGCAGTGACTAAATACATTGGAACCCACTTAAATTTGTTTTAAATGCATTAAATTGGTAACATGCAGTGTTGCTGCATACCAGTTTCTAAGTTACATAGTAAAAGTTTAAATGATTAAACCAATTTAATGTATGAACCAGGCACTCCGTATAGCTGAGAACAGTCAGGTTTTCCAGTGAAATGTTCGCCTGGTAGTTAGCATTGTGCAGAGGTATGCAGATGCTTTTGCCAGGAGAAAGTGAAATAATTGATGCAGCTGAAAATGACCTTGATCTTAAAGTCATTACCTCATTCCTTGAAATATCTGAAAATACAATGACAGAAGCAAGGGCCTGACTGACTACTGTGACTTTTACTTTGTCCTGAGTATCAGTGTGACATGGGTACATGCCAACAATAAATCATTTTCTTGGAACACATGACAGTAAAAAGTTGGGGTCATGTTTTCAAGCTGGCTTTTCTTTTCTCTTTTTTTCTGTGTCTGTTGGTTCTGTGTCTCTGCAGACTTTACATGACGTCCTCCTGTCTGCCTACATCTATTTTATAGATTAATGGTACCTGTAACTACTCAGCTGAAAGGTAGAATAATGGCAAGGGTGATGAAACCGCACGCTCCATGACATAGGAGGGTGACTCATGGGTTCAGGAATTAATTCCTGCCTTTCACCACTGGTAGAGCCTTGTATTGCTACCAAAGCACTATGCCTGGCAAAGCGGTGACAACACGCACCTGGAGATGCACAGAAGACCAAAAGGTCCACCGGCTGGGTCTGCTTCTGAGGGAGAAGGGTAGATTTCCCCAGGCTGCCACGGGACTGGTTATAGCACACTACAGCAGGGCTCTGGGGTGCTTCGTGTCAACTGATCCAGAGCCCAGCAGCGTCAAATAAATTTTTGCTTACCGAATTTTCATCTGGGTTGCTAAGGTCACTTGTACCTGTTGAAGATGCACTGAAGTGAGGGGCTGGCAGGATGAGACTCCCTCCTACAGCTGCCCACAGGAGTAGGGCCACCCTTTCTAATGGGGCAAGCGGATTTCTGCAACTTGTGGCCTTCCCTGAGATACCAAGAAAGGCATCTTGTGCCACATTGGCATTACAAAACAGTTTCACACCCAGAGTGTGGGATCACAGTCATGCCTACAAACCATGTTAGCTAAAGGACTTTCTACCTTTTCTCTTTGAACAGGAGCACGCCCAGAGGAGCTGGGAATACACTGGCCCAAAGAAGAGAGGGAAGGCATTTTAGACGTAGCAAACCAAAAGTTGTGCAACAAACATCACTGTGACCAAACACCACCTGTCAAGTGTTAAGAGACTTGATTCATGCAGCAAAATGTCACACCAAGCAGGTTGATGCAGCCAGCTGTCACAGGCGAAGCGCTCTGCATCGAAAGACGACAGGTTATAGGAGGAGCTCATCCCTCAGGAGGAACCTAAGAACCACATTGACGACTTTACCTTTGAGAGGAGCTTCTTCGGAAACAGTGCAAGAACCAGAGATGAAGTCAGGCCGCTATTTGTGCGACAAACACACAGGCCATGGTCTTAAGAAGTGGAAGCCAGGAAGCTCCAGTGGTTTTGGTGGAATTTCACCACCTGCAAGACAGCCCCCAGCTCTGGGAGGCAACGTGCTATCGTCACATCACGGTTTTGTCTTTTCATCTCCGACCTTTTCCTGTCTTCCCTTTCTGTGGTCTGTCAGGGCTGACGCTGAGAAGGAAGGTATCCGCAACAGTGGAGATGTAAAGTTTTCAGAGCTGTCATTCTCCACTGATACAAAAATGTATTTTCCTAAATTTAACAGTTAAATACACATCAAGGTGTTACACTTACTTGTGTTACAGAAGATGGTTAAGTGTTAGCAGGATACCTATATTCTGTAAATGCCATACAGTCAAACTTGATTTCTCATAAACCCTGCCTGGATTCATTTTCTTTTAATTTTATGTAAACAACATCTCTAACAGTGGCAGCAGGACCTCACTGAAGAACCAGAGGTTCTGTTTCCCAAAACAAACACAGTCCAGATCTTTCAGCTCAAACTGAGGTTTGAGCACAGATCTGGATTTACTCACAGAGTTCAATCTGGAATCCAATTTTATAATCAATTCTTCATTGTATAAATCAATGTTGCTGATATAATCCATCAGAGAACCTATCCCCTTGATGGAGGATTTTTAAAAGCTGTATTTTATGGCTATGTCACCACCAGGCATTTGTGGATTTAAAACATTTGTGAAATAGGATTTTCTGGTAAAATCTTGTGTGGTCCATTAAACATACAACACACAGCAGAGGAAATACTTGATTATGCTTGCACACTTTTCTCTGTTTCTGGTAATATTCCAAATGAATGCAGCTTTGCAACATGGTTATCAGTTCCTAAGATGGCTTCTGAAGTTTGTAATTTTACTGTTCTGCCACGCAGTTGACAAGTTACCTGGGACTATATTAGTTTAGAGCCAGCCCCTGCAGATATTTTGTATTTGCCCATGGTATTACCATTAAAGCAAATTTCCCAGGAATTCCATTCAAAGGCCTTAAACAAACTGCATATATGTATGCTTTTGCAGTACTCCCATATGTATATTTTGTTTGCTTGTGTGCTGTATACAAAGCACATGTGGAATCTGTGAGCATAACAAACAAGATCATTAACTGAAAAATTAATCATTCTCATACAAATCGTGTGAATTTACACTATTAGTTCTACTAGAACTCAGCACAGTGTCTACATAATTTAATACTTCTCTTTAAATCTCAGTATGGGAAACCAACAGTTCTTAACTAGCAGCACCAAAAGTGTCATTTTTCTAAAGTTGTGTGTAAATAAAATGAGGATGTCCAAAGTACATGTATAAAGTGATATATACATTTTTGTACTCCATGCTGCATTACAAGGCACAGGTCCTTAGCATACGACATTGTACCAAAAAAAAAAAAAATTCTACAGGGCATCAACTGCAATATATACAACTTGATATAAAAAACACCTTTTAAGAGATATGCTCAAAAAATAACAGTAACACTCCACAAATAGAAATACCTCCATTTTAGTGGAGTGAGTCTCCTGATTTTTCTTCCCAAGCTGACCTCACCGTTGCCTCATGGATTTGTCACATTCTCTATTAGCAAAGTAACTCTTCTTAAAAAGGGATACTTTGCATGGATTTGAATGAAAGTTCAGAATTTTTACCTGCCTGATGTATTGAACAACATGGAGGGATAGTGTCTTGAAAGCTGGGAATGAAAACAAAAAGTTGAGTCATCTAATGCAGTTCCTCAGGACAGCAAGGAAGATCATCTTTGAAGTGCCTAGTAAATCCATCAAACAGCCAACCCATAATTATTGCCTCATCTCAAAATTCAAATCTCCACGACCAAAAAGACCAGAAGCTTACTGCAGCATTGGAAGGAAACAGGAGACAGCCTGAGTACTACCAATGTAAACGATATATTCTACACAGAACACTACCTTGTACTGCCATTTTCACAAACTCAAAGGTATTCAACATTATCTAGTCTTAAATGTATATCACACTATCTTTTGATATCATACTCAAGTCAAAGAACTTTAATAGAACATTAAAAAACCCTACTTTTTCTTAATATACATCATAGGGAGACAGACAGTAGCTCTTGAAGCACACAGAGGAAAGCATGCAGCAATTTAGAACAAAAACCAAACACAAATAATGTAGTCTCTGGAAATTATGGGCATGAAAGAAAACAAGATTCCAACTTCCAAAGTAAAATTCATGCTAACTGATGAAAATCGGTGGGATAAATGGGAAAATATTAACAAAAGCATTCTCAAAATTCAAAAAGAAAATTTGACTTTAAAATAATGTTCTTGGTTGCTTTTTCTTACAGTTTTCCCCATAAAGTGACAAATGTAATAAAACACAATCTCCTACCCACACCAAAATAATGTTTGGCTGAGCTCTATTTTTGGTGCAAATATTTCTCTGTTGAGACAGCTTGCTCATGTCCTCATCGGAGTCTTGGAACCATTTTCTGGCTTTACTACACATTCACTGTGTCACCGTCAGTAAATCACATAATCTGTACACCACAAATTAACATCTGTAAAATTGGGAAAGTCATTCCTATTTAAAAAAGTTGTTGTGAAGCTCAGTTAGTTAAACCACTAATTATTTTGTTTAAAGTTATTGGAATTAAAGATGTTTACAGCTACATATGATTTTTGTAATCAGTAGTAGGTCTCAGCTACATGGATAAGTAATGATCTCAAGCATTTTAGTCCAATCTGAGCTAAGCAAAATGAATGTAGCAAAGAGAAAGTTCTAGCAGATTCGCATTGGAATGGAAAGCAGATTTTGCATTCAGAAGAAAGGAAATCCAAATCCTCATTTGCCCATACTCCATAACAAACCCCACGCACGTTCTGCATCTTCCAAAGCACGCCCTGCCCATATCATACCACCATCTAGTAAAAGATTATACCATAACTCTGACAATGCAAAGACAGACAAAAGTTTAAAATTATTATTGGAATTGCCTGGATTTACTGACACTGATAGGTTTAAATCCCCAGGGGATAGGTTGTATCATTAACAGAGAAGGCGAGGAAGGTAAAACAGAGGCAATTACTCAGTACTTCATAAGAACCTGACCTAGAATTCGCTGAAACACCTGTGTTTGCCTGACATAACTCGTAGGCCAATGCTTCGGATAAAGATACGTGCATATTTTCTTCTGCTTTCCTTGGAAAATTCTGCATTCCTGCAGGTGCGTGGAAGGAAGCAGTCACTGGCCACCCCTGAGCATCAGTACTGTTGATGCAGAGAGCCCTCAGCCATGAAGTCAGTGTCCCTTATACATGCACTCAGTCTCGTCAGCAGTGGGAAATCCACCCAGAATCTGCTACCTCCAAACAAGTTCAGTTTCCTGATGCGAACAGAAAGTCAATCAGGAGAAGTCATTAGAGACTTAAAACATGTAACTTACCTCAAAGAGACTTGTCTCTCTAGGTTGCCACTATGATTAACAAATAGGAAAAACTCATCACTGGGCAATTTAGAGCAGGGATCTCACTGAGGTGCTCTGAATTATCTTCTTGGAGAGCGCTTCCTTCTCCACCATTTGTAAGAAGACCAGTCTCCTGACACGTACCATAACCTGGGATCCTCTTCAGGAGAAGAAAAAAAAAAAAACCCACCACAAAACCCACACCTACTTAATTTTCATGCTGATGGCCCTTGGCTACATGGGGAACAGGGTGGGTTGAGGGGCAGCCTTGTGATGACTGCAGGGTCCTTACCAAGGCCAGCTGAGTCATAATCTTCAAGGAGGAAAAAAAGGCTTTTTCCCTTTTGTGTCCAGACATGTATAGGTCCTGGCATCTCTGCAGGCTCACAATAGAAGACCTATCTTATTCATGCTGCAAAAGATCTGGAACCTGACACTTCTCCTGGGCACTCAGTCCTAAACGGCAGGATTTGTCTCTGACACTTTCCTTTCAAGACAAGTGTCAGCAGGTGATGAACTTTGTATTCTTTCACTCCTGCAGCTTCAGAGCCTGAATCTCTGTTTCTGCAGAATTTATGAATGGTAAATGTCAAGCCCTTTGTTTTTTTCAGACCTATAGTTCTGGTGTCAGAAAATAAAGGAAAGATGAACAATACTCTTCTTTCCCCCATCCTTTATTTCACAAGTTCTTACACTGAAGAAATAAAGCTGTACGGCTCGGTGTACAGTAAGCACAAATAATAATATGCAGCAGGGAAGACTCCAACTTATCATTGTGGCATCCTCCTGGCCTTGCCCGCTGAGCTGTGTGCATTGGCGCACCTGACAATTACATATGTGATATTGTAACCGCACACCTTGCGGGGCTCGATTGTATTAGGTAACTGTTGTTAACTTTTACTGTGATTTTAGTGTTTTGGTTAATTAGTTCCACCTCATGAGGCAAAGGTCTCATAATTACACTTTGCAGGATGTTTGTTAGCTGAGCAGATTGCTTTCTCAGTTCAGGGCATCTCTAGCAAGGGCTCTGTGGTCACTGTATAAGGATTACAGCAACGGAAGGGATGATGAAAATTGTCCTGTAAACCTGGCCTCTCAGTGAACTAAGAGCTCACACTGGTCTAACGTGACTGGACAAAGCTGAGATTTAGAACAGCCTTGGCTAAAGCAAAGCAAATTATTTAGCGTGAATGGTTTAGCCCTTACGACTGTTTCTGAATCATTCACATCTTGTTCTGCGGATTGACTCTGATAACAACTTTATGCAAACATATTTCAACTAGAGTGGCCTGTGAACCATTTACTTTGACTCTACCTTTGTCGTCTCTGCCTTTGATTAATCCTTATACAGTCATGGTTCAAGAGCACTCAACTCCAAACACACACCTACTGCTCAGTTATTTCAAAGTCTAGGGAAAAACCCAAACCTGATCATCACAGGCTTTCAACAGAGCGTAAGCACATCCTTAAAGGCTTGACTGATTCTGGATCACCTCATTACTGAAGTTGTACAGTACAGGTTTTTCCTTCCCCGGTGAATTACTCGCACTGTGGATGACTGCATGCGAGCACCCAGCGTGCCAGAGCAGCATTTCACCTTCCTTTGGGGACGCCGGGCTCTACCCTCCTGCAGACCAGCCGGCGCAAAGGCCAGCCCAAAACACCAACCCCTTCTCTCCTCAGGCAACAGCAGGCTCTTCTGTTCCCCCAGCAGCTGTTATGCAAACACAAAACCACCTCATCTGCACAGAAGCTTGTTGGAAGAAGAACAAGAAAGGAACAGAAATATGATCAGATCACTTATTCTTTTGAAGCAACGCTTCTACTGGCACATTTACCGCTGCTCTAAGCAGCTGCAATACAGTTATTTTGTAAGCAATTTCTTTTTAAACTAGGAGGCTGAAGACCTCATAACTGATCATAGCCAACATAGTTTGTATATTTTCCTGGAGACAATCAGACACCGCTATCCCTAGACCAGGGCATCATGATGGTAGAAACAGTATCCCTTTTTGAAGCTCTCCTTAATAATCCCTCCTAATAAAGAGTGATTCCTCAGGAAGTGCTGTACCTATTACCCACATGTTAATACCAGCTTAGGTTTCATTATAACTAATGTCATTATAGTGAATTCCAAACGAATTATTCATGATTGGCTCCTTCTTTTAATGCCTTTGGCATGTGACGTGTTTTCCACATTGCCTGCAAAATGTCTGTGGTAGGAAAATGCTCATAGGTGTCCTTGGCAGCTGGAGGCTGAAAATGTAACTGTTTTGCTTTGTATCCAATGAGGGAAGCTTAACATTTATTTTCAGGAGAGAAAGTTTTTTGCTTCCCACAATTGGACTCCTTAAAGTCAATATAAAATAGGCTGGATGGAGGCTGATACACCCATCTTGGTTCTTCAAGTGAGATATGTGGTCCTACTTTAAAATAAAAGCAAATACCATCTTCATTACTCTACATCACAACTACTGCCAAAGAAAATGTCTCATGTTCCCTAAAATCTAAGAAAAATCCAAAAAAATCCAATACTCCTAAAAGTCACTTCATTTCTCTGGGCCTCGGACTGAAAGTTCTAAAGCAAGGAAAAGGATCACATATTTCGTCACCTCTTTCTTCAGCCTATGGTTAGCTTTTCTAAGTAAGGAAACCCTTGGGAGACAGATGTGCTGTTGAAGTAAATGGGACCTGAGTTTAGTTGGGACCCGAAGGACTTTACACTACAGCATGGCCACTGGAACAGAGATAATGAGTAATTTAGCCAGGCTGTCACCATCTCCTCCTTTTCTTAGCACAGCTCGCCACATTTTTCCACTTGTGGTTCACACACACTACTGTTGAAGGCTTTTCCCAAGAAGGTAGATATTTTCCAGTCTGATATAGAACAACCTCCAGTTTTCTCTCCCCAAAGAGTTGAGCTTAAAGGAACTAGCAGAGCCCAAGGTACTTGGCAGTTGGAGACTCACAGATTTCTTATATGCATAAAAGAAGTTGGTTTGGGTTTTTTTTATAGACTATCCACACCTGAAAAAATTATCTTTGTGTCCAACCTGAATGAAAACCCCTGCTCCTCTTCCTGTGCTTGAGGATGCGCCTTCTTGTGCTCCCCAGGCACATACAAGAAAGGTTGGATCAGGTCATGCCAAAGGCCTGTCCAACACAATATCCCATCTTTGGAAATGGTTAGTAATAGGCATTTAGTAGGAAGCATATAAGAAGTTATGCAAGTATGAAATTCTCCATATCTTCTCCATGTCAAGCAATTTGTGGTTTAAGGACTTCCTGAGCTGCAGCGTACATCTGCGTCATCTCATTTAATAGCCCTTTAGAGACCTTTGCTTCCATTCACTTGCTTAGCTGCTTCTTGAACTTTAGATATCTAAAACATCCTGTGGCAATGAGTTCCACAATTTAATTACGCGTTGTGTGAAAAAGTAGATTTTGTTTGTTTACTGCCCGTTGTGCAATCATTTCATTTGGTACTGTTCAGTGTTATGAGAAATAACTAATAACTATTCCCAACAATCATTTTTCCATATCACTGCTTATTTTAGACTGGCAATGGATATACAATACTGGAAAGTACTGAAAGTGCAAATTGCAAACAAATGTGCAAAGGTTTGCGAGAAAGATCAGACTTAGATGGGAAGGGAAGTTACTTTGCATATAAATATATAAATGAACTATTAATATTTTCATGCATATTTCTTAAAGCTGTATAAATGTGAGAAAATACTATTCACTCATCATATTGTTTGCTGAGACTGTATCTTAGGAACACAGAAAAAAGTTGCTCACATCTTCAATACTATTTTCATTGAAACAAACGTCCTTATAGTACAAGACATTCATATCGTACAAGTAGTAATATTTAAAATCTTGTTAATTAAAGTTAAAGTGAAGTTTCCTTCCTAACAGTTAAAGCATTCTCAGTTGCTTTTCCAACCAAACACCATACTGAAGCATTCATACTATTCCCTTGCTGTAAGTATCATGGCAATGTTATCTAAATAAAAAGGCAACAGTGAAAAAGTTTTTAAGAGAGACCCACTGTGTGGTTACTAGCTGTTGGTACTTGATGTAAAATATCTAACTTACAAAAGCACTTTGACATGTTTTTGGACAAGCCTTATCAATAGCTGTAATGAGAAATGACTAACAAAGGACTTTCTGTACAAACAGCAAATGAGATGCTTGTAGACAGAAGGGAATTTATTCTGAAGGAAAAAGAATGAAGCCTAGTGTTCTCATTCACTGGCCCTTCACCTAAAGTTGTTTTATTGTTGTTCGTGTGTGTCTTAAGTACCATGAAGAACAGCATATGCTATTACAAGGATGTCTTATTTCATCTGACTTTTGTTCCCCATAACCAAGCACCATTGTCATTATCAGATGGCAAAAGTAAACCAGCGACAAAATCCTAGCATTCATTTTCTTAAATAGTCTCTAGAAAAGCCTACTTGCCACATAAGTCAAAGCTAGAGACATAATATTGTCAGTACCTGTTTAGTTTCCAAAACAGTAACTGTAGTAAATGAATACACAGGTATAAATAATTTCATCACTTAGTTGTAATTTATAAATGCAGAAATCTGTTTTTCACTTTTTAAAAAGTCTGCTTTAGACAAGGTTAGAAAAAGAAATTAAGACTGATGTCAGAACTGGAGCAGTGATCACTGGGGAGTGGCAGCTTGTTTATCTGGAAGTAACCAGACCAAACTCAACTCTTTGCTGAAGGGCTGCTTGTGACAGGGATGGGTCTGCCCTGAGTCTGGGCAGTCCTCTTATAGCCCCTTCCCACATCAGAGCAAAGGGCCTCTGAAAAGTCACCTCACATATTGCAAAAGTACAGAAGAAACACTAGAGTTGAGCATTTTGATTCAAAATGGATTAACATCCACTGAAAGATTCCCATAAACTTCACCTGGCACTAAGGATCTGCTTTATCATAGTGGCACAGCTGAAGATCCTGCCCTGGCCTTCAAAGGTATCTGCCCAGTTCATATCCAGTACTGGGCCCAGCCTTCCTCCTGCTCTCTCCCCACTGACACAGGAAAAGAACTCCTCTGCCACATGGAATATTTAGTCTAGAGGACCTCATGCGATCTGCCTTCTCTCAGCGACCAAATAATTTTGGTGGTCTGCACAGAGGCAGTCATAGGAAGTAATGAATGGTACTATAACATTGTCAAGCTGCTTCTTGCTTTCATTTCTGTGGGAAAAAGAAATAAGCAAGAACCAGCAAAGACCCTGCTAAATCCACGCTCAGAGATGTGAAACCAATTAGTAGGCTAGCCCAGTACCCATAAAGTTGCTGTCTACACCATGAAATGTTATAAAACAAAACAGAACACAAAAGAAGAAGAAAAAAAAAATCAAATCAATAAAGAACAGTCCATGCCAAACAATAAGCCTGCAGGTGCTTGCGAGGTGCAAATTCAATATGAATAGTGGCACTTCTAGAAAACCAGCTATGACTGAGATGAAACAGAGCAGAACAGAAATTTAGAAGCAAGTGAGGATGCATTTTCAAAATATGTCAGGATTTATTCCTTTCCTAAAAGAACCAGACAGTTAATCCACCCTGTTGGCAGGTGCATGATAGTAGGTGATTCCTTGCAACAACCTCTATAAGTATTCTCATTATATTATTCTCCAGATGGGGATAGCGGTAAAGTGAGCAGGGGCAGAGGATAGAGATGGAGAGCCCATTTGCCTAGCTTGCAATGTAACTGATGCAAAAACAAAGGGTCACTCAAACAGAATTTCTTGAGTGGGGATGACATACAACATTGGTTCAAGTGTCTCTGTAGACAGCAGCTTCTGCAACACATCTTTGGGAACTATGGGTGCCTCATTTTGGGGAGGGGAGAATATGATGGCAGGCTTTGTTGCATTTGAGCAACGCCTTGGACTCAAGTAGGAAATGAGGTGACCTGGTTTAAGGACAGAAGGTGCATTTCTCAAAGAATTTATAACTAGGAGTTCAAAGTGTTGCTATCTTCTAAATAACTACACCCTCCTCTTCCCCCAAAATTCAGTTTTCTGCAAAAGAATTTTCTAAGGAAAAAATAAAGCAGCTTTTTTTTTTTTTAATTAAAATATTTCATTTCCATTTCAATCAATTTCCAATTAGCATTTTGTAGGAGCCAAGATATTTAAGAGAAAAATTTGTTTCCGATTAAGAAATAGTTCTTCCTTTTTTTTGTGTCAATAAGTCAATTTCAACATTGTTGGAATTCTTCCACCCTGTTTTCCCCCTGAAAACAAAGTTGACTCATTTCCAGAAGGTGCAGCAGCACTGAGACATGCAGAACCCAACAGCTGGTGGAATATGGTTTCTTCAACATTTCTCTAGCCAGCTCTCGTCATCCATAGCAGGATGAGCTGGTCACATCTGCTGACCTCCTAAAACAGAGTGGCTGCTGTGAGTAATTCTGGTTTTTCCCACGCATTGAATAATCCCTACAAAGCGTCACCATCCCAAAGCCTGTCGTTACCACCTACCAACCTTGGAGGGAGGAGAAGTATAGAATAAGGCTGGTTTGTATTTTCAAATAATGGAAAAAACCAGCTATGCTAAACAGCAAAAACCCCCCATCTTCCACACTGACCCTGCAGAGCAGACTCTCTGCTGCACATTCCTGAGTGCTGGATCCCTGGAGACAGGAAAATTCATCCTTATTTATTTATTTAAATTAAAAATCCTAGCCATGACCTCAGAGGTGTATGTTTATTATCAGCTCCAATGCACTTGTCACAGCTTTGGCTGGAAGGAAAGCCAGGGGAGGATTTAAAAATAATAATAATCCAAGAAATTTCTCCATTTCAAATGTCATTGTTTTTTGTTCCTAATTAGAATACAGTTTGTTTTTCAGATTCCAAAGCTTTTGGATTAGTGGTTTTAAGCATGATGTCATTTTCCTGCCTATATGACCGCAGCATAGCCTTACTTTGAGTGTTTGGTAACAACAGAAAAATAACTGTGGAAACGTATATGCAATACCGCAGGATCTGAATTAGTGCCACACCATTACCAGTCACAGCTTGGAAGCAGACAGGCAGGACTTCTACAAGGGGACATGTCTATTCACTCTGATCCTTTCCAGAAAGTGAGGCTTGGCCAAAAGAACCCAGCAAGTCCTACTCAGAGGCTTATTCAGTTACCTGTTTCAACTACCCATTTTTTATGTGCATATGTAAAGTGAAGATAGTTTGTCTTTTAAAACAAAACAGACAGAAAAAGAATTAGTGGACCAGATTTATTCTGCTTATAACTACATTATGTTATTCCAGAGCCAAATTTCATCCATATGTGAATTGCAACCCTTCAGTGACTTAAAGTATGAACAATTTCTGGTTTGCTATCTCCCTTTCTCCCCCAAATGCACTTCTGTTGCCCTTGCAGAGCAAACATGACCACTGGTATGTGGTATTTGTATTAGAATTAGCATTGCTAAACTTTTCAGTGGCCTTAACGATCTATTTCAAATTATTCAGGACAGTTATTATTCAAATTATTTAAGGACAGTTCTCGTCCCTCAGAGTCTCACTCTCACCTTAGAGTCTTAGCGCAGGAGAAGAGGGTGAACACCAAACTGGGATGAGAAGACAAAGGCTAACACGATAATGAAAAGGTGATTTGGCTACAACAGCAAGCCAGCAGCTGGCCAACCCTCTTGTAAACTGCATGTGGATAACATGGGTTTGGGTTTTCCAAGGGTTTGAGTGTTTTTGCATATCTCATTATTGATGGGTTTGCGGCTTGAGTCAGCAACTGGCTCTGTGGCAGCAGTTTTGTAGATACTTGGTTTTCTTATGGAGAAATTTCAATGAGTCTGTCAGGCTGCCTTGTGCTTTTGCATCATTCGCTGTCATATCTGCTCAATAAAAATCCACCCTTAATTGTCTCTGCTGATCCTGAGCAGGTGGCTTTGGAGCATAAAGGTCTTCTTTGGCATGTTCAGGGCTGTGTGGAAAAAGCCACCTGGGGAAGGGCCGTGGGGTAGTGACAAGTTATCTCCCCTTAGCTCCACAGAACACAGCACTCGATGGACACCAGGTGAGAAAACAGGCAGGCTAGGCCACCAGAAACACGAAACCACCCTATCCCTGTCTCCCACGTCCCAGAAGCCAAGGCACACATGCACACCGCATGTATAACTGTTCGGTTAGTATTTGAAGACCATCCCAAAAAGCCATCTTGCCGACCCTGCCTCAAGTCTCTGTGCCAAACCCATTCATACTGGAGTGATAATAGTTGACAGGAATCAGTTTAGTTTGGCTGAAAAGGAGGCATCTTAAGGAAAAAATACGGTTTCAGAGGCCCACCCAAAAATGCAGAGGCTGGACTGTCTGAGAGCAGAACTTGGCCTCCTGTCTCCACTCCCACAAAAAATGCTTGTAAATGTTATGCTCTTTGGGCTGTATTTTTTTCCCCTGCATTAAAAACTGAGTGAATTTAGTGCTTATAAAACCAAGGGGCTGATAGCAACTGGCTAGAACCAGATGTTAGGAAGACTGGAGCATATCGTACAAACAGATCGTGCACATATAACTATTCAGAAGTATGTAGCTGCATTACTTATTCTCCGTCAGGTTACTGAACAGATTGATTTCTGAGGCAATATAAAAACACGATGTCCAAACCTCAGGACTTGGGAAGAAAGGGAAGCGGGGGGGAAGGCAGAGATGTCTGTATGTATCCACATCCATAGATTGGGAGAGAAGAAATATATTCCCTCTGCCCTCGCCTTTGCAGCTCTGTCCTTCCCTGCTGTCCCAACCAGCAGTGCATGGTGAGCCCAGCAGGGACAGATGTAATGCTCAGTTACATCTGGAACCCAGCAAGCTGCTCAGCCTTTCGAGGAGAAGGAGTGTCACAGCGTGGGGGACAAGATGACCTCCCAGGACATCCAGCCCCACATTCTCCTGACGTGGAGCCATATGGACTATTTTAGCCACCACCGCTCAGCTTGCACACAGATCCAAACGCTTTTAGGAGGACTTGTACCAGAAATATGTGCCTGAAGAGCCAGCATCTCTTTCAACAAGGTGCAGAAGGTAACTGGTGCAAGCTGCCAGTGAGCCCTATGGAAAGACAAGCCTGTGTAGCTGGCTCCCTTAAGGAATTTGAGCTGTTAGTTTTAATGGCTTGAAGGGGGTTTTTTTGAACAAAAACTAGATCAGTTTTATTGACTTAGAGTGAAATGTTTCCATTTATAGCTGTTACTCCTTGAGATTTCTGTTAAAAGATTTAAACAACCTTAAAGTCTCCTCCTCTGATCCTACCTCGCCAGCTCCATTCGGTGCATCCCCAGTTGGCTTTACTCAAACACCAAGGTCTCCCAAAGCTCAGTTTTGGCCTTTCAGCCTCCCCCTAACACCACCACCTTCCTTGCTGCACAAATTTCCAGACCATTTAGCTACCAAGAGGGCTGCATACCGTGTCGGTGCTAGTGAAGCCCTTCCCGAGCCTTTTTCCACCACGCAGCCTGCCTCGCTGCCAGCCAGTCTCTACTGACCATCAAGCAACAACACAAAACCCAGCACAGCCACAACTCAGCTTCTTGTTTGATTCCATTTTTCCTTTGATTTCCATATCACAGATTTTGAGACTAGAAGGAACCATCGCATCCCCTACTCAAGCTTTTGCACCCCACTGGGCTTGCACCCCACCCCGTGGTATGCCAAAGCAGCGCGATGTCCACCACTGGTGACTTGTGACTGCAACAGGAGATGGAATACCAGCAACACCTTAAGCCCCAGTCAGGGGGTGAGACCTCCTTAGGAGATCCCCACATCCCTGCTACATCCCTAATGATATCAAGCCTGGTAAATTCCATGCAGGAGACAATTCTTTCCCAGCTAGAGCCAGCAATCACTGCAGTCTGTGCAGAACCTCGGAGTTTCTGCTCCCACTATATAGCAACAGCAGCAGACACCCTTTCTGAGTGCCATCCCTCCCTCAGGTCCATACTCAGGACACCATCACAGTCTTCATCTTTCTTTTCAGGCCACGACCACATGTTATAAGGACTTCTGCTACTTCACAAGACTTCACCTAAGTTCACTTTTACACACGTACCATTCACTTTATTTATCTGGTTTGAACAAATCATGGAAAGACTGACATCTACGAGCTTTAGTCATCTATGCAGTACAAACCAGGATCACAGGTTGCGATCGCTAGGTAGAGCCTGGGATGAGAGGAGATGGGAAATTAACGGTAATAGTGATGACTGTGGTGGTAGGTGCAATTTTAATCCAGCGACTCAAACTCAGCAAGCAGAAAAGTTCCAATGTATTAAACTGTGAAGGGTTTACAAGAGCTGAACATCTAAAATGTAGCTCTGAGAAATTACTCCTTAAAGCAGGCAAGCAAAAGCATCCCAGACAGAACTGGGAGAATATTGTTTTCACAGGAAACACTCTGTGGATGTGTTACAATCTCTGTTCTTTGGCCTGTCACCACATTATTTCTGCACTTCTTGTATTTCTCTCTCTTTTCTCATACTCAAGCACTGTCCTGTAATACAGCAGAAGTACATTTACAGCTAAAATTGCAAGAGTGGTCCATTATGTTTTTTAAGGTAGTAAAAAGGCTGCAGTTTGTCACAGCTGTCTAGAGCCCCATAATGCCTACAACTGGCAGAGCCGTGATCCCTTTTCTTCTCCCCCTGCCCAGGCCGAATCTGTGTACGTGCACACACAGATTGAAGCTATGTACAAACAGCTCTTTTAATGTGCTCTCTGAAAAAAAAGAAGAAAAAAACCCAAAAACAAAACAGTGCATCAGTGAGGCAAGAGGTCAGAGCATTCCTAAGCACTTATTTCAGAATAGCTCTGCTTTGGTTGCTACTTCCTGGCTTCCCACAGTGGCCACACCAGCTTTCCTATCTCACAGGGCAAGGGGAGCACTGTCATTTCAAGGGGGCTCTTTCCAGAGGTGAAAAGTCCCAGAAAGCTGCAAAGAGATGGGAGAGGAGCAGCAGCCCCTCCTGGTAGAGCCAACCATTACAGGGCTGAGCTCAGAAGCCCAGGAAGACCCAGCCCTACGTTGCTCCAAGCCAACACTTTCCCTTGGAGACCTCCTAAATCCAGCACACAGACACACCCCCTTACCTCTTCTGCAGCTTCCCCAGGGAGAAAGGAATTGAGTGACAACAGGGAGGGATAATTCTCAGGCACCTCTCAACACTCACACTACCTTGAGGCAGAAGCAAAGCTTCACAACCAGGGAAACCACCACCTCCCTCCTGCTCCTCCCAAAACCTTTATAAGCTCAGGTCTCTTGGGTACACAGCTCTCAGCCTGCTTGGGTCCTTATTAAAAAAAGTGAGGAAGCCCAGCCCAGGCCCTAATTCAATTAATTAGGTTTTCCCTTTGTCAGATGTGTTGAGGAGTGCACAGGGGTGGGACATCTTCAGCAATGGGGAGGTTCATCCAGGGTATCACTGGGTTGTTGCCATCTTATCAGAAAACACCAAGCGAAGGAGTCTGGAGGCAAACTCTCTATATGAAACAAAGGTCCGTGGCTGTTTGGAAGCCCCTTCTGTTTTACAGTGGGGTCATACTTCTCTCCTTCAGAAATGGTTGCAGGAGAGTCAGCTTATGATCTGGTGAGGCTCCCACAACTAAGGTGTCAGAATCCTTCTTTCAAAATTAGCTGGAAAAAGGCAGATCTCAGGTCACCCCCTCAGTGGGGTTGGACTCAGCTGGCAGGACACATGTCAGAGAGCAAATGACTTTCTGTAAGGTCTTTCCATCCCCACGTACAGGCCTGTTTCTGCAGATGAGGTACTCACATTGGCCTTAAAAAGCAGGCAGGGACTTGCATGGGTGGGGGAAACTCCAACCTACTCGCTGCAAATGCTGGACTGTGAGAAGGTCTGGTTTTAGGCTTGAATTTCAGTGTGATGTGGTATTAAATCATCCACATCAGTCTAATTAACACCTTCTACACTACAAGGGAAGACAAAGCAGTTTTATGCTATTAACTCAGACTAAATGGGTTACATTAGAGACTGGGTAGACAAATGTAAGGGTGGCACTGCTGGTGTCTGTGGCACAACTTAAAAGAGTTTTTACTGATTCTAAGCTGCCTCAGGTGAGCTAACACCACTGAACAAAGCACCCTTTTTTTCCTGTGGAAGAATTGAGGGTCTCATCTAATGGCCAATAACATGAAATCACAGTCAGTTGCTGGGCATGGGGCAGCTTATCACACCGTAGCTGAAAGGAAAAATAAATAATGAGCAAGCTCTTCAGAGCAGAGGGGAGTTCCTCTCTCTGTTAGGCCTGCACAAGCCTCAAGATGGAAGTCTATTCTTGTTTGAGGTCTATTGGGTCCTTGTATAGTATAAATATTTACTAATAACGTAGAGAGTGAGAGCAGGAGAATAGTCATTTTTCTCAGTGGCTTAGGGTTAAGTACAGGGCAATGGCATCTTAAATCCAGATGTTCTCCTTTTGGGATTTGCCCACGAGGCATATTCCCATGAGATTTCTCTGGCGTTTTGATTTGGATAGTAGCAAGCACTTTTAGACCAATGATATCATGAGCAGATGACTCAAAATGTTCAAGGATTTTCTTTGTAAATTCCAGCAGTTTATTTTATGACTAATGCAGGGAAGAAAGTTTTGCAGATTTCATCTTCTCATCCTTCTGTGTTTCTATTTTCAGTTAGTTTTAAAGGATACTGAACTTGGCCTGCTAGCAGAAGATTTATTTAAATTTATATAATATATATAAATAAAAATATTGCTTGCACATGAGTGTGTGTGGGAGTTGTTCCCAAGGTACTGGTGGAACGACTCATCCTGATGAAGAGACAGTGCAGATGTTGGGGACTGCCTCTTTGGGAGAATAAGATAAAATAAATACAGGAACTCCCTTCCCATTGCAATTGTAGCAGGGTACAATATTTAATGCCATTTTATCATCTGTGCTTGAAAAGAATACCTCAATAGTTACAGTTCTTGCACCTTTGGCCAAAACAGTAGGAGTGCCCAGTTCCTTTACTTTACATAAAATGCCCTGAATGCAATAGGGGAGGGTGGAAGCGCAGACGAAGATGCACACCATTTACCAGCCATGAGTGCACAAGCGAGGAGCACATTTAAACACCGAGCAAATTCTAGACACCAGAACCGGAGCGAATAAATACAGGAAATCCATTGGAGGTGAAACTGGGCTGACTTGGCCAATGCAGTTTCACAACATCATCAATTCAAGGCTTGCACAGGGGTGATTTTTCTCTCCGTCCAATTCACTAAGGAGTTGCACGCTACTTTGGTGGATTTTCTGCACAATTACAGATTATTGCCATGGTAACAGATGCATCACATGACAACTTTGTTACCTCAGAGACAAGAAACAGCTGCTTAAAGAAACAGGCATCCTCCAGGAATGGGGATATTTATTTTCTTTTTTTCTGTTGGCCTCATATTGGTTTAGGAGTCCTCACTGACTTTCTCATGGATGCAGCTTCCATCATTTTGGTAGTTAAAAACGTTTCAGTGCACCAACTGAAAGTTATTTTCTCCCACGTCATATTTTTCCCTCTTACTAAGAAATGCAGCATATGTTTGAAGAAAAGAAAAAAAAATAGAGTTCCTGTAATTTTGGGAGAAGCAAAGTGGCTTTTTTCCTCCCTCGTAAGCATCTGTCTCTAGTGCTGCCTTTTTGTTTTTATTAAGTTAAAGAGTATTGAAATGTTGCTAATAATATTATTTGAGAGAAATCCCAGATCCCCTGAAGTCAGTGCTACTTTGCCATTGGTTTGAGGGAGGCCAGAAGTTCTCTCTCAGGCTATATTCTGCAGACAGAGAGCCAAGTCCCTCCCTGCTGCAGGTACCTCCAGAGCACCAGCCACACGGTAGTCAGTTTAACTGGCCAGGGAAAACCATCAGATTATATACTCCTGTGTAGTTCAGTAGTTATTCTTTACACTTATGAAAAAAAGTTCAGAGATGTCATTTATTGCTACCTCCATTTTTAGGCAATTTTAAATTAAGAAGCCTCTTTTAGGTAAACTAGCCAGTTTGGATTTTTAATTCCAGCTGCCAATTTATTCTAATTTTTCCATGGATAAGGTATAATAAAAACCTCAATTTTTTACCTCTCTTTTACAACCTGTTCTCCCACTAAATGTTATCTCTTGTTCACCTCTGGGGAGCCGATGGAGCCCACTTGCAGACTGCACCAGACTGGGCACCGATGGCACAACCCGCTCTCCCCAGCCCGACGCTCAGCCCTGGCCCTGCAGCACCTCCAGCACCCATCCTGTACAACCCACCCTTCACGGGAGACCCCTGGTTGCCTCAAAGTCACTCCGCTCCCCTGCTGCCAGGAGCCGGCAGTGTTAATTAAGGACTTCCCAGCTCAGACAGCCAGACCACTTCAGCCCACAGTGAATGTCTGATTAATTAAAGGGTTATAATTAACCTTCATGGCTGGAATTTCCCAAAGACCTTCATGGGCTGAGGTGCTCAAATCCCATTGACTTGAATGGGAGGCTGGAACCAAATCGCTTTTGTCCCTCACTGGGAATCCCCCTGCGCACCAGCAAAGTAAAACATTTCCCTTTCCCAAGTTTGGACGTGTTTTCTTGGCCTCACAGAGCTGCCGAGGCCTCAGAGAGAACTGGGAAATAAATCATGCACAGAAAACACTGCTGCATCCCTCTGTGCTACCACCATCGCTGCTCACGCTACATATGGGTTTGCACGACCAGAGCATCAGCCGGCAGAAGTACTCCAGATTTACCCCAGCATAAAGGAGAGCAAGAGTCTGGCCCACAGTTTTCATGCAAATAACCTCAGTAATGAGGACTAAGGAAGAGAAATGCATCAGACATGGGAGAGAAACCCAGATGTTTTTTCTTTAACCGTTTTTTCAGTTTCTTTCAGGAGTCAGACTCCCCCCCCCAAATGTTAACTGGGAAGCCACCTCTGCACAGGACATTTTTGTTAATGAGGCCACTGCCTTAATGTGGTTTTTTTTCTAGTTAAATATTTCTGGTAAACGAAATTCTGTTGTACAGCTTAATTTAGCACTGTTATTTTTTTGTTGTTGTTGTTTTCACTTGACCGCATGGAGCTCAGTGACTTGTAACCCAGTCCCTCAGCCTATTTTTAAATTTCATGCAGACATTTTTCAGTCATTTGTGGGTTTTTTTAGAAGCATGAGAATGGAAGGACCAAACAATGTTGCTTTATCATTGAGAGCTTTTGTTTCACATGCACAGGGATCACAAGTGAAATGAGTTTGTTCAGCACTCAGCCCAGGCTTGGTGAAGAGGAAATCACAATTTATTAGCGAAGGCTCCTAATCTTATAATTTCTGATTCACATTAGCACTCTATGGAAGATGTTGCACACTTATCCTGTGGTTCACATCTTGGTCCAAATTATCCAGAGGACAGCAGACAAAATTGGACAGCCCAGTTACTGCAGGCTGTTCGCAATCCTGAAGGGCTGGCATGCACAGGACTTTGGGGCCTTGCCCTGACCCCCTTCTTTCCCTGATTTCCCCCTCTCCTCTGCCTTAATTGTGGTAGTGCTACTGATGCCAGCAGCACGAGAAACCCTTAGCTGAGGCATGAGATGAAAGGCTGCAAGACAGAGCACAGGGATCTCCTCGACACCTGCACCCCTGACCCTAGAGACCAACTATATTAAATTGGCTTTGAAAAACTCTGGATCTTACCTAGGTGCCACCCTGGGTATTTTCTAGATCATCCCACCCACCACTTATTTGTTGAGCCCAACAAACATGTTTGTTTCCACTTGGTGACAAAGAAACAGGAGACGTGGTTAAGGGGGAGAGAGATGCTCTAAGTCCCTTAGCCAAGTAAAAGCAGAAAATTAGCCGATTGAAACGCCCTGAACTTAAACAGGGCATTAGGCAGAATTAACAGGCTAGACCTCCAAGCCATCAGAAATTCCCGGTTGAATAAAAGATTGATTTCAAAGACTCAAAGATACCTCAAGGCCAGCATTTCCAAAGAAGACAGGAGCTGATTGGAGCTGAAGCATTCCTCTTGTTCAGTGCATTTGAGTGAGCACTTTAAGTCTCCAAAGATTGAACTATAAAGAGAAATTAGTTTATTAATAATTCACAGGCTCCAAGAAGAAAAAATGTCAAAAGCATATGCTCACGAACAAAGCTGATTTTATTTTCCCTGTTTAGAACTGAGCAACATGTAGAAAAGTGGAGGGTGTCGAGCTCAAAAATTTAATTCAGGGCTTTTTCTCTTCCTTCCCTTTAACCCAAGCAAGCATATATTCTGACTTCCTCATGAGCGCTGAAAGTTCTTCAAATCCCAAATGGTTTATGTGAAACATTAAAAGCACACTATCATCTTCAGCTCTTTAATAGTTTAGGACATTTTCATGGCATAGTTATTATCCAATAGCTCTTAATTGCAGCTTGTACATTTCAAGACAACACATTCACAGACTGGAATAACAGAGATTTTAGATTCCCCATCCAGGAATGCTTACTGTTAAGCACATGAGGTATCTCACTGAGTCTGGCACTGCCTCGCCCCACTTCACCAGGCATATGAAATCTGTAATATTCATATGCTTGAAATCAATCATGTTATTCCTCCTGCACTTAGGCATTATGATTCTATGATTGTCCCTTATAATTTTGGTAATTACTTGATTATAGGACACTAGATAAATACAGGAATTGAAGAACATGCTTATTAAAATTCACTAAAAGACAGACAATAAGGAGGTTGTGAATTTAAGATAAAATGTCTTCTATTGCCCAATGGAGAAATTACAATCAGAGTAGGGTTGTCTTCACAATTTTTGTCCCCCCCATCTTCAGTCGTGTAATGGTTCTTCTTGTAAAGGTCCTTGTTTCCCTCTACTGGAGAGCTGAATGCAAAAATTTAGAATAATATAAAGAGTTTAAAAAATAAATGCAATGACTTAGAACTGATTTTGAAGTTTCCAGCTGTCATTGGAGAAAAGCAAATTGAAAAATTTTAAAACCAAAGTCTTTCTTTCAAAAATATTCATGGGAAATATTTACTTCCTTCACACAGGCTTTTAAGAAGCATGTTGCACCGTCAGTTTTTCACCCTCGCCTACTGATCTCAAAGTGCTTTTGCAGCCTTCTGTAAGGTCAGTAGCTCTCACATCATCACCGGACTACTGAAATTACTTGTGAAAAAGGCCGTAACGTTCCTGCATCCTTCTACCAGTGCAGGTAAGTTCATAGCAGTAAAGACTACACATAGACCATAAAGACCATAGATAAACACAACATGAAAGCAGGAGGATGCCTATTAAATTCTGTGGTATTTCCCAAGCTGATATGAAAGATGCAGGCACAGAGGACATCTGCCAGCTGCTCCAAGCTCCTGGGGAAGACAATTGCACAGCTAAAGAAAGCTCACTTTCCTTCTCTTAACTTCATCTCACTATCGCAGATTGGACCATTATGGGATATAATTAGCCTCAGTTTTACACATGATTAGGCTTGGAAAGTTTGATTCAAATAACACGCTTGCAAATCAGGAGTGTAATTAAATTTAGGATGTGGCTGTCGGGGAATCTTCTCTAGTTAAGCAGCAGTAGGTGATGGTGGGTCTGCAAACGTGGGTCCTGATCCTGCCTGCCAGCCCCTGTCCTGTGTACAGGGCTGTACAGTCTCCCCTTGCAGCACGGGCTGGGGGAAAAACCTCCAGGCAGAAGCAATAGCAATTTGTGGCATCTAATCTGGGTAGCTGGGACATGGCACCTCTTCCTCATAAGAGAAAAAACATTTGGAAATTTCTAAACAACTGCAGCTTTTAACAGTGTGTTTGCCGGCAGCGTGGTCCCTGCAGGAGGGTGTCCGGGAGCAATATTAGCAGGCAGGAGGGTTCTGCATCACTGATGAACTGTCTGAACAAGGCAGGTTGCTCCCAAGTGTGCTCTCTGGGAGAGAAGGCTAGGGCTTCTGCCTCTGCTTTTCCAGAGGCATTTTATCCTGAAAAGGGCTAAGCAATTAGCTACTACTACTGGTTGCTTTTTTTCCCTAGTCTCAGGAAAGAGAAAAGGCTCATACCATGACCCAATCTCAGGAAGCAAAAAACAGATTATGAGTTAGAATTACATTATTAATGTGTCAGTCCCATTTGTTTCTCTGTTTCCATTATATTGAATCACAGTATTACTGTTTTTGGAAGGAATCTGATGATAAAGCCAACTCCCAACAACCGATGAGAATGATAAAAGTAAAAGAAGAGGCCAACCATCATCATCCTAAAGAAAATCCACCAACACCAGGGCCCTGAAGCAGCTGCAATTCCCATGGGACTCTGCTCTGACTCAGAACATGGGCTGCAGCTGATGCTCATCCCCCTGGATCACACTCATGGCCAACAAACCGTTGCTCTCTGAATATAATACTTTTAACCACGTGAATTTTTTTCCCCAAAGATAATTATTTATTTCACCTCTGAATGAACCAATGTGGAACTTGTTCCAAAGCAGCACTAGAAGAATGTAAAAAGCTTAGATAAACTCCTTGCTAGATGACTTTCCTTTTTTTCCTTCTCTTTGTGAGGAATGCGTGGCCGGGAGACAGGGATCTTCGTCCTTTCTGCAGGTTCCTCACAAGACACAGAGTTCACAGTGCACAAAGAGCAAAACAAAGCAGGTTTAGTTGCTCTTGGCTGTTCATAGTTGTTTCCTAATATTCTGCATCACTCAAGCAAAGGATTAGGCTTTTGTTGCTGTGATAGGTGAACTGCAAGAGATGGAGGTTCAAATTCTAGAATTACTATTTCATCCTCTCCCAGGCCAATTTCCTCTTGGCTCCAGCTGAAGTCCTTGAAATCCAGGGAAGTTTTGCCTGACTATGGAGTGAGTAATGGTTCCAGGAATCAACATTTGGAGATAATACCAAATTGAATGTCTTTGCTAAATTAACTTTCCTCCTAAGGTCATCTCTGTAACACTCAAGAACACGATGTGTTATTTTCAAAATGAGCCAGTCTCTATCTGTTTATCATAAGGCTGATATATGAATTACTGTTCATTTTTCCACAAGGCACATATGATTTGAGGCTATTAGGCGGTGCTCATCCATACCTCCACCGGACAGATGTGTTCCTTGGGAGCGGTTGTCCAGGGTTTGGCAGTAATAACCCAGCGCAGGCAGCAAAATCAATCCCAACAAGTTTCAGAGGGACCCTTCCAAAGCTCCCCGGCATGTGACATAGGGCTGCTAATGAGAGGGAGAGATCATATTCATTGCATGAGTGACAGGTGAAAGGGAAGATTAACGTTAGCATACACCTGCTCTTTGGTGCCCCAATTAAGACCTCCTACTGTCAACCGTAACATAAGATGCAAATCAGCCGATGCCCTTCCCCCTCCTCCAGGAAGGCTGAGGCAGGATTTGGAATAAACTACAATGAGAAAAGAAACACAAAAGCTTGAATGTCCTCTTTGCTCTGCGAATCGTTTGCTTGCTTACTGGATTTCTCCCTTTCTTGCCTTTTCCTTGCCACCCCCCACCTCATTCTTCTCATCTAGAGAGGGAATATGACCTGTTTCAGCAAGGGATGCCTGCCCTGGGGACAATCCTGGGGACAGACTCGAAAGCCATGATTTGAACTGACAATATTTATCCCTGCTTTAAATTCATTTGAACCAACCTTGCTCAAGCCACTGGCAATAGACAGAGGAAATGGGTGGAAATGTCATTGAAGGAGATACGTGGAATGGAGAAGGAGGGGGTTGTTCATCAGCTTATCCTGCACTGGCTCTAAGGAACTGCTTCTGAGGCAATATTTTAATGCAACATTGGCAATCTATGCTGGAATATTGCAAATCCATGAATAGCTCTTGTGAGTGCTTTTCCAATACGTCCATACTATCCCTTTTTGTCTCCTCCTACTGTCCAATATTAATCAACTATTGCTTATCTGATGGAATTCCAGCTGCCAAGGTATTGCAGATTTCTGCTCAAAAGTAATTGTCCTTTCAGCTTTCTTGTAGCTGTCATGTGAGGGGAGCAGCCCAGAAACTGCAAATCCATTCCAAAGGAAAAAAAAAAAAAAATTGAACAAATTTGCATCCTTCGCTCTGTGAAGAAAAAATTGGTTAGAGGAGGTTTCAAAATGGCTTTTTTAATAGGTTAAAATTCAAACCGACAATAAAATTTTGGGTAGGTTTCCAGAGACCAGTCCTCCAGGACCCCTGCCTCCCTTTCTCCCACCCAACCCAATGGGCAGAGGTGACCGCGCTGTGTGGCAGGCAGACAGCCAGGACACTTGGCCTTTCCTTCCTCCTCCCAGCTCTGCTGGCTGTTGGAAAACACGCATCAATTTGTTTTTCTCCCTTCAGGCAGAAAATAAAATTGGCAAAAATCTTCCCAGCAGGAAGCCAGGAAGCCCTGTTTAAATTTTCCCAAGGGGAGGGGGCAACTCAGCAAAGTCAGAATTTTCCTGCAGAAAATTTCAATTTGCGTAAAGAAAAATTTTTATTAGAACAATGTCTTGATAGGAAACATCTAGAAAACCCATTCCAGAGCTTTACTGGCAGAGAAATGAACTCCCACATTTCACAACCTCGGACTCTTTTCTCCTTCAGCAAACTGTCAGCTTTTGACCATGTAATTAAAAATACCTCAAATCCTTTAGTTTGTTGGCCTATTGGACTTTCCATCTGCGGTGACTTAGCCCAAATCATCTGAAACAGTTACATATACTCAAGGTCCTTAGAGCTCTAGAAACACTGATGCATAGGAAGGGAATAAAATTCATGGGATACTCTCTAGTTCATCTATCGAGTCTTGTAATCTTTTGACAATATCCATAGACAGGAGCTAAGTGGAAAGCAATAGCTCTATAGCTCAGTTTCTCAAATTCCTACTCATACTGAAATTAGAGCTATGAAATCCTCTTTCTCCCAGTGGTGTTGTGAGAATAAATTCTTCGGTGGCACTAAAAGGCCCTCATATTAATGCTGAGTGCTTGCGAGGGTACATAGAAAGATGGATGGTATGTGTCCTTAGCCCCCAGAAAGCACTAAGTTCCATTGCTCTGTAAACCTATCTGATCCACTAGCTCTACTCTCCAAAGCTGTTTGCATCCAGTTTTCTTCTCCGCACACACATTCAGTGGGATTAGGATTGGCAAATTTAAGGAAAGAGTCAAAAAGATGTGTTGGAGAAAATCCACCAGAAAGAGAGGACACACCACAGACCTGGTTTGGGGCAGGGGGTCGCTGCTGGTGGGTGCCGTGACCAGCTCTCCCCAGTCTGCTCCTCCAACTCCTCTCTGCTGCTCTCACCCATGGACTCAGGCAAGTACCAACAGATATCAGGCACATACTCTGCAGGTAACAGCACAGCAAACATATGTTAGGAATTTTTCCTGCCTCCAGGTTCTTGCCATCCTTTCCTGCCCCTTCCCACCCCACCTGACGTTCTTACTCCCCTATGGCCGCTCCGTAGCTTGGCTTTGTCAAAAAGCTTTTCTCAGTAGGGTTTCCTAAATCAGATCATTCTGAGAGCATTGAATGACGAGGAGGTAGGGCACGGTGTCCTCAGCCAGCCTGGCTCCCAGTCCGACCCGCTGCTTTACCCCAGCTGTCACTCCACTCTGGAGAGTTATGGACTCCTGTGAATATGTACTGGTGGGAAGTGGAGAGTGTGCGGTGCCTGGCTTGGAATGAGATGGGGATGGACAGGAAATTTGTGCATAGTTATTATGCAGAGACATGAAAAAAAAAAATAATCTGCATTTGTGTATTAAAGGATGTTAATTTGCTTAGAGTAATTTTCCATAGATTTTATTGATTGACTTCAGGCTTTGAGGGTTTAACTGCCATGTCAGTTTGCCCACTTTAATTTAGCGTGTGGATGACTTATAACAACAAGCTGGTTTTATCACTTGAAACCCTTCCTAATTAATGATAGACAAAAGAGGTATAGAGAAAAAACTCTGGATGAGCACATTCCTTTTCCTTCTCTTTCATCCTGGAAAACCTCTTAAAACTTGTGAGCTTCAGTACATTATTTGGAAAACTGTTAAATATATAGGCATAGCAGCAGCAGCAACAAATGTGCAAAGCTAATATACCTCAAAGAACTGGAATTATTGCAATAAGGATTGTTCCAGATTTAGAACCAGAACAATAAATATCACTATGAAAGGTCTTCATCAGTGTCTTCAGCCTCATCATTTTCTATTGCTGTGATTCAGCTATTAAAGTGTACACATGCTAGGGAGGAAGTCAAATTTTTACAAAAGGAAAAAAGAGGGATCAAACCTGGCTGGGATCAAACAGGGATACAATCGTTCTGCCACTGGCTTAGTTTACAGTGCTGGGCAATACATCGGACACCTCCCTGTTTCATTTGTCCATCTGTAAACTGTTAAAACAATTCTCACCCGAGCATCCAGGAGAAATCAATCATCAGGACTGAACTGAACCAAATAGCAGTTAAGTTCTTGGATGTAAGACATAATAGAAACACAAATATTTTTACTCGAAGTGTTACACTGCCCTCAGCGCAGGCTCTACTGGTGGTGATGCAGTCTCCTTGCTTTCAGGACAGACTGCACATTCAAACTTTTTCAGAGGATTATATAGCAATAACGTTTTCTTTATCCAGACCCCCTTGCGAGGTTGCACCCAGTAATAGGCATTGCAAAGCCCCAAAGTTTGTAATTCTGAAAGCCAGCCCCGATTGCTCTCGAGCAGCTGCCTTGCAAGCAGACCTCCAAGCACCTTTGTGGTGAGCCACCGTAGAGAGAGTCTTCCAATTAACTGACCTTGTCCTGCCCCTTCACTTGCATACAGCAGCAGTATTGCCAATTCTAAGCACTTGACATCGTGGAGTCAAGCCTCTAAAGCAGTCATGACAATGCTTCACAGGTAACTTTGAGGTCTTTAAAGGAGGAATACACTTACATTATCCACACGCTTGACCTCTGGTTTTGGTCACACTTTGAACCCTTCCCCTGAAATCACTTGGACTTGAGTTTTCCTTTGGTTTTTCTGAATGACAGCAGAAACTCTTGCATAATCCCATAAATCCAGCAGCTGGGGCTTTGATAAAGAAAGATCCTGAAGTACTGCAAAGCACAAGTTCATTCTAAAAGTGGGCAAAACCACCAAGTTCACTAGAAAGCAAGCACAAATCACCCAATTTGTTCAATATGGAGACAGCCCTGAAAAAGAGCCTGTCCAGACAACCTCTTGAGGGTGTAGTTCTCCACCAATTCCACCACGTCTTTCCAGTGACTGCCCAAAGAGCCACGGTGTGGCAGCCAGCATGGGGGCTGAGGCACATCAGCCAGCCCAACAGCAGGTAAACCTACAGAGGCTTTTTTAGCAGAGTTTTACCACAGATAAAAAGATTTCTGCTATTCTAGGAACTCTCTTTCCTATTTCTTTTTTGGAACAAGCTTCCACTTTATACTGAAAATGAACTAAAATATTCCAGAGTTTATTTTCAATAAATAAACCAGACAGACTAGTTCAGGATGCAGTTAGAATTTGAGCTGCAAGCTACAATGATGGCACTGCCTAACTTTCCATTAGTGCTGTCAAAGGCCTAGAGGCTAAACAGATGGGGAAACCGAAGTCCTGCCAGAAGTCGCCCCACTGCCCCTACTTCTCCTGGGTCCCACTGCAGTGCCCTAGTCACTTGGCTGCGCTGGCTTCCCAGGCATAAACCTCAAAATCTCATATCTGCCTGTACTAAAGGATGCTTTCCTTTCCCATGCGCCTTCAACTACAAGACTTGCATTAATCCAACAAAATGATTATTGTGTGACCCAAGCACAAAGCAGAGAAGCAATGTACGTGATAGCTTTCAATGTCTCGCCAGGCACTTTTGTTCAGAACTTGTCTTCTAAACCCTTAGGTCTGGCCGTTCTTCAGTGGTGGCCTTGGCATGCAGAAATGACAGCACATCATTTATCTGCAAGCTCTGTGCCCTCCTCAGCTTTGCATATGCCAAAGTTGCTTGTGGAGCTCCCATTGGTCCTGACGATGCTTTCAATTTAGCAAATGTTTATGTGACTCTGGGTTGGAAAAGGATGGAAAGAAGTCCAGGCACATCACTCTAAATATATCTGTGGGTAACACTTTAGCTACACATTGAACTTAGATTTAGTAGCATCGTTATTGCATGTAATGTTTATTTTATTAGGTTTATTTTATTAGTGTGCCCACAGCAGAATGTAAGCCTTGTCTTTGTCAACTCAAAAGGCACCCCACAAGAGGCTCTGAGTAGAAAAATATGGTGCATTTCATTTTTTCCTTTGGAAAAGCCAAGCAGATGCTGATGAGTGGATAGTCACAATAAGTGTGTATTTTAAATACAGTGCTAAGCTCTGAAGTTTAGCTGAGTTAACTTGGTGGGAAGTTGGGTTTAATTTGATCCTGACTCTGAGTGTTCATAAAATGATGCAATTCGGCTTTAACCAGATGAGTAGTATCATCAAAATACATTATTTAAATCCCACCCCCTCAGCCATGTGGCCAAATTGGAAGAAGCGTCACTTAAGTATCTCCTTCCAGGCCAGGAAAAGATCAGTCACACTTTAAATTAAGTGTCTCAAGTAAGGATTTAATTTAGACTTAATAAGACAGCGATTGTACGTTAAATACCATTGGGTTATTAAAACCATATTCATTGAGGTTTTACAGCTATGTCAGGACAATATGCCATAAATGGAAAAATTGCTAACAAGGCACAGTTATTGATTCTGACAACATGTGCTAGATAGGATGCATTCATATGTTCAATAAAAATAAGATAAACATAGAAGAAACACCCACAAGCATGTTTTCCAGAGTCTCCATGGACCACTTCACCAAAGAGTCAGAGCACTCAGAAACAAGAGCGAAGTTATCCTCAATGCCTCCTTAAGAATGAGATTTATTTGTTCCATTGTCAGAGAAACTGAGGCACAGAGGGCTTCAAATGCATTTCCTTAGACTTTGCCAAAAAGCTTTTGGGAGGGCAGAGATTTAAAACTACCCTGATGCTTCTTCTCTTGTGCTTTAACCACAGGACTAACCTGGTAGAGAAAAGACAAGGTGGGTCTGAACAAGGAGGCTGTTGATCCCATTTAGCCAAGGACACAAATGTGCCCAGACATGGACGAGGACATTCAGCGCGGTCTGCCAGGGCCGTCCTCTGCTGAAGAGGGAGTGTGAGGTCTGGGCAGACCCACAGCACCTCTGTGCCCAGGATGAGTGAAGCACAGTAGGTGCTGGAAGCATTAGAGCTCGTGCGTAGGGAGCTGGCAAAACCTCTGCCTGCACAATGCTGGGAACAATATTGCATTTGCATATATTGATTTACAAACAAATATGCATATCTGTGTGTGAATGTGTATATATAATACATACATATATATATGTATAAGAGGACTTTAAGGAGGGACTTTCCCACTGGAGCAAAACTTGGAAAATAAGAATGTTTATACAAAAAACATTTCCTTTGCCAACAAGTTTCTGTATTCCCCTTACTGTTATTAGAGACATTTGTGTTTAAATCAGAGCTCCCAACCCTGCCTCTCCTTCCATCTGAGCCTACACAGATTGCATAATCCTCTGTTTGTGGCATCATCACACGTTGCTATAGAGATAGGGGAAATGTCTGTGATGATGATGATGTCAAATTGCTCAGCCAGATAACTCCAATATCAAGATAGAGGAGGAGAGGGTCCGTAAACAGAAGCAAAGCATCATCTCCAGTAGTCAGTAAAGAGGAAAGGTAATATTATTTATAGACCTTTAAAGGTAAACAGATGTCAGCTCCAAACAAGCGTGACTTGAAAGCTTTCTCTATTGTGAAAGTCCCCAGCTCTGCTCCCACTTTCAAAGGCTTTGCTTCGTCAACATGACTTCTTCAGTTGCTCTTTTATTCAGTGGGCTCTATAAATTTGGGAGTAGTTATGCTGCTATTGCCATGGGAATGTGGCAATCCTATGAAAACTTTGTCTGTCTCATCTTGTGGCTATGTGTGGAGATGGGCTAAGAGTGAAAATGCAGATCCACTACTCATGAGCAATTGCCTCTATTCGGGACTTCAGATAGGGTTCAGACCTGGATGCTCTGCTCTTCTGCTAGAGAACAACACCCAAAATCCCACGTGGCAGGGCATTCACAGGGGTGGCAGGGAAGTAGAGGCATGGCTGTGGCGGGACCCCACTGCTGAGTCTACACAGAGATGCCAGAATTGCACTTTTCCTTAGAAATGAAAATATTTCTGGCTCTTGGATGTGGAGCGCCCTGATTGTCAGGCTTGGTTCAAAGCTCACCCTCGTCCCCAAGGCTGCCCATGAGCAGCCATCCCAGACCACATTTGGGACCATCCTGCCCAAGCTCCCGGGGAAGGAAGGTCTGGCAAGCTCAGCACACGAAGGCAAGTCTGGCTTTTGCTCCTATGGTCTGGGCAGACCAGGCATCAAGGGGACCAGTCAAGCACCTTGGGCCAGATCCTGCAACCCACTGGGAGATGAGATGCGGGGCCTGAGCCACCACCACTAAGGGAAGGCAGGCTGGGTGGGTGGGTGGCTGTGGAGGCCAAGGGACTAGCATCGCTCTGCTGGCACCACAGCAGGTACAGCCATCCATAGGTACCATGGCTTGAGGAGGACTTCAGGCTGGCAAGGGGTGGCTCTCTTCATATGAGCCTCCACCAGCCAGATCACAAAATAATTCAAGCGCTCCTCCGGCCTTCGGGTTTCAGGACAGCAGCAGCCACACTGACAGACCGATGGGGGTGAGCTGGTGGCCATCAGCACTAACAGACACACATGGAACTGTCACAGACTTCTCCTGCCCCGAGTAGGTCCTGCGACCACCACCTCGCTGCTTTGGGACCTCAGGCTTCTGCCTTGATGCACAAACTTAGGAGCCACTTCAGTCTGCAAGTACTAATCCTGGGCAAGCAGATCTGATCTCACGCTTGTATTTTATCTCACATTTCTGCCTACATCCAAGTTTTCCTCCTAGCCTTTCAGTACAATCAAAACACAGGTTTACATGACAGTTGAAGGAAGCTGATCTGAAAGACAATTATATTTTACAATTTCTCTAAACAGGAGAAAATAGTGGCTTAGTTTCCTTCCGCCCCAGACTGTTTAATTACTGGGGTATCGTGGAATGCCTGCATTGTAATAAAACTCCAATGTGTATCCAGGTACCAGGGGATTTATTAACTTGCACTCAACACTGGCAATCAGCAGCCAGGGTCAGATGTGCCTGGTGATGATGACATCATCATTTTTGGCAGCTCTCTCCAACGAGTGTTGAGTGAGGTAATGTCCCCAAAATTAAAACTGACAGCAGGATTAATAATGATAGATTCTTTGAGCCTTTTCTTTGTGTTTTAAATTGGTGTTCTATTTCTTCCATCGGGGGTTGCCAAAAGATCATCATAACATTCACCCGGCATTTCAGCACGCCACCGGTAAGAGTGACAGGGGACACCAGCGGGTGTTACTGGGCGAGTAGGTTACTTCACGATGATTTTGTCACATGCAGGCACTGACTGAACGTATTTTCTACTGGAGATGGGCAGGTCTCATGGCACCAGACCAGTTGCCATCCTCACAGACATGCCAACATTTCAACTCTGGGTATACAACTGGAAATAACTCAGAGGGATGTGGTTGCCAGCAGCTGAATGAGATAGTGCCTTTTCCCTGCAGATTTACATCCATTTCAGTCAGAGGAAGGCTGTGTCAGAGTGTCCTGCTCCAGTTCTTTAGCTCCCATCCTTTAAGGTATCTCCAGTTGTACACCACAACATACCTGCTGGTCAGGATCATTAAGCCCAGAAAACCTTGCCCAACACACCCATGGATATTTTCAGCTTTCAAATAATTTTTTTTTTTTATTTTGGAGCAGTTTGCAGGTGGTTTAGCCTGTCTGGCCCAGGCAGTTTTTGCTTGTTTGTTTTGAAGTTTTGCAAGTCAAAGGGAAAGGAAGGGAAACCCAGGCTGTGGCTGACACCCTGTGATCAAGCTCCCTCAGCTCGAGACCTCAGCAGCCACAAACCAATGCCACGAGCGTAGAGCATACACTTCAGCCAAACTGACCTGGTGTAAATGGGCCTGCTGACACCAGGGGACATGAACCTGCATCTATTTAAATATCTGAATTTGGCCTACTTTTTTGCTCGACTGAACATCAGATGGAAAGGTCTTCCTGGGATGTCCCTGAAATCTGCTACAGCAATAAGCAACCATGCCATCACCACTCGGTGCCAGGGATATAACAGACTTGGGACTTTCTGCACAAAGACACGGAGCATCCGGGGTCCCACTTTCCAGCCCACTTCCCTTCTCCTCCCACTATCTGAGCATTTTGCTTCCTTGAATTCTACTCAGACTCATCTCCTGGCATTTCTCTGTGCTGTTTTTACCTGTCCTGCTCCTTCCCCTCTCGTCTGCATTCTCCACTGAGAGCAACACAACCAAACAATAAAGCCTGAATGTAAGGCTAAGCTTCAAAGTCAGATTTCTTACACGAGTTTGCCAAACTGGCCAGAAGGAGACTTGAAAGATTAGCAAAGGCCAGTACCTGGGTTTTTCCTGTTAATTGTATTCTGTCACAGCAGCAGATGGAGGTGGCTTGGGTATTTGTATAGTCTATTGACAGATTAAATCCTCTGATGGTCGTTAGGCACTAAAATGAAGAAATAGAAAATACTGGAACTGTTTGTATCTCAAATAGCTTATATTAAATAGTATTTACTACCCCTAATAGTCACCTAGCTCAGATAAAATCCATCTCACCAATGCATTACTCTGCCTGAGGACAAGATATAGACCCGAGCACTTTTATGCACTTAAAATGCTGTAAAAGCATTTTACTATATTGGCTTTGTGCGTAGGTGGATGGTATGGTGCACGGAGCAGTCCCTGAACACTCTCATGAAAAAGGCAGACCCTGGTAGGCCCTATGGTCCTTGAGTTGTCCCCACCCCTTGCTCCATATTCAAGAGTAGAGACATGCTGCCTCTATATTGCTAAGTCAAAATGAAGACATGGAAATCTGAAATAATGATGGAAGAAATGAGCAAAGTTTTGGTCATTGTTTAATTTGCTAAGAGAACAACCCCACCTAAGATTCCTTCTGCCAACTCTGACAAAGTGGCCAAAGATAAAGACAAATATGCCTCAGAGATGGAGCACAGCTGTTAAACTAACAGTGAAGAGGAAAAAAACGCACAATAATTTAATTAGTAGCTGTGCCCTTTCCATGTTTCTCCCTCCAATGCTATTGGTGAGAAACATAGTTTGAGATTTTAATTTTTCCTATACAGATGTTGCCCTTAAAAAGTCTACTAATAACCTTGTAGAACTCAATTTCTCTAATGATGATAAAGCGCTTTAGTTCATTAAACCTCACAACATTTCTGAAAGTGTCAAACTAAACTGTGCAGCAGCCTCATTGCAAAAGGCAGCGCTTCCAAAAACGTGCTTGTGGGTTTTGCACAGCCACTCCCCTCCCCTCCCCCTACCCCCACCCTGTGTTCATATCTGTTGCAAAGGAACCTCAGGGGAAGATTATATACAAATTGAAAGAGAAAATGTGTTGGAACTGTTTCTACTGAAAGGTTGGTTGGGGTTTTTTTGAGCAAAAAAACCTGCCCTGTTACCAAAGCTAAAATATTTTGCAAAAATTATCTTGATTTTGCCCGAGATTTCAACAGAAAGGTTTGTGAAGTTCAGAGTGGACTAACTTGTCCCTCTCAATAAAAGGAGGGGAGAATGGGCAATCAGTCCAGGCCCTGATCATGAGGTCCAAGTTTTACATTGCAAAAAAACTTGGAAAGATTACTTTTCATGTCAGCGCAAAAACATCTCGAAATTGCAAAATGTGGTCACCAGACAAAGTTGTAGATTTGCATCAGGCAAGTTTGGGTCTGCTTTATATTTCCCTTTCAGGTAGTGGAGTTGATAGTACAAGTAATTACAACAATAACGCCTCCAGTCAATACCTACTTGCAACAATCCCTTCACATGGCCATGTACATGTAGTATGGCATGTATATGTTTGAACCTCCTTCATTAAGAAATAAGCATGATATTTGCTATTAATGCTCTGCTATACTCCCCATCTTTTTACTTTGAGCTCTGAGTAGGAAAATCAACAAGGGTTTCACCTGCGATGAGACCCTTTAACCAAGATTACGGCACAGTGGTTCGGCCGCTGCCTCCCTGCATCGTGCTGGTTCCGAGGAGTCCAGAGAGGTTTGCGGTAGGCAGATCAGCCCATGGTTTTGCACTTGGTTCATGCAGGCTCTGATTCAGCAGATTAATTAAAGGACATATTAGGGGAAGAGGGCATCACATGCACTTCCATGTTTGCCGAGAATCCAGACCCTCTCTGCCAAACTTCAGCCCCTGTGTGGAGTTTGACTGCTAGATTTAAAAACACAGCAAGCAAGAGCTCATCTAGGATAAAGAGGCTGATATAGAGCTACTTACAGGAATATGAGTATTGGCAGTCAGGATTCATACAACATAGGAAGATAACAAAGAAGGAAGACCTATCTTCACATCAGGTACCAGCTTCACTCTTATTAACATTGTGGATCCTGTGGTGGTTTCCTTCACTCCAAAAACCACTAATTTAATGTACAGTACAGTCATTCTGTGTGGGGGGAAAGAGAAATTCTTTCTTCCTTCCTGTTGGAAAACTCTTTGGCAGTAACGCTTGGATTGTTTTCTTTGTAAATTATATTCATGCTGTTTTCAAGATGTTTTCCTGACTTTATTGAAATTTGACCAATTTAACGAGTAATGTAGAACTTGTTTCCATGTTAAAAAACTCTCAGAGCTGCTTGGGAATAATTATTAAGACTTCCATGTGTGCAGCAAAGCCAGTCACTTTTGCAAATAGCAAAAAACCCCAGTCTGTAACAGAAGGACATTTCTCTAACAATAGGCAAAGTAGTGCAAAACCCAAGGCCACCAACCTTTGGAGACCAGGGGCTGCGCTGGCTCCGTGCCAGGAACATAACACTCACACCTGGTTTTCATGCCAAGTTCCTTTTTTAAAAAGTTTTAATCACAGATAAGGGACCAATACAAAGGCCTGAAATCAATGGAGAGTCTCATATGGAGTCTAACAGAATGCGACTCGGGCTCCAAAGACCTGATCTCTTGCACAGCAGTTACGCATGCTCCTGACTTCAACTCCCCTTGAACCAGTGCTTTGGGGGATAAAGGGACTGGGGTTTGCTCTAAGCCCTACCTGATGCCGGTATACACGACAGGTAGCCTCTGTATGACCCACCTGCCAGCTGCACCCAGCCCAGAAAGCCAGTAGGTGTCTGCCTAAACACTTTTGGTTTTGCTAAGTAAGGATGGATGTTAAACCTGAGTGTGCACTTAAAGGTTTGATAGACTCGGTGCCCACAGACACACACAGCTCCATGCTCCACAATATTCATCTGCCTCTTTCTTTTTTCCTGCCTTTGAGACCCAAAGTGTAAGGATTCCCTTTTGATGGGCAGCTGTCAAGATTCACCCCCTAAACTGAGGGATTTACTACCAGCAGCTGCACTTTACTTTAATAATGCATTTAAATGGCCATCTTTTGAAACAACAGGTCTAATATTGTTCAAAGCAAACCAGCAACTGCAGAAACCTCCCAAAATACCCAGCCAATTCTGCACAAGTAACAATCAATAACAACATGTGTTTCATGCAGCTGCACCAGCAGCATTAAAAACTTCACCTAACTTTTTTCCACCACGTCCTATTTTAAATCAGCAGCAGTGGTGCAGCTGGCCATGCCTTCATGCCCCCAAACCCTTTTGAGCTCAGCTCCATCCAGAACCGTATGAGAGCAGCAATGCCAGGGAGATGCCTGTACCACAGACCCTTGTCAGAATGGTGGGAGATGTGCCCGTTGTTATTCAAGCAGAAAGCCAAAGGCAACCCTTGCTGATTGTACAGGATGCGAGGAGAGCGTTGTGCACGTGTAGTTTACAGAACTGAAATACAGAAGCTGACATTTTTATGACTTTCATAATCTTTCCAGTAAGCAGCACTGCCACGCAGCAGAGGCCGGCTCTATGCCTGTGACAGGTATGCGGAGAGACAGGGGCGGCGCGTTGGGGTAGCAGCCAGCACGCTAAGGCACTTCTGCCAATCCTTCGGGGACTCTCTCCGAGCTTTGATGCCAGTTTACACAATGAACGCTCACCCACTTATCAGGGACATGAAAATCTTACAGATTTCTTTAGCTATAGAAGATTTCGCTCCTTATTCTCCCTGGTGGCTCGAAACAGGTTTGTGGGGGGGACACTAATGCATATGTCCCTTTTTCCTCCCCACCTTCCTTTAGCCTCCGAGGCCAGCTTTACAGGCAATACTCTGCAGCTGCTTTGAGGTCCTGCTTTCTCCACAGGATTCCCTGTAACACTTACAGTCCTCATTGCAGATACAAGAAAAATACACTGGAGGTTTGGGCAACCGGAATAAAGGGCCAGACATCTAAATCAATGGCTAAACAAGTGCATTTGTGAATTTATGGACACTCCCTGCTTTTAGCTACTTCTGTACTGTTAGTTGGCTCAGCGGCTCTGAACAAAGCCCTTGTAACACTTGCATTTCCTCAGCATCAATAATACATCCCGTCGGGGTAGGCTGTGCCACGCTGCAGCGAATTGAGCCGCACAGGGTGTCACACTGCTGCCAGCCAGTGCGAGGTAACAGGACTAGATGGGGCTGTTGCAGCTGTAATGGGATCCAACGTGGCAGAGCAGAAGCGCTGCTCCAAGGGAAGCACCGTGGCTTCATCCTTCCAGAAGCTCAGATGCATACAGTGCCTTTTTTTTTTTCTCCCTTCTTTTTTTGACACCCAACCCCAGAATAGCTACATCTGCCTGGCTGTTACTAATTCAGGATACATTTATGATGATATTCATTAAACACCTTCCAATAAAAAGGATGAGAAGCCTCTACAACCATGACTCATGCAAGTGGCCCACCCTTGCGGGATGGGCGTTCAGGGAGATCTGATCTTCCAGGGAGGCGCAGGATTACTTTTCAGTGCATCATAAAGAGGTGAGAGAGGTGGAGCTGATGCAAAAGGTTACGCTTCCTTTTCCCAGCAAACAGGGCCTGGGTTTTGCAAGGAGTTCAAAGAGATGGCACACACCCATTCCCTTCCAGAGGAACTTGACTGCTTTGATGCCTTTGAAATCTGCCTGCCTTAATGCCAGGCAGATGTTGGCAATGCCTTCAGCTCATCCACCCAAGTACAGTGCCCACCCCTTAGAGCAGGCAGCAACACATCTTTTCCACATATATGAGGTTCAAGGATACCATTTAGGAAGCCATTCCACCTTTGCAGCACTCAGCCCATGGATTCACTTTAAAGCCTGAGCAGAAGAGTAGAAACAAGTATTGAAGACAGCTTAAAATGAAAAGGTCCTCCATCAGAAGCAAACCAGCAGCCAAAGGTGCAGCATACCCTTAGGAACACAACAAGCAGCAAAACATTAAGCTACTTTCCTCTTAAAATTTAAGCAACACACCTTATAGTGTGTTTATTAAAATACAGCACCATTTCACTATAAATGGCACTCATACCTAAAATGAAGGGGATTTATTTACTCTCCTTTTCTCCAGGGGCACAGGGAAATGCATGGGTTGGAGAACTTTGCCTGGTGCTTGCTTGCGCTTCTGATTGATGAAACTGAAGCGTGTGTGTGTCCAGACGTTTATTCCCTGTGGTTGAATGTAAATGACATGTAGGGGACAAGCAAGGCTTAGTTAAGCTAAGGACTTGTGGGAAAGTAAATGCAGTCAAGGGTGGAGGAAAACAGCCGAACTCAGCCAAAACCATCACATCTCACTGTCTACTGAGCATTTTTCTGAATCAGCGAAATATTGGTAACCTAAACAATTGTTTGATTTGTCACTTAACAAAAATCCCAAGTAATTCTTCTTTGATTTTACGCTTCACCGCAAGTTTCAGCACACAGCTTTCTTTGCAACTACTCCTTGATGGTGTCACAGCTCTGGGACTCACTGAGAAGTTCTCTGTCCACTCACAAGCGAGTCTGCAGCACATCACAGCTCTTAAGAGTGAAGTTTATGAGTGCCATAACTAATATTTTCAGCATTCATTCCTTTAGTGCAACATAAGCCCTTGAGAAGCTCAGACCAGGATGACAGAAATGAACACAGTAACTTGAATGCACATAGTAACTTGTTTGGGTAGGAAAAAACAAGAAAAGCCCCGAACTTTAAAATTCCCCTAACCCAGAAGAACATAATTGCTTTAAATGTTTTTAGATTACAAATTATTTCTCTTGCAAGAAACTTCAGAAATATTATTCACGTGCATGTGTCTTTCTTTGCCATGGTCAGAGATGAAATCACAGCTACATTAGAAAGATTCTCAGGATCCTCAAATACTAAAGAAAACACCTTTAGGCAGGTCATATCACAGCCAAGTCACAGTTTGTAAAGTAAAACACAACCATGAAAACAGATATTTTAACATTATAAAGAACATCCTACCAATTGTAGCTAAGAAATGTCCCCTCTGCATGGGAAAAGAAATCATAAAAATGAAGTCACAGCTGTGACTTTTTTTTTTTTTTTTTTTAATCAAAAGGGAAACTAGCAAGCTAGAGTTTAACATGCCTTAGCATCCACTCTCTGCTTAAGTTGCTGTTTGTTGAGAAACAGCCTGGCACACATTACAAGGACAGGGGTTATACAAGAGGACTAGAAATGGTGTGAACACCTGAGGAAAGACAGGCTAGGTCACACCCAAGGGGATTTTAAATCTCAGCAAATCATGGAGATCACAAGCTAATAAAAAGCAGGGCAGCCCCCTCCCCAACATATGTGGGTGGGAACGGGCATGCAAAGATGGATCCTGAGCCCTCAATAGCAATGCTTAATTCAAAATAAAGAAGCTGATAGCTCTCAAGAGCCGCTTGGCAAAGGTCAGGGAGGGTCTTTACCGCTGTGTCTCTGCAGCAAGGCTGGAGGAGAGGCAGATTCTGAGCTGAGGGTGGCTGTGAGCCCAGCATGGATGCCAGCAGCTCTGCACATCTCTGCAGCTCCCATCTCGGGATCCACCCAGCTGCACTGCCCTGGTTAAATTTGTCCCTGACATTATTCCTGGGTGTGGGAGGGTTTCTCCTCCTGTTTGTGGAGCCCCTGGGTCACCTGTGAGCAGTTTGCAGTAAAGAGTGCTAAAAGTAGGTGATATATATATATATATAGTATTGACTTTACAAGCTGCATGACAGGTTACTTAAGTCACTGGATACCATTTTGCTACCTACAAGATATTTTAAAGGTAGCCCTCTCACAAAATCTGACTTTTTACGGATTCAGGAGTTTTTAATCTCTATGAGCATTATGGTAAACACAAGGGTTAAATATTCATTGCCAGGAACACTTATGGACATGCTGAGGAAGTCAGAGCCAGGACCAAAGGCAGATTTCAGAGGAATTCTCTAAAATACCAGCTACAAACTTTACAAAGTTCACCAGCACTGGCTGTCAAATCCAAGCTGCTTTTGGGCAAGGCAGAATCTTGCACATAAACCATTTGCAGCTGTAAAAAGCAGTCTTGCTTGCTCCAGAAACTATTCTTCTTTCCAAATAACAAAATGACTTAAACACATTATCATCAAAACTGAATGAAAAGGAAATAAAGTGCCTGCAAGAAAGAGAAATTAATTTTTGCAAAATTAGTCCCATTTGTGCAAATATTTACAACCAAGTTTAATATTACGCACACACTCCCACTCAAAGGTGATGAATGTACTCAACCATATATTGTTATGCATTTGCCTTCAGTGTCTGAAACATTAGCCGTAATTGGCACGAGAAAAGTCCTGATGCTTATAAGCTTTTGGAACTGCTGATAACCTGATAAACAAAACTGTTAAGGCAACTTCAGGAGCTAATCAAAACCCTGGCAGGTTGGGGAAATGTCAATATTTACAGCAAGCAGCCTTTCATCAGTTAATCACTTTTAACCTTCATAAACTAAGATACTATAGAGGACTTCAGGTTAATGTATGAACCCTCTATTCAATTAAGGTATTACAAAGGCAGTTACAAACAAGTAAGGCATCATGAAATGAAGTACAATTGAATTTATCAGGGGTGAAGCAGACCAAATAGGGAAGAGAGAGCCCCAGTTTCAGTGTTTTAAAGGAAGAAGTGTTCTGTGTAATTCTAAAGAAACAGACTCAGCATTAGTTGCAAATATTTTATTTCACACATAAAGCACAGTACCCATACCCATACTAATAAAGAACAGACTTATGCCAACTCTGGTGCATGCTTTTGTTATTGCATTATAGTTCATGAGAATTATAGTGCATAATTAAATAGAAAAAACTTGAACCTGGGATTATAAAACCGTCACCACAAACCAACAATTCCACTTGATATGTATTAAGTCATTACTTTTTCTTTTTCTTTTTTTTTTTCTTTTTTTCAGGAAAGAAAAAGGGAATCAAGGAGGAGAAAAAGGGGCGGGGGGAAGAGGGAGAGAGAGAAAGAGAGAAAAAATTCTTTTCCTTGTAAATCATTAAAAATGCATGAAGGTTTAAAGCACGCCAGAAACAGCCTGTGCATTCATTTAGGAGACGACGCACGAGAAAACCCACTGCATTAAAAGCAAAAAAAAGAGATTTTCTGAAAATCAGTATGGCAGGCAAACCGAACAAGCCGTGAAGGAGACCGGTGGGGTGGAAATGCTCTGGGCAGGGAGGGGCTCCTTGTTCCCATCCCCTTTCCTCACAGAAAGCATCGGGGGCCTTGAGCGCTGCAGCATTCATGATGCTCCAGCAGAGCTTCCTAAGTTTTATCTTCCAGAGAGGCTGATCACAATAACAAACATATGGATTATTATTCTTGCTGTTGAGTTCAGCTTCTGCCATAGAGAAACCTCCTGTTATGAATGGCTAATTTATTGAGCTACAGATGTGAGCTCTCCTTCGCGTGAGGGAGGCGGTATGATATAGGAGTTAGACAACGGGGCCTGGGATCAGCAACTGCAGGTTAAATATCTCTTTGACGCTTCCTAGCTCCTGAAGGCACTTCAGCTCAGCGCTTCCCTGCCCTGTGAGAAGGAACGCTTGCTATAAATGATGTCCCACTATGAGAATCCTGGGGTTTATATAAGCGCAGTTTATCGTTACGAAACACCAGACATCACACACCATCGGGGGACGATTTTCACCCTGTACGAAGCCGTGCTCCTGTGGGACAGGGTATCTGACCTTGATGTGTCATGCCGTAACTAGAGAGAGACGTCAGGAGAGAAATGGCTTTTATTGTGTGGGGCTGGTTTGTTTGTTTTTTTGAAGTTTTCTGCGTCATCCTCTTTAAATTTTTAGAGTGAATTTATTGCTCTTGAAATCCATATCCCAAGGGCCTGGGTCTGCTCAGCACGGAAGAGAGTACATGGGAAGCAGTGCTGCAGCTTTCCCCTCCAGTGTCTCAGTCCTGACTTGCAGTAAATGCTTGGAGATTATTTAAAAAAAACAAACCACCTTAACTCCATCTCTCTTGGCACTGCAATGCCAGGAGATGCCAAGCCTGATGCTTTCCCTTTATACTGTGGATACAGCCAGCCTGAGAGCACCATTCGTTAGCTGTGAGGCACCTAATAATTAGTAATGGCTGATCAACACTGGCACCCCAGCCCTACTTACCATGAAATATCTGCAGAGGGAGGGCTCTGCGCAGGGTGCTCAGCTCTCTGTGCCCCCAGTCCCTGTCTCTTTGGAGGTCTCCAGCAGCCCGAGGTGCTGCTCCATCCTGGTCCGTGCTTGAGTCATTTGGTTTATTGGTGATGCCACTACTCACACCCTTAGATTAGAGGTCAAATAGAAGAAGGAATAGAAAGACCAGACTCCACAGCTTAACTAACACAGGGTTTGATGTAGTCTGCCATAGGGAGATGATAAAATCCCGCCCGTGCCTACTACAAGGCTCCTGCTGTTGGTCTGTGCAGTACCTCTGGTAGCGAGCACCAGAGCCTGAGCTGCACAGAGCACAAGGGTGATCCAGGTAGGGGACCACCATAGCGTGGGGCTTTTCCAGGGCTGAAATTTCACAAGCCAGACAAAAGGGCACTCCCCTACTTTTCTGGTCCGAGTGGGAGTTAACTGCTCTGCTGTTCGCTGCTCCCGACCAAGCGTTGCATAATGCCAGCCCTGTTGCATCCCTCCTAATGATGCCATTTTCTACCATAGGCAGGAGGCAGTCGGGTTTTGCCTAATCAGCAATTTTCCAGCTTTTGATTCCCACTCCTCCCCACCCCCTCTTTTTGTCAATATTCATTTTAAATGCTTGAAGTCAGGGTTCCTTTTTAGCTGACTGTGCTTTCTCTGCCTCACCCCTTCAGGTGGATAGCTGACAAGTGACCACTTCATGCACAAGGAAACTTTAAATGAATCCCAAAAGAAAGTATTTGTGTAAGAATAAAAGGGCATCCCAGGCTTCTGCTGAGTAATGGATGTGATAATAATTGTAGGGGAAAAAAGATCCAAACAGTTGGGTGTTGGGTTTTTTTTCTTTCTGCAGCTAGGCTCTTGATCAAAAGATGTAAAAAACCTGACAGTTGCTGGAGCAAGAGCTGCACTTTGATTCTGGAGCACACAGGAAGGACAGCTGCTAACCTGGGAATCAAAAAACTGGCTATTGCTCCTTTGAACTGTATCAAAAGCTCATCATATTTACTTCGTCCAATTAACAAGTGAATTTATTATGACTGTAAATGAAGGGCTGGTAGCCAAGACTGGGAACAGATCGGAAGGGGGCACTTTGCTAGTTAGAGCCGCAGTAAGGCACGGCAGTTCAGCGACGTGCCTGCCACCAGTCCCAGCCCCAGCCTCTCCCCGCCGCTCGCTCTTGGACCCAGAGAAACCACTGCTAACCCAGCCGTGGGCCGCTTTTCCCCCGAGACAGCCCCTTGTTCCTAACGGTCCGTCAGTTTTGACATGCAGAACAATAAAACTGCAATCAAATGCCTTCCTCCTGTGCGCGGAGGCTGGGGATCAGGTTCCCCCTGTATCTCTTACCTTCCATCTACCACTTTGAAGGGTTTGTTCTTGAATTGTATCTGGATATCTCAGAGTGGAATTTCATTCTTCTGAGACTTTTAAAAGTAGACAAGGTAAAGAATTAGCGTGAGACGGGGGGCACACCGAGCAGCCTGGGGCTCACAGAGCTTTCTGTCACTATTGTCGGCACTGCGGGTGCTACCCAGAAAAGATGATGCTCTCCAAAATGTGGGAGTTACCCTGAGAAGCAATGGACAGCATCTGCCTACTCTCCACTCCTTGAAGAATGAGGGCAGTCTTCCTTCTTAGCACAACATAGGTAAAGACGTACTAGCTGAAATCCAGCCAGCATCTTCTCACCGAGAGTGGCCAAAAATGGACGTCTTGGGAGAGGGTAAAAAACAATATAGGAAGCATATTGAAATTTTTCAGTACGTTTCCTTGACATGGGCTGAAAAAAATATGTGAAGGGGCAGATCAAAGCAGAGCCTATTCCGCAGGCCTGAGGCACATTTGTGCAGGACTGAATTCTGCTGGGTTTTGTGCTGTTTTGCTTGCTAAAGGAAACATCCTAGAAGTGGAATGAATGCACCCAGGAGGTAAATTAATACGTTTCGATCTGGGATACAATACAGCTGATCAACATATATCCTTGAACAAGTTAGATTCAGAGCATACTCTAAACCAAGTCAAATTCTCCAGCCTTCTGCTGCATCCTGGCACATATACCACCCTCATGCTGCTCAGGGTGTAGCAAACACCCAAGGTGCTATCATGCGCTTGTGAAGCCCCTGTAAAATATCTAGAAAGGAGTCCTTACTCTGCACCAGAGCATCCTGTTTCCAGGATGCTATTAAAGGAGTGCCCTACACTTTGTCCGTGCTTTCTGAATGAGATGTCCTGGCTGCTTAGCTGAGGAGACTGTCAACATGACTGATCACCCCTCACTGCCTCAGGAAAGGGCTTTTGTTTATATTTCAGGTAGACAGTTTTACTGCATTATATATGATCCTTGCAATTGTTACCACTATCTGCTTCTGCCCTAAATATAGTGTGAATGTTCCTTGCCCTTACCCTGGTGTCACTTCCATCCTTCATGCTCCCACTCCAGGTCTCTTACACCCGTTCCAGAAGTGACAAATCAGTACAAATGCATCACCGCTCTTCAGGGCTCGGCAGTGAGGCAGCAGCGTGTGCCTGGGACATGCCTCTCCATTTGCAGGCATGCCAGGGGATGCTGTGTCTCGGAGCTGAACAGAAACTCTGATCCCGTGCAGTTCCTCTGAAAGCTCCCCATAAATATACAAAGCTTATGCTGACAAGCTTGAGTTAGATTTATACCCGTAGGACAGAGCAGTCACTTGTTCAGTTGTAGAGAATGTCCCCAAGTCCCTCGCAGATTTAGTGGTGGGTAAGGTTGTAACAGGACAGAGCTTTGATTTCACTGCCTATCAGATTTCACTGCCTTCCTGGCGATTTTGGGGAGGGGGCAGAGAAAGGAGAGGGAGGGGATTACAGGACCAAGTTGAGAGAGAAACCCTTGCTTATTTGCTTCTGTCGAGATCGCACTCAGAAGCATCAAGGCGGTGGGCTTTAGGAGTGATTACGATCCCACGGTGTCTCTCTGTCCTTATTCTCCCTTGCTGATGCTCCTGTCAAACCGGCTCGCTCTGCAGGCCAGGAAAAGCTGCATCCACCAATTCCAGCTTTAAGTTCAGCTTGTGCATCTGAAAATGAAATGGGATAAATCCACACTGCTCTCCAGTGCTAGAGTAAAGCCACGAGGAACTTAGCAAGCAAACCATGGTGCATCTCAGTGTGACAGGCTGAGCAAAACATAACATGTTCTTCCCTCTCACTGTTTGCTCTGTGTTTCTGACAGTGCCAAAGACAGCAACTTGAATTTTAAAAAAAGAATGCCATCCTATGTAGGTCCAACTCACAAGGCATCCTGAGAGGAAGAACCGTGTGCCACCGTGGTAGAATTGCTTTTAGATCCAAAGGATGCCTCAGAGGAAAGAAAAAAGGAGAAGGGGCAGCAGGTCAGCCTTGCTGCAGCAGAACGGATCTCCATTTCCATTTCCTGCCCAGCTGCGTGCCCTGTGGTCCCTTACGGTGGCACTCGTCAGGTTCGAAACTGCTTTTCAACTGGGCAGTTTTATATTAAGCCAGTGCCTTCCCCAAGACCAGATATGGAAACAAGACCCAACTTTTTAAGACTTGTGTGAACTGGGGAAAAAAACAGCTCATGGGATCATCCAGTTGTCTATACGATTATGGGATTGTTCAGCAACTATTCCACAGTGAAACGCAGTAAATTCTGGGATAGAAGACAAAAAAGGACTGTCATCAGGAAAAAGTAGCCATAGATCACTGAAGTACAGTTTATCCACCTGAAATTACAGGTTCCAGGGAGGGCAGGAGTTAGAATTTCAGTTGGGTGCAGAAGTTAACACCCTTCCCTTACTCACTGAATGTGGACAAGAATTTCACCGTGCATTCACCATGGATCGCCTGCATTCAAAATGCAGCAGATCCAATAAGAACGTGTCCCTAAAATACCCCTGTTTCAACAGAAATTACTCCGGCACTGAGTTTTCCTTTGGACATCTCCTAACCACACACTAGCCTGGGTTAACTGGGATTGAGTGAAGGATTCACTGAAGTTACAGCCTGAGTAAACTGGGAGTAAACAAGGAAAACGCTGAGCGTGATTAATTCAATGGCAAAGCAGGAAAGTGCAAATGCTGGCAAGTCATTTCCTTTCTGTAATTAAGGTTCCTTGCAGAGACACAGTAAATACAGGATGATCCTATACCTTACGGATTTCAAATTTCCGATGGCATTAGTGCACCTGAGATGCGCCCAGATCATTTGCAGAAACAGTCCAGTCTAGTCCAGATCTGGAAAGAAACTTCTTTCTTCAGGTGAGAGGATAGCTGTTTCATACATAACTCATTAGCCCCTCTGCTGAATTGCCAATTACTAATTGTTTTGATCAGCGGCTCTTGAGTAACGTCCATCTCCCAGGCTTGCTCAGGACCAGTCATTCCTTCCCACTTGCCACTGATGGGCTCTCAGGCAGCAACCTCTGTTGCTCTTTCCTCTTTTAGAGATGTTGAGCTGACAGGCAATCGTTTTACTTAACTTTTTGAGCTACCCTGCTGGCTAGATTTTTCCTTTCATTATTAACCTAAAACCAAAATAAAACAAACAAACAAAAAACCCTCTTGACTGTGTGTCAAAAATAGCAAGCAGAGTTTTTTTAACAAATGACCCATAATGGCACATCAGTGACTGTGCTCTGTAAAAGATAAGGAGAATCCTGGCTGCAGCTTAGAAATGCAAGCATGCTGGTGAGGGAGTGATTTCCAGCCTGCTCCACAGTACCATGAAATACAAGGTCATACTTCCTTTAGGCTAGAGTAACAGGAAAGTATTTCTATTTTTTCCAGTTTCTCCAGGGTAGTTAGCTTCACTTTTCCTTCGATACCCACCCAGACAGCTTTGCTGAATATACACAGAGAAGCAACAGCAAATAAAAAATGTGACTTTAAAATTGAGCAGTAGGATTTACCATCTAATAATACTTTAAACTTTTGAAAATAACTTGATCAAGTCTCAATGAGACTCTTTTGAAATAGCAAACCATCTCTTGCATGAAAATGTATTCACCAGAGTGTAGTTAATAGCCAGCTACAAGAGACCATTTTTACCACTGAAATTGCAGCTAATTCATCATATCTCAAGGGCTGTTTTTTTTCACTGGTAACTTTCATTCCATCAATACACTGCAGCAATTCTTTGTACAAGACAGTCCTGATAAAGCAGAATAGAGCCAAGGCTTGGAGAAATAAAGTGAGAACATGCACTCTGTGGGCCCAGAGCAAGACAGAAAAGCTGAATAACACACGGTGCCGAGGAACTTAAACCCCCCTAAAGAAGTAGCTGCAGAGCTCCCCCTGCTTTAGCTGCAGCTCATTAGCTTCCAAGCCTCTGCAAACTTCTCCCGAAAAGCAGGTGAACTCTGGTGTCAAGATCACAGCTATAATTGCAGCTTTTCCCTGAACAGGGGCTGCTCAGACTTATCCGGCAGCAAACAGAAATTAGACGAAGCAGCTAGTCCCATAGACTCCTCTGTTGTCAGCACACATCCTGCGTGCCACCGAGGCAAGCACTACGGGCAATCCAGAAATAATAGGGCAAACCTACAGTGGGTTTTATTTGTCACTGTCTCCTTTTTATAAATATTTTCTGCAAAGAATGTTAAGAGCATGGCACACAGAAATACAGAGTAAATTATAATTTTACTGGATGATGCCATTGTGTTTCTTATGCTAAAATCAAATCATGGTTTTAAACTCTGGAAAAATATTAGGATACACCTTTTTACAAGCACCTTAAAACCAGGAGAAGAAAAAAAAACCTCTGTATTCAGTTGCATTAACTTTTTTTGTCTAGTTTTCACACCACATGATTAAAAAATTATAATAATTTGTGCTGATTCAAATTCCTAAAATGTCATCTTCACCATTGGCATGTGATGGTGGAAAGCTAGGAGAGGTCTGCGCTTTTGTGCCGACTGCCTTGAGCATCTCAACCTGCGCCGTTTTTGCCAGAACTCTTTAGCCCACTCATTAAAATTTGCTTGCTTGATTAACTTTTTTTTACACTAATCACACCCACTCCCATACTAACTGGGTGAATGCAAAATAGGTAAAAACAGCAGAAAGTGAGCAGACTGCTACACCTCACGCTCCAAGACCCCAGCTCAGCAAAGCAACTCCAAGCCTTGGCACATGCCTACTTGGTGAGACTCTTCAGTAATTCAGGGGAGGGGATGTAACTTGAAATGCTAAAATCTTCAGCAATTCTGGCATCCACTGGGAAAAATCTATGGGATAGGACCAATAAAAAATAAACCAGGGCAGGAGAATTATTAATCCCTCTAAACCACAGGAAGGGCTCTCTCGCTGGAACTGCACCCTCTGGAGGATGCGTCCCAACAGATCTGCAGCGATGTTCAGCTCACATATTTATGTGTGTGTGTTTTATCACATGCTAACATGGGACTTTCTTTGATTTGTATATGGGATAAAAAAACGAAGTTTCCATCAAACTTACAGAAAACCTTAATGGTGATTTAATGCAGTGAAATCTGGCTTGCCACAAGACTGTGACAGGACTGTATTTTTTTCTGCCAGGGTTAGGTGCTCTCTGGTGCAGCAGCATTTTTTTTTTTTTTAAATGAAGAATATATTAATCATTTATGAAGCTGTGGAGCCTCATGTGGACTCTGAACATTGTTAAAGGCACAGGGTAGGCAGCGTGTGGCAGAGGAGGGCAGGCAGGGAGAGGAGCTCCCGCTCGGAGCGGCCGGACGTGGCTGGAGCTCTCGGTCTGTCTGAGAGCAACGTCACAGCCACGTCTGGCGAGTTTGCGAAACACACGTCAGCAGGTTGGCCTCCGGTTTGTGTTCATGAATAAATTTCACTTTGAAAGAGCAACAAAAAAAAAAAAAAAATAAAGAGCCAGCAACACCCCGGCTGCATAGGGTAAAGCTACTCAGCTTTCAGCCCATGTGCTTAATAACACCACCTAAGGCCATGCCGTGAACATGCCGTCTAGGGAGCCTTTCTGCTCGTTTTTTTCTCTCTGCTGCATTTCATCATGCTTAATAATAAAATTCAATAATTGCTAGCATGGAGATGAACCACTTTCTCTGGGAATAGCCCTGAAAAACCAGCAAACAACCTGGCAAGGTGCTACTGCACAAAAAGCAAAAGGAATTCCCATCCCCTTGTGCCCTCTTTTGAGCAATTGATATCCCCGGTGTTTTGCATTTTAACTCGCCGTAAGAAACGTCCCTGTTTGGGGAGAAAGAAACCAAGAGGCAGTGGCTCAGAGTCTGCGACTGACATATATAATCTAGATTGGCTTTCCCAGGCAGACCTTTGATTGAGGAGGAAGAAGAGCAGCTGGTCAAAGTAATCTGCTCAGAGCAATTTGCATAATTTTCTCCCCCGTTTCCTCCGGCATTGTGAGCGTGTCTGGAGAGGAACACAAGCGGCAGATGCTGCGTCGCTCTGTCACAGGGTATAGCAAAGTGGAGAACGTGGGTCAGAATTCATCTGCTAAATATCCCCAACAGGTTAAACAGTTCTGGAGAGCTTCAGTCACAGATCTCCTTTTGAAAAGCTTTTTCTTTTTTTTTTTTTTCCTCTTTTTCTTTTTCCCTTCACTGAGTACAAATGATTCCATTTCTCCAGCAATTGCATGTTTCCTTTCACACTTGTGTGCTATTCAGAAAGATACTCTTTGTGTTTCTTTATGGAGCTGGCTTCCAGGACCAAGTATTTCTTTCCCCTGCTTGGATGAAGAACCCATTACAAATGGGTTATTTGAGAACAGAAAGCCAGGCTTCTGGATTAAAAATGAATGCACATTCAATATTAAACACAACATTTTTAATTGTGGCAAGAAAGGCTAAAAACCATCCTCCAGAGTTTCAGTTTTGTGTTGGGTCTGGGACACTGGTGGAAGCCGTAAATCTTGCAGCTGGTCCACTCGCTTCCAAAACAGGTACCTAAAATCGGGCATCTGAACCGTGGTCCTGCTGAGATGAAGGAATCTCTGTAAGCAAAGGACTGCTTATCTACCCTGACCGGAGCTCAAACCCCTCACCATGCTCCCATGGCTTTTGAGCCTGGCTCCTTGCCATGCCGCCTGGACCATGGGCAGAGCAAACAGCACCATCCACCTACGAGAGAGGTATGTGCAAATGCACCGTCCACTGCTTAAATAGAGTATTCGAGCACTAAATGAGAATTTACTTTTAAATCCTTTGGGGGACAAGTGAAGTATTATGTCCCCAAAAAGCAACTTTTCCCCAAAATTTCTTCCCAAGTTGCTTGAGGAAAATAATACTGTTTCCCTTTAAACTGGCTGTAGGAGCCCAGGGCAGTGGATGCCACTACCTGTGCTAGGTGCCCAGCGGCCACGTTTCCCACCCCGGAGGATGCTGTCTGCAGGGAAGCACATGAACACTCCCAGGGGCTCTACCCTCGCCCTCTGCTTGGGCTGTCCCTCCTCTGGTGCCAAGGTTTGCCTTGTGCAGGATATGACAGACTTATCCTGTACCGATGGAGGCCAAATGTCCAGAGCAGGCAGAGACCCTTGCTGATGTAAACCAGGCAAGCTCATCGGCAAAGGCTGTTAATTTTTCCTTCTGAATGCTCCAGTAATCAAGTTTAAAAATCAGCTAGGAAAAAAACCTCAAGCACATAAATACTGTTCCTACTCTTCCCTCCTGGGAAGCTCCCTCCCACAAAAAGCAGCCACTCTGACGGAGGATAGGAACCCTCCAGCAAAGGTGGGGAGGCGGCAGGACCTCCTTGGAACAATAGTAAAAAAGAAAAACAGATTATTTAAAGGTAACCGTGAGTTTAGCACTCCCAATTCAGAGCACAGACAAGGGTGCCTACAACAGGTTAAGACAGCTACCGTGCAGCATCCAAGGCCAAGGGGACAGGGAGGAATTTGGTTCACCCACTCTCTAGTGCTACCAGACGTCAGCTCCCTCCGCAACCAGAGCTCAGACGGTCTGAAGCGATCCCCGACTTGTCCCTGTTGGCCATCTGGGAAGCCACCATCCCAGCAGGGATAAAACATGCTGTGTTGTGCAGTCCCACACTGGATAACGTCAGGCTGTTATCCAGCCTGATGTTAGACGCCAGAATAGGGGCCAACATCTATTTTAGGTTTCACAGTAAGCCATGATCATACAGTGGTGAAACCAAATGAAAGCACTCCACTCGAAATGGGGATTGCCAAACTCATCGTTCCTCCACCACAGGTCAGAAACTATTACATTCTTACAAAAAATAGGAGGGATTCTGCCCCCCCTCGCCCCATCACCCATGCCTCCCCTCAGTTCCCAAGCAGGGCAATATTTTCTGGACACAGACTGCACTGCCTGTGCCCCCCACCCCCAGCCCACCTCCTGGGTCATGGACAATGCTGGGGAAACTCCAAAAACCCAAGGATCACCCTCACCGCGGCACGAGTGTACTGAGTAAAGCAGTAAGTCTGTCTAAGAAATTTGCATACAGACCTAGCTTCTGAATACTTCAAAGTTCAGGACAGTTTATTATTGTTCTAATTAGTTTCCTAAAATACATACAAGCTTGTACTCCATCTATTGCAGAACAAGCTTGCCATCTGACTGAACCAGCCATCTGCAGAGTGCAGCGGGAGCCAGCATTTCCCAGTACTGTTACCCATATCTGAACCCAGCTGGAACTGGAACATCCAAGAGTAGAAACATTACCCTGTTTGTCTACCCCTACCATGACATTTTATTTTTTGGAGTGTCTGAAATCTGCTGGCGCAGAGTGGATTGTGCAAGGCCTGATCTTAAAGGGACCTAATTAATGAGTGTGTTGGGGAAAAGAGTTTGGGGTTTTTTTCCTCCCTCAACGTCATCGACATTTTTTGTGGGATTTAAAAAATATGGTACCTCCCCCCTCAACTCTCTTTCCCCTATGGATTTGGGTCAGGGTGTTTTAGAGTTTTTTCAGGCTTTCTTAAATAAAAAGCTGGAAAAAAAAAATCAAAGAAAAATCCCAGGGACTTCCCACCTCTGCATCTGCTCTTAGTCCAGTGACCAAGTCCCTTCCAGGTGCAGCTACTTAAGTCCATCCCTGATGCATTACTTGGATGTTCACACTCAATAACTGTTCCGTGTCTGATGTGGCACCACTGGTGCCCAGCAATGCTAATCTGCGAAGCTTCTTGAGGGACACTGGCACACACTGGGGATGTCCCTCTGATCTCCATAGGCAGCCAGCACCTCCCTGAGGGTTTCTGCTCAGAAGGGCAGCACAGAGCAAATCTTTCCCACTGGCTATGGGCTCTGAACAAATTTCAGCTGGGAAGAAAAAGCCAAGACCAAGATCTCCACCATATTCCCTCTCCACTACCTGGTGGCAAGAGATGAGATCTTTCTAATAGTGAAAGGAGAAGGCTGGAAGCCTCATGTTACTGATTTGGGACAGATGCATCTTCACCCACAGCAAAAACATGGAGTCTTTGGGGAAAGAAGGAGAAACAGAAAGGACAAGAGTTTTCTTTAGACTTATTTTCCTCAGTGCCCCTCCAACTCCTGCCTCTCTGAGCCAAGCCTAGCAAAGCCAGCTGCCAAACCACAGCTCCAGTCCTTGCTACCCCTCTCGAAAGGCAAGTACTTCAGCTCGAGCCTTTGCCGACGAAGCCAAGCCACCCGGCCCTGCAGCCCCACACGGGAGACGTGATTAATTTTTGCACAAGGAGTGATTTGTTGGCATGACAGTCATAAACAACAGACTCCATTAATTAACATGAGATTGGAGCGTCTGTGTTGTTCCTCAGTTTAGCATCCAATAGCACCTACTCTGCCTTTGCTCCTCTGGAGAATATCCCAGAAATAAAAACTAAAATACTTTAAAAATCCCGGATTTAGGACAGTAAAAGATCCTTCTTTTAACTCTGTGTTAGCGTGCCCTGTGAGGTTTTTCCTTCCTGAGGTAGCTAATTACAGAAATTCAAAGAGTTAATTTATTCTGTAAAAGCCCCTTTCATTGTTCTGTTAGCATGTCTGGTAAAATCACAGTTTTCATTTAGTAATCCAACATGTCCCGTACCCTCTCCCTCATCTCCTATTACTATTAGTGTCAGCCTTGTACTAACCCTCCATTTCTTTCTTTCGTTCTTTTTTTTTTTGTGTGGAAACTAACTACCTTTCAGTCACTGAAATGCTAATTTCAGAGACAGGCAGTAGGCAGCTAGAAGATAATGTTACATGTTTCCATCCTCCCACGGGGGAAAAACCTGGAGGAATCACAACATCTGAGATGCTTTTGCATTTTGGATAGAAAGACAAAGGGAAAACAGTTTGTGTGTATACATAGACACAAACACATTTGGAGACTGGGTCTTAGAGATTAAAAATGTAATTGATATTAGGTGCGTTTTCTCCTTACAGGGCAGGCAAGAGAGAGATCTGAGCTTTATATTTTCAGAAAGGGAAGAAACACAAATGGCAACTCCATGTTTAAAATCAATATCTTGATGGATATTTTTCTTCTCAGGAATACATACTGAGGAAATGGCAGTATTCCGCACAGAAGTACAGAATATTTGTCATATTTTCTTGCCATGTCACTTTTTCTGCACTGTTTCATTGAGCCCTGTTCATGAAGGAACAATTGCCTTATTGTCACTCTGCACGTCCCAGGAGCAATGCAACAAAACCAAACAAAGAGGCAGGAGGGGGAAGAAAGACAGAAAAAGTGGAACAACTTTTCCAGCGTGAATCACTAGTTCTTAAGTAGATCCTTGCGACACAGTGGCTTGGTCTGCCGAAATCCTGCCCCTGCTTCGCCCTTTCAGTGTGTGTGGGCTCACTCTGTTGCTTCCTCTCGCCACTTAGGGTATTTGGGTTCAGGTCAGTCTCCCTGCTCAGAAAACTAAAAACCAAAACCCCCAAACTCATAAAATCCCTGATGTGGCTTTTGGGAGAACTCACAAATTTCCTGTCATCTCTACCTGACAATAAAAGACTGGTCCAGGGCACATCAAAAAAAGATTGCTTTGTTTCAGTTTTGTTTTTCATGCAGCATTGCTATTTTTTCACCAGTTCCGACTCGGCCTGGAAGGAGGCAATCCATGTGATTCCTGATGGCCAGCACAGACCAGGCTCTGGCAAACAAAAGTACCAGAATAAGGCAGGTTGCAGCTCAGGCCTCGGCACACTAGAACAGCAGGGCCAAGAAATCAAAAGGCAATTCTTCCAGATGGACACAAGCAGGCAGCTACCGCAGTGGGATGTCTGCTCTATGCTCTTCCTACATAGACTGTGGGGATGTGTATTTAATCTTTCAACAGCAACTCATCTAAACACCTTCCACTCCAGCTGGACAAAAGAAGGAACACACCAAGTAAGGGTAAACACCAAAGGGCTGAAGATAAGTGTTCAGAGTCTATTTTTCCAATATCTACCCAACAGACAACACACTACTTTCCACAATTAGAAATGGACCTTGTCTGGAAATCCAAACTCAGACACCGTAAGACCTATCATTAGTAGTGGGGGAGAAGGGCATCATGTTGAATTTAAATTCCCAAATTAAAACCAGCACAAACTGGATCCAAAACAGAGAAGAACATCCAAAGGCATTGACTACAGCAAGATCCTGGTGGTTAGCTGAAATCTCAGGGCAATGAATTGCAGCAGCATTTCGCAGTGCACTTGAATTTATAATACAGAGAGCTGCTGGCATGGGGGGGGGGGGGAAGTATCTGGGCACTTGCATGGAGCCATTAGCAACTAATTCTTGGTGGAGTAGAGTAACTGGGTTTCGACTCTTAAAGCTGTTACTTGTCAGTTCAGATTCTTTCCTGCTCTTTAGTACTCGGCTCAGTTCCCCCACGGCTGCCTGGTGTGTTATGAAAAGCAATCATACCAATTAAGCAATTCTATCAGTTTTGAACTCGTAATGTTTGAGTATCCACATCCTGGCTTTCACTGACATCATCACAAGCAATTGCGTGAACTTAACTTTAAAAGTTACCTCTCTCCAGCTGAGGCACAGGGACCGCCATGTCAAAAACTTGAAGTCCGTTGCAAACACGATACTGGGCAGCTTAAAGTACTATCAAATTTCTCATCAGAGAGCTAGTAAAGTCGCTGAGAAAATTATCTTGCCTGATGCCCACCTCCACGCCAGAGGTATTCCTCCCTGGGATAAGGAGATCAGGCTGACCCTAGCACCAAGATGTTCTATCTGTGCCTTCAAAGCAGTGGTCTGGACGCAGTTCACTCAGTATTTTTGTATCAGGCTCTCAGTTAGATTCTACACACATATTTAAGTGAATTACTATATAGCCCCTTTATTTTATTTCTATTTTTCCATTCCAGAGAATGTTCATTGTTACTGGGTTTTTAAGCTGAGGCTCAAGGATCACATTTGATTGCATAGGACAAACCATTTTAAGTGGTAAAGCTTAAGGATGGAAAAAATGAAAATTATGTAATTTAATAATGAACCGCAACAATGGAGCACAATCTTCCTGCGTATTATTGACAATGATCATCTCCGGCTGCCAGCACTGCTGGCTGTGAGGATTCAAGATTTTCCCTGCGCCAATACAGACCTCACTCCTATTTCCAAGCTTTCCAAGTGCAAACAGAACACAGGCTGCTTTGCATTACAGGGAGGCCTGCCCATTAGTTTTCTATGAAAGAGTTTCACAGATTTTTACAACCTGGTTTGGGCATACAGGCATGCAGCATCTTTCCTGCAACGTTTTGTTGACCTGTGCTCAAAGCACATGGACAAAGACAGGGATTTGGCCTCACAGCGAGCACCTTGCACACCTTGATACAATCCTTGCATTTCCAGCGGAGGAGGGTCTTTGCTGACTACAGACTGTGGCAAAGCGTTTCTGTTGGGCTGGGCATTTCTAAAGCCAGCAGAAAGCCCCTTGCAATGAAGCCCCATTGCCTCTCTCAACATCGCATTCCTCTGGGCAAATCCAGCCCCTTGCCGTTAGTTTCCAACTTACTCTGTTTCTTGTTCCCTGAAGTTGCATTTTGAAGTTTTTGGATTTGAACAAAGCCAAAATCTCAGTTGAAATCTCACTCCGCTCTGGCAGCCTCTACCGTACTCCTTGTCCGTACTAGGTGGAACCATATGTGGCGTGTGTGGTTTCAAGCCTGCTATCGGCCAGGTCTCACATGCAAGCCTTTCAACAGAGTTAAGCTTGCAGTTGTAACAAGCCTATGAATTTTACCTGAACTGCTGTCAATATTTTGAGCTCTCTGTTGCTTTGGTGGTGAGTTTCCCATCCAGCAGACTGTTCCCTTGGATTAACACAGCAGGGTGACACTGAACTGCCCATAATTAGCTGGTATTCAATGGGTAGGTCCTTATGAATAAGGAAGCTCAGCATTTTGAAATTAATTAGGGAAAGGCTTCCAAGGTATATCTAGGATGATAAAGATAAAGCTGTTCGTGACATGATGAAGACTTTTATATTGGAGGCAAGCTGCCATATCTCTCATTGCTTATGCAGTAAGGTCAGCTTCTCGCTTCCAGATGATCAGGATAGTCTCAACAGGAGAAGACGACTATATAAAGGGATATAGGAAAATCAATTCTAATAAAATAAGCTGCAGCCCAAACCTCCATCAGAAATTCCAGTAAAACTCAAAAAACCCTCCAAGAAAACAATCTGGAGATTCAAGTAAATCAGATTGCCTAAACTATAGATTCACTTCCTTCTTGTAAAACATCTGTGGAGGCTTCTCACATCCTGGCCCTTCCACCCACTCCCACATTCCAGCACCCAAAAAGTAAAAATGAGATCGGCTCTTAGGAGGCTGGCTAGCACAAACGCTTGAGTGCCAGGTATGTGCAGCTGTATGCTTGATTGCTAATCCATCTGCAAGACTCGGCATGGGCCACTTTTGTTTGAGCCTCAAGTAAGGATGGGAAAATGGGTTGGAATAAATAATGCGAAAGCCCTTGGCCTTTTGCCTCTTTTGAAAGCTGAATTGGAAACAAAAGTTCCTTCCAGGTTCTCAAATGCTTGGTTAGTGCCACCCATTTGCTTATTATGCTGCTCCATTTTCAGATCCCATATGGGAGAGCAGGCCCTCAAACACTGGGAGAGCAGCTTTTTCTCCCAGTGCCCTCCCAGGCTGGCTGGAAGCAGAGGGAGCTAGGAAACCTGTTTTGTGGAAACGTTAAGCCAAAGGTTTGCATCAGAAAAGTTCAGTGAGTACAGGTAAATATACAGCATTGGAGAATGTGAAGGAACAAAGTGTTTAATCTGGAGCTAAACTCTATGCATCGAAAGGACTGGATGCACCAAGAGTGGATAAGCAGAGTAGATTCAACATAATACACAAAAGAAATTCAAAGTTCAGCTAAAAAGCCCTGCTTGCTTCTCACTGGTTTGTATTTTCTTGTTTCTTGTTCTGGCTCTGCCTCATCTTCTTCTCTCAGTGGGCCATGGGTGTTACCAAGCAACATGGTAATACTTGGCCCAAGTCCTAAACCATGGATTTTTGTAAACATCAGCGAATAAAATTATTTAACATCCTGCCTGAACATTGTCTTAAACCTCTGGGTACATGCTAGGGAATGCCAGTCCCATACAACATACATGCAAAAAAGAAAAAGGTTCCTTTCTGAGTTAATTTTAAGTCACTGTTTCTTGCCAGATGAGCATCTCGAAATCAAGACTTTTCAAAACTATTTTGCAGAAAGTGAGATATAGCCAGAGACACCCAACCAGTGCCTGACCGAAGGCGAGGCACCCACTTGAGCTACGGGAACCCAAGTTTCCAGACTGCTTGAGTTGGAATGGGACCTTGAACCAAGGTTTTTGCCTCCTAGGGTGAGTCCTTAACTGATGGGATACCAATAAACCATCACATCTCGCACAGTGGGACTGAGAGTCAAACAACCAGCTCCCACTTCTGCAGCAATATGTCTCCCACTGGGGCTGTCCCTCACCCTATTTCCAAACCAGCTGTATAAGCCTCGTGTCCTGGCTGTCCAGGATGCCCTCAAACCCCACTGCATCTTCCTTAGGACTTGCTCCCCTCCCAGCTAGTACCCCACATCCCAGACCCCCACCCTGAAACGTGTCCCCTCACTGGTTTCTCAGTGCACAGCATTGGATGGCTCCGGCTGGAGAAGAAACCTGGGAGGTCTGATCCTGACTGCGTTGAGTGAGCTTGCTTCCCAATCTCCCCTCAGTGCCTAATTGCACATGGCATGCGGGAATGCTCCCCAATGAAAGCCCGAATGGAGGCGGCACAGTCCTCCCCTCCTGCACCCCGTCCCCAGCTCCTGGGGAGAAAAGAGCTATTCCCAGCTCTCTGCTCAGGCTGCAAGGGCACCTCTCCTCCAGAGAGCTGCCTTCGCTGCCTTCCCTCCCTCCCTCCCAGAAAAAGACATCTCCGGGAAGAAATGGATTCATCACAAGGTGCTTAGCGGGATGAGCCGTCTCCCCTCAAATCCCAGGATTTGCAATTTGTGCTGCTTCGGGGCTGTGGGAGGGCGCTGGGCTCACTCTCCCTTTCCATTTGACTCAGCCTTCTCATAGCAGGGATTATCCTCGTCTATCAAAGGGAAAGCTGCGGAGCAGACGTCCGCCTATTCTTCCTGAGCACTGAGCCTGACAGCCGGCTTTTCAGCCCCGCTCCCATTACCAGCTGCCCTACAATGAGGGAGCTAAACTCCACACAAGGCCCACATGGAGCTCCAGAAGGAGCTGGGGGGCTGAAGGGTGCGGGAGGGGAGAGGGGGAAGCCGGCTTGAGTGGTGCAAGGGGGAAAAACAACTCATGCAGATGAGGGAGAGTTAATCCTATTTAGCACATGTATATTATCAATGAGTGTGTGTGGTGGGGAAAGGCAGGGGGGAGAACCCCCCACTGCAGGCAGGCGGAGGCAGACAAAAAGGTCATTCATGTGTGGCTCACAGAATTAAGAAGGTACCACAATCTGCTGCTGGTTTGGCTCCAAATGCTTCTTCGTATTCAAATCAAAGCCCCTTCCCCCAACCCAACCTGCAAAACTTCCTCGCTTCCCTGTCCCTGCCTCGCTGTGCAATTACCCGTCGGAGTTTTACTTTCCATCCCTTCTGGTGGCACTGGGGGGGTGAGGGGTAGCAGCATTTCAGGACCAACTCAGCACCACATCCCAGGCCTCAAAATTTCAGCTTACATTAAGATCCAGGCTTCAGAAGTGTAACATTGGCATGGTCCACCATGTGTCCCAAGCATTATTCCAGAAATGGCTCGGGACCCACTTTTCCAAGGCTCCGGACCCACTGCTGAGAAGAGCTCTTAAAATGCTGAGCCCTTCAGAAAATTTTCCTACAAGGTCCAGAACTGAGATATCAGCCTGAGAGTTCAGGAACATCTTGGTGGAATGGTCTGACCCTGGACCATCATTAGCTGTAGCTTTGCAATAGGACTTTGAATTTGCAAAGGTCCTCTTTGTCCAAGTTTTAATCCAAGTGCATCGCACCAAGTGACTTTTTACATCCTCCCACCTTGGCTGTACAGCATAACTGTACCTTCCCCTGCAAAGTCTCTGCTTCCCTGAGAGCCGATGAAAAGGAATCCAAAACTCAGGGTTCTTTTAAATAACAGTGTGGGGATGAAAGACCAGGGCTGGAGTAAGTAATTTGAAATGCATAAGAAATCTCAGGCTTGAATATACAGGCTGTCCCTTTAGAGAAAAAGCTAAATGTATTTTGGACAAACCACTTGACTGCTTATGAACCACAAACACAAACATTGCTCCTTAATTTGCATTCAGTGCCAGAGGAGACCTGCACTCCCTCTAATGAGCACTGCCAGCCACTCTTTTCTAGGGAGAACTCCCCAGCCACCCAAAAGAAACCAGCAATTCCTCCGGGGCCCCGCACTGGCTAACTCCAGGCTTTGGATGGCTGCTTGTGCTGTGTTGCATAGCTCTCGCTTCACCCCCCAGTAATCTCCTTGCCTTCTCCACAGGAATCAGGGATAGAGGAGCTCTCTCCTCCCCTACTGTACATGCTCATAGGTTTTAATCCAATTAAACTGTTCTCTCCCCTTGACAGATTCTCTTTTTTCTTCATTTGCTTTCAATAAAGAAGCATCATTTGCTTGGGAGCATTCCAGGGTTGCAACAACAGGCCCTTCGCTTACATGTGTCGCTTACAAGTGGAAAACTGCAAACGAAGCTCAAGGTTTATTTCAGAAGGAGGGTGGAAATGGCCTTGTTATTTAATTTTTTTTTTAATGCTTTTAAAACCTTATTAAGCAAATTAAATTTCAAGAGATGTCTCGCTCTTATTCTGGGAAGTCCCTTCTTCGTCCCTTTCTTGTACCAAATTGGTATGTCAGCACAGGCGTGCCCATTGCCTGGCTCCTGCAGACCCATCAAGCATCGATTTTGACACTTAACAGAATTAGAAATGCCAGCCATCCAAACCTTGATGGCTTTTCACAGGGAACAAGCACTAACCTCCATTAGGAGGCTTCCTTTTATCACATAGATCCTCTTATAATTCAATTTGCAGTGAAATTCTCCCCCATCTCCCCAAACCCTGCCAGCTGCCCCATTCCTCTACCGCCGACACTTATTCCTCAGTCAAGTAGACCTATACCCAATCCTTTCCGCAATTTAAAAAAAGTCAGCACTTATACCAGCTTCCCTCTGCTGGAAGGAAGCCACAGTCAATAGGTGAATCAGGTCTGCGCCTTGTACCCCTGAGTTAATAAATGTTGAAAAGAGGGTGAGCTGAAGTCCTCCATAAATATCTCTTGTGCCAACCTAATAAACTTAATGTCATAACGCAGAGCCCCTAACTTCCTTGTAAAAATGTGCCTGAAACATGAAGATAGCGGTGAAAAACTCAAATATTGTTGGTCTGCAAATCCTCCAGCCCTCAAGCAAATAACTATCTGTACAGAAACAAAGTAAGGAAAATACAACTCAAAGATAAGTGGAACTGCTCTTAATGTGAGGCAGTGCACTACCTGGGTTTGATCCAAAAATTAGTCAAGTTCTTCATTTAACTACAGGGGGTGGTTGGATTAGGTCCCACTTGGCTGACGTGCCAGGGGCAGGAACGTGTGATTCTGTATCTTTCTCCTCCTTTTAAATGCTCTCAGACTCTTATGGTATTTTACAAATCATTCAAGGACTTGATGGGTTAGCAGGAAATTTCCTTTGTGCTGCTGTGCCAGAGACTAGGAACAGATCTGGTAGGCAGCTCCTCTCCATTTTACAGTATGCAAGATCCCCATTCAGCTACAGTAGGGGAATGTATGCGCAGGATTAAAAATTATCCATGATTACAATTTAGAGTGTTATAAACCACTCAGCACCTGGAGCCCTAGTGAGGTGATATTTAAAGATTAATAAAATAAGCATTTGAAAATCCACTTCCCCTTTGGTTATTTGCCAGGATCACAGTCCAGAATATAGCATTTTCCATGCAAGAACTGGTAAGCTGATTAACAGCTAAAGGAGAGCACTTTTCTGCACTTCCTTCAGCATGTACAGTACATACCATATCATCAGCATGAATAGGGGGAAGCCACCCTGAACCTGTATCTCAATGACTGGAAAGTCAGTCTGGAGACTGTATTTTAATAAATAGTTGTTGAAGGAGTGACTGCTGTTCAGATATTTGGCCAAACTGACTCTCCATCAGTCTGGGATTAGTTCAACTGAAACGTAAGGATTTATTTGTTTGATGATGACTGGACTTTCATTAAATACAGGTTTTCATTCTGAATATGTTTTTAAGCTTTGATCCCGAAGACTGAGCATATGCATTTAACTCCACCCACCCAAGTAGTCTGTTTTGGTGTGGTGTTCAAGGTCTGGTTCAAAATTCATTAAAACTAGTGTCTGTCTTTCCACTGGCCTCAATGGGCTATACATTGCATCCCAGTTCAGGAAATCTCTTCATTTAAGTTTGACACCAAAGCCTACTGAAGTGAATTAAGCAATTCCCATTGACACCAATGATCTCTGAACCATGCTTTTTTATCTTCAGCTTTATCTTACAAGCATCGGAAGGAAATTAAATCGAAAACAAGGCACCTTAACAAGGTAAATTGCATTTAAACTACAAAGGACTCTAACCTTTTAATGTGTACATGTTTGGGTAAAGTTTCTGGAAATTAAACAGGTTTCTCCCTCCAATAGTGTATTTTTCTCTTCAACAGTCTATACCACTGTTTCCACTGGAATGGGATTTGGCATTCAGTGAGATTTACCTATATAACTTCTCAAAGTACAGACAATTGTTGCAAATGATGCTACCCATTAACAGTAAATGCTTTTACTGTCTCCAGCTCTATAAATCTCTAAACATTACAAAGAGCTACTCTTTAGTTCCTCCCATGAGAGATTAGAGATCGGACTTTTGTGGACACAACTGGTAAAAGTAAGAAAGGTTTTTTTCTCCCTCCTACTTTGAGTAGCTGTTGAATGGACATGTGGGAAGGGAGGGGCACTCCGGCCTCAACAGTTAAATTTTTTACCATATAGTTTCCCTTACACTTTATGTCAGAGAGTTCCCCTGGAAGAAATTCATTGAGCAGAAGATTTTGAACAATTTTCACTCCCCGTTAATATTTTTTACATGATTCTTCCAAATACTAAGACAATAAATATAAAGCTCAGGAGTTCCCTGACTTACAGATTTAGTTTTAAAGCGTTATTTGTACCAGTGGCACAACAGGAACGCACACACAAGACATAAATAGCAGAACCTGTAGAGGATGGAGTAGGGCATGTTGCTCCAACAGGAGGGATTTATCCAAATGCCAGTCAATTAAATGCCCCAGAGAAAGGGAAAGTGTTTCTCTCCTTTGCCCTGTTTCTCTCTATGCTTACAGACCAGATCCTGTTCTCACTTTGCCCCTGCCAACCCTCATCACCTCCATTGGCTTTCTAGGAGGGACTCAAGATTAATGCCCATGTAGCAGAGCAGATTTAAGAATTACTTTATTTCAGTGGAAAGGTCTTGCTGTTACTTTAAAATATGTCCTTCTTTTTTTGTCTGACATTGCAATTAATCAAGTCTCCCACCCACTCAGAGCCTGTCTTCAGAGTTTCTCTGTCTCTCACTTTCTTTTATAGATGAGGCTTTAGAGCCTGCCAGAATTTATGGAGGGAAGTAACACAGATTCAGCCAGGACCTCAGAAATCAGGTTCAGATACTCTCACAGCACATCTCCTCCTTGCCCCCCGTCACAAGGCAGAGCAGCGGCCGGTCCCTCTCCCCAAGCGTCCATCAGCTCCTGCATCCCCACGGCCACAGAGGGTCTCGTACAGCGCTGGGTCCAGGCTCTGCCAAAGAGGAAGGAGACGTATTTAACATGGCAGGTTTGAGGAATCTCAGGGCTCCAATTAGCATAATTAACTTAGAGAGTCTAACAAAGGGCACTGTGCAACCTGATGCCTCCCAGCAAATCAGCCTCACAGGCTCTCTCCAGCCCCCAAATCTGAGGCTTCAAGGAAACCCAGGAGGACCCAGCTGGTTTTGGGGAGGGGGCCAGCATAAGGGGAGGGGGGGAGCAGGAATCTCAGAGTTTTGCTCACAGTGAAAGTACTTTTTCGTGAGCAGAAGTAATTTAGCCCTTTGTTTTCAACATTACTGTATTTGGCGAAGAGTTTTGGACCCGGTCTGTCTCACACTATCCAATAGTCAGCTTCACTATCCAGGAGCCCAAGTCAAAACCTGGGTGCAGAGTTAATCATTCCCAGCCGCAGTGCTGTATTCAGGTCCAAGGTCTGGGTCAGATTCGTCACCGAACAGTCCTCTACAAGCATGAAGTCACCACTAGATATTATGAGTAGGGTCAGGTATGTACAAGGCCAATCATGGAGACAAATGGGGGGGTGGGGGGTGTTTTGCATATGTGTAAGGAAAAGGGAATCACTAAAGAACGATGTAAATGTTACGCCTTCTAACTGCAGGCTTTAAAAAAACAGGCCTGGTTATTTGTTTTTTTGGCAAAACATGTCTGTTTGTCCTTTGTCAGTAGGTGCAAGTTGATTTCTGGAGCCAAAAACACCTCTTTTTGGCTAAATACCTGTTTCTTTTTTCTTTTAGTAGCACACCCTGGAGGAGCATAACTGAACTGACATAAATTATATGCAGAGGAACTGGGAGTTTAATGAATAGAAGACTCATGGAATTCACTTGATGTTGGCACATTAACACACTTTTTCCTGTGCACTGAAAGTAGGTTCTGTAGTTTTCCCACATAAAGTGGGAAGGAAAAAAAAAAAAAGGAAAAAGAAAACTTTTGAGACTCAGACCTTAGGGTTATATGAGCAGTTTGATCATTCGTTTCAGCCCTGTGAAGTGACATTTGAATGAACCAAGACCAGACACAGCAGGACAATGTCAAGGTAGGCAGCAGCAATCTTCACATGCCTTTTCTGGTGTATGATTAGTAAAAGCTTGTAAACAAATAATTTCGTGATAGCTTTAACTTGAAATAAAAGATAAAAGTACCAACAACCGGGCCCTCTCAATGATCTTTCGAATAACAAACTCGAACCCAAAACTGGCAGCTGGGAGTAAGTGAAGAATATAACAGGCATCAAGAGAGTAGTATCTATGCCCTTAGTAATAGCATACATTTCTGCATTCCCCCTGGTTGTTTAAATACTGCACATTGGTGACTGGAAGTCTTTTTTAAAACAGAACCTGGGTGCATAAATAAATGTCTGCTGACTTGTGCTGATGCTGTTCCAGCATTATAGGAAACACATTTGTTTATCAGGTTTGATTAAGCTTACACGATCCAAGTTCTGCCAGAGTCAGGAGTGCATTGTACACATCATTTGATAAGAGAGAAGGATGAGTTATGTAAACACCTAGCAACATGTGAGGGAGATTTACTCTAATTGTTTATGTGCCTTTGTGGGAAGATTATAATCATGTTGTTTCATTAAACAAAACAGTTGTACAAGTTCTGTAAGACAAATTGCCTTTTGCTCTATTCACTTGCAAAGGTCATCCTGTTACCACTGATTAGCACCAGACAGCCAGTCATACTTTGGCAAAAGGCAAGTTCATTCATAACAGGAATGCAGAGTCTTTCTCAGAATAGGTTTCCCAGTGACTGACTTGGCAAAGACACAAGGTAGAAAACACTCCTGCCCAATATCAAACATTCACCTTCTGACAGCTCCAGAGGACACCTAACCTTCCCAGCGGTGCTGAGCACCATCGGCTCAAGCCTTTGGCTGCATCAGAGCCACAAGTAAATAAGCAGAGGTGAAATGCAGGTAAATCCTTTCCAGATATTGCTAACCAACCTCATTGTTAACTAATCCCCACAAGAACTGTTAAAGTTTGAGAAAATACAGCGGCAGAGGAAGCTGAAGTTCTACTCTAGGTCTGTCCTAGTGTTGGAGAAAGCTCTTCCCAATTCCTCCTCCTGCACCCCCATCCCACTTCATTACAGGCAGCCCAAGGAGCTGTCAATGGACTCTCTTAACACATACACACACCACTCCCCAGAGCTTGGTAACCATCTTGCTTTGTCTTTTTGATAGGCATGTAGGAAACAAATGAGAAGGAGAAGATGTCTGAAGAGTCCATTAACATTGTTAGGTTAGATGCGTTGACAATAAATCGATTCTTTTTGACATGACTGTCGCAGTAATGAAGGTACATTTCTGGATAACTCTTCTTAATGTAAGATAAGATATGGATGGCCCATGTCTTTCTGACATATGTCCAGCGTATCAAACGGTGGCATAAGAAAAGGTTGTTTTCTTGATGCGCTAATCAGAGATAAAGTTTAAGATTAATGATGATGGGTGTTTTTGTCTGTCGTATTTTTTAAGGGATAGAGGTCATACACTCCTGGGGATGGCAGAGTTAGTGCCCTACCTCTGAAAAGAAAATGAACACCCAACAAGACCCATATTAAAAGGTTCCTTTTTCCTCCAGAGATGAAAAGAGGCAGTCAAAGGAAAAACATGCCTAAACTTGAATGTCACGCTACACTTCTCCACCGTTTCTGAGGTTCTGGCATTTGAAGGGATCTTTTAAGGCTCTTTTCTTTGATATATAAAAGAAATTTCTAGCACAGTGAAGAAATGTATATAAGGGTCAAAGTGGCAAGAGGAGAGAAACAACAACAACAACAAAAAAATAGCAAGTACCAGGGGAAGGCCATGGCTGCCTCACACGGTAGGAGGGGTAAGCCATGTCCTGTTGATGAACTGATCTTCTTGCTGACAGCCTGGGAAAGGATGGATGGAAAGAGGAAGATCTTCTTTTCCTACTCCTAAAAAGACATGGGCCTGTCACTCTTCGGTTGAATTCTGCCCTGGGATCCTATTTGCTGTATGAAACAGGGCACAGCCCAGGGCTGTCCCAGCTGGTGGGATCCAGACCAGCTCTGAGGCCACCAGCATGGTCCTGCTGAGGGCAAGAGCAGCACCAGCACCGGCTCTGGGATCATCACACACCTTCCTCTGGCTGGCTCTAAGGATGCAGAGAGCAATGTTTATAGGTGTCCCTTGGTAATGTTATGCCCTAGTTTGCCTACGTTTAAAGCTGATGTAATACTAATATCCACTGTAGCACACATGCTTTAGCCTATTTGTTTCTTAGGTGAGGTATTCAATTAATGTTTGGTAAGACCTCAAATCTATGGAGAAAAGACATTACCTTGAATCACCTTGAAGACAGGCATAATTGTGTTGTTAAGATCAATAACAAAACCCTTGGTAGTAATAAAAAAACTTAATTTTTTCTGCTTCAGAGTATTGTTTCAGCTATGGAGAGAATTAACTTTTAATTACTTTGAGAATAAAGAAAGAAACAAACAATTAACTGCCTTCAATTTACTTAGCTAAGTGATGAAATAATGCAAAACATATTTTGACTGGAGATAGGTAAAAGCCAAAATCTTGACAAATAATGCTTCTAAATTTTGGGATAAGTTCAGGCTCAAATCCCAAGGTCTGAATTAGCCACCAGTGTTTTGGTTTTGCATCTAACCTAAAATGGGAAAAGGACCAACAGTTCATTAAAGCAACTACTTTTGTGATGCTTTTGCAAATTGAGATAATGGAGCAAGATGTTTGCTTCTGTGCAGCCAAAATCTACAAAGTTTGCAAGATTTCAGCCTTAACCTCCAAGCCTAGTCCAAAACTTGACTCTCAAAAGCACCAATCTTTCTCTACCAAAGACCATGAAATCTTTCTGGAAATTTGATTTGCTGTTTAAAGAGCTACATTTTGAACCTCTTGACTCCAACACGTATGTTTCTAAGCTAACTTGATAGCACTGGTACTGATTTAAACAAATAGAAAAAGAAAGACTGTTAAAAAATACTATGTTTTTTCCTTCCACTTTGAAATATTTGGGGTCATTTTTTAAACCTTTCATTTTTTTTCTTCCTTTTTCTTTTTCACTAGGTTTTGCCACTGAGTGTGGTGGGATCACTGATACTTCCCCATTTTTCCCCTCTGTTTTTACTGTCTTTTTTCCAGTATTCTTTCTCTCGTTTTTCAGTTTGTGTACAGTTGAAAAATTGTGAAAAGAAAAAAAACCAACCCCACAACTTTAACTTTTAGGGAGACATAAAAATGAGGGAGGTATAGAGGGACACATTCCAGAAAAATATGGATGCTGTTGTGTTCTCTGGCTTCTTTGTCTAAGTGGGGTGTAGGGGGACAGAAAGGAAAGAAGTATCTGAAGTGCCAGTATATAAACTACTAATACTTTGAATTTGCTGGTTTTAACCCTAAATATCCACTGGATACCCAATTTGTTGTGTGTTGCCAGATTAAGGAAAGATACCTTTTTATGATTAGAAGCATTCAAAATTTTGGCTAAAACATTTGGGATTTGATCTCTTTACTAGGACATCCAGGAGACACAAGCCCATCTTGCCAGTCTCCTAAAATACTACCCATTGCTGTCACCCTGCTCCCCCATTAACAACCTGCCAAACCACACGCCAGCAGTAGCTTTCACATACTTCTACAGTAGCAATTGCCATTTGCACAGGTCCTGCAGTACCTGGTCCTTGAACGTGGCTACTTACCATCCAGCTTTAAGACTAGGGATTCATTCAGTACAACTAATTAAGTAAAAAAATAAATAGCAGTCCAGAAAACCTTTGCTAAGGAGTTAAACATTCTGCTAATAGTAACAAGCTTCCAAAGCCATTCAGCAAGATGCTTTTCTTACCTCTTAAAACAGTCTATCACGTAGGGTGGAATGGCAGGAAGAGAAATTGAGTTTAAGGAAGTTATAAAAGGGGTTGACTGCAACCAGCTTGCATCATTCTGCATCATTAGCAATAATAGGCAGCTGTGGTTTTTCCTTCCCTTGTGGCTATGCCAGCTCCAGACCTGGTCCTTTGTGTCTCCTTTCTTACTGCTGACCCAGTGAAGATCCTAGATTTCCTCTTCTGACCGTGGTCCTTTTTTTTCTTTTTTCTTTTTTTTTTTTAAATTTTGTTTAGTGTACCGTGGGAATATCCCTGGTTTTTGACTTTGAAACTGCAACAGGCTTGCTCTGGCTGGCTTTTTGCCTGGCATCAGGAACACAGTTTCGAAAATACAGTGGTGAATTCTCAAGCAGTAACTTGCTGAGCTAAACAGACCCAGCTTCTAAGCATGCCCAGCAATAGGACCACCAGAACTATCTGCAAAGGCAGCCTTTCTATATAGGTGAGATTAAACACAAATTTAATAGCAAACTGAGGCCTAGGGCCATATGTGACATCTCTAAAATCTCAGACATTGTTCTCACTAGAATCTGGCCTCAAATCATAGAAGTAGGTTAATATTAGCCTGTTCAAACAGATTTTCAGTCAAGATCTTGCTCAGAAACAGCTGGGGAAAAAAGGCCAAATTAAAAGCATACTTTTATTCCTCTTTTTTTTTCCATTTCAACCTAGGCCTGAAGTTGTAAGGACAGGTTCTGACCCAAGTGCTCCAAATTCAGTGACAGGGTGGATGGTTTCCACTCCCACATTGAAACCCAGTCCCACTCTCTCCCCATCTTCCCAGAGAGCTGAAGTTTCTCTATGGATCCACCTCTCCGTCTGAGCTTGCAGATGACACCGCTGATCTTTGAGATGAAGAACTGGGATTCCAAACTGATTTACAAAGCCAGTGCTGAGCAGACAAGCAAAATGAAATCATAGCTGCCTGACCTGCTTATACACTAAAAGGCCTTGGGACAAAAAAAAAAATCAATTAATCAATTTGTTTATGGAGGCAACTTAGCAACAGGGAGCACACGGAACTGATTGGTTGGGTCTGTTAATAAGCAAGTTGAATTGCAGATAGTTGCATCAACGGATTTCAAATTTTGGGGTATTGATTTTTGTTAAGAAGATTCATTTCCACTGACCCTCCTCCCAGAGAAAGAATCACTGTTCCTTTATGTCAAAGTAGTAACATGCTGCGATTAAGAATTACCACGTTACCATTTCAAGGAGATTTTGGTACACTCAGGGTTTCTAAACCTGGGCTAAACAGAACAGCTGCTTGTCTCCTACCTCCATGTTTTGTGGAGGCGCCCTAGGAGACAGTGCTCCTAAGATGCTAAAAGGCAAACCTATTTAAAATTAACCATAATATTTGCAAAGTACCTGTTTTGTGTGCAATAGGTTCGAAGTCTGTGCAAAACAAAGGGGAAGTTTCTAGAACTTTTTAGATTTTAACACCATGATAATGTATATGATAAAGAAATATATAAATATCAGTACTACCTGACAGTTTGTATAGTTTTATTTAATATTTTAAATTATATTTTTAGAGGAACATTTAAAGCCTATGGTGTATATGAGTTTATAGGACATATGGTAATTGGACATTACAAGTGGTAGTAGATGTTACAGCCCATAGGCTCTCGACAGGCAGAGGTTAGCCTCAGGGAAACCTGTGCATCCAAACACCTACACCCTGGGAACATCTGGCTGTCAGTGTCACCACTGCTCCTGTCCCTGTTCTGTAAACTGAAGCCATCATTTCCCTCTTTCTGCCACCGCAACGTAGATGCTGACATCTCACTTCCATTCACCTTTTCAAGGCGTGTTCCTTATTGAAACAGCACCCTTGGAGCTGCCGCTTTGGAGAGGGGTACAGATAACACTTGTAGGGATACTGGACATTGCAGCATCCCGGGAATGTGCTGCAGGTGCCCCAACAGAGAAAACTGCTCGTGGGATGCACAACCTGCAGAGAACACAAAGTGGGTCCTGGACATGCAATCTGCCAATGTGAAGAGACCGCGTGCAAGGCTTACACCTCATGTAAACCTTACATTAACCTCCAGACTTAAAAGAGTGCTGAGCCTTACTAAAGGCTCTTCTACCTCAGCAGGAGGAGTGCCAGAGAGAGGGGGAGTTGTCCTTTGAGCCCAAGCACTGCTGCCGGAGGGCGGCTTCCAGAGACCAACAACATCCTTAGGAGGCTCCAACCAATCTAGAAGATGACAGGAGCTGTTTGGTTTCTTTCTCTGCTCCCTCTCGAAACCTGGTGCACGATGCACACTTTTCATTTCCTCTTCTGGCTGAACCAGGTTGCCCATGATTATAAATCGTCTTGGTGATTTCTTTGTAAACTTTGCCTCATTTATGCTCATGACCTCGTAACCTCCTGATACCTTTACTTACATCAGGACTTCTTCCACAGTAGTGCCGTTTATTGTCATTCTCCTGAGACCAAAAGGGCAAAGGGAAAGGAACTACAGGCACTTACATCTGAGATGCAAAAAAAATGGTTTTGAAAAAAGGAAAAACAAATGAGAATGTGAATGCTGGGAGCGCAGGATCGCCCAGTGCTGATTTTCTGCAGAGGCCCTTTTATTTACTGAACATTTATGTGTATACGAATATTCAGCCCTTGATAGAGCAAAGAGCTGGTTTTGATACTAGCAGCAAAAATATTTTCTGTAAATGTCATGACACGCCTTGTCCATAATATGATTTTTTCCAGATGGTTATTTTTTTCAAATTACTGAATGGAAAAATATGTCTTAAGACAAGTACACATAAAAATAATTCTTTTTCCTATTATTGTTTTTTTTTTTTTCTTTCTACATTTGTAAACGCGCTGCTGCCTGCCATGGGATGATATGCTGGGAGAGCACATACATCCTGACATCTGATTAATCATGCAAAGCGGTGGATGCATAATTCTTAACTGACAGGGTAGCTGACCAGGAACCATTTTATTACACAAAATGCAAAGGTGCACAATATTCACACCCTCTTCAAGATGGTTTCTAATACCAAAACATTCCACTGAGTGAGCAGCAGGCAGATATTCAAGCTGGCTTTAACTCCAAGTAAACCCATAACTCTCTTGTTAGCTGGGACATGAACCTGCTTCTGGATCCAAAATGATCTCAGCTGGCAGTCCCACCCAATACAGCATTTGGATGATCCTTGGATTGTCTTGATCCTGCTCTTAATTTATTAAATTTGGTGTCCGTGAGGTTGTACCAGATGTGGGGTACCTCTCCTGTCAAACAACATTCAACTCTGCAGCGTGTTTGTTTCGCAAGGAGAAGTGGAGTCAGTTAAGCTCTGCCCACAGGATCCGGAGCCTGGAAAGCAGCTTCTCCAAGACTTGATTGTGCTGGGGCCAAGAAGGACAGACTCCTCTGTAACAATGGCACAAGTTTGGGAAGATTCCTCATGACAAGCATCATACCACACTTTCCACTTGCAAAGGCTTTCTCTTATTCACATTCCTGAGCAGCACAGTGACCAGCCAAGCCAGTGGGGTGAAGAAATGGGATTTTAGTGATGGGGTACAGTAAAGAGTCACATGCAGTAGGTGGAAAGGGAGTAACCTAGCTGTGGGTTGTTCAGAAAGAAGATGGGGGCCAGATCCAGACCATGAGTTTCCCCCTCGTGTTCTGCAGGCATCCAGCTTCTGCCTTTCTCCACGAGGGCCCAATAGCTTTTTGTTTAGCAGCCCCCACCAGCAGGTAGAAGGCACACTACTCATTGCTTTCCTGCCCAGCACACCGCCTAGTAGGGCAAGAGGTGTGGGCCCCACGGATGGAAAAGCTGCTGCAGGTACAGTCTGTTCTTACGTATTAATACCACGTGTCATGCCGAATGACACCCTTCCCCAGCCAGGAGTGGGGGTGTTGTCTGAAGAGATCAGTTAACACCAACTGGAGATAGACTTTCTAGCTTAGGGCCCAAATCTGAATCTTATGGTTCAATTCTGGCAAGGTCCTGAGCAACTTTGGCTTGGGCAAGAGTTAAGAGCACTTGGCATTTTGCAGAATAGAGCCCTTAATGCAAACCAGTTAGTGAAGTATGAGCCTAGCAATTTCTCTTCTGTAAAAAAAAGAAGAAATTTGGAAAGGGGATAGAAGGGTAAAGTTCAGAGTGGTTTCAGATTCCCACAATAACAACGAAGCCCAGCTCTTTCCCAAACACTTGCACATTTCCTTAGAAACAGGTGACAGACATCTGCAAGGCTGAGTTCAGCGCTGGAACGGCCCAGCCTCCCTTCCTTGGTTGTGGGTGTTCTGTTCTTACAAGAGTGAGAGAGATTGAGCTTAAATATTTCCAGACAATGCTGCAATTTATTTTAAGTGTAATAGGGGTCATTCTTCACTGAAAGAATATAATAATTGTTCTGCATGAAAGCAGAAGAAATGTGGGGAAGCAGGAGATAGCAAGACTTACACCCACCCAATACACAGTTAAACAGCTTTCTCATGTCTCCACATCCTGGGTATCACACCCAAGCCAGTAATCCCAGTGCCAGCCACAGAATAACACAGAATGCTTTCCTTGTGCTATTCCGTATACCTTGTGTTATTCCGTATTCACTAGGGGGATAGCTCTCAAGGAGTCAGATGCTTTTCCTGATCCTGAACAAACTATGGGTCTCATCAGCTGCATTATGAAAGAAAAGTGTGAAGAACAAAAGCAAAAATGATCATCCAACAGCAGCATAAACATCCTGCCTTGCTGAGGCTCAGATCAAATAACCACCACGTTACATCTTCCCAGTTTCCTTCTGGGGACCCTAAATGACCTTGCACAGTACCTCGTCTGGTGGGGTAACACTCATCAGCCTGGTTTCCTCCCTCCTAAGTGGGCAGACTAGGGAAGGGAAGAGTAGAGAGTAGAGGAGTAGAGTCTACCCTGTACAAACCACTCATCACCACCATCCCCCACAGGATGAAAATATAAGACAGAGAAAGCATCAACTGTCCTCAAGGAAACAGAGGCTTCTCCCACCCATGGAGAAAAGGGGGAGATTCACCCATTGGTCACTTCATCTTTCTGTTCTTGTCTTTTTCCAGTGAAAAACATGGCCAATAACACCTCCTATGCAATGTGCAAGGCAAGACAAGACACTATATGTAGGGAGGTGGTGTTACTGCAGAGAAGAGCTACAGGGCCTTTGAAGTACTCCCTGTCTACCTTGAATCCTAGATCTGAAGTTTGGTCTTTAAATCTTGACCAACACCAAAGAAAATAAAACTCATTTCAAATCAAGTGGCAGAAAAGCCAAGACTCACTCACAATACCTGCCTTCCAGTGAACAAGCTCCTCTGTCTATGAATCTGATATGCATTCAACTGTTTCTAGTGCTTTATACGGGAAATGTTTCAGTTGGAAAGCATCATCACTTAGAGAGAAAAATAAAAATACCGTAGATGGTTTTAAGCTCTACATCTGTGGAAATCTCATTAGGTAGTTTTAGATGTGCTGGCATCTGGAAAAAATCATCCCTCTAAACAGAAAAATATGTCATAAATGTCATAATGGGGTGTTGGAGAAGCACATGAAATTAGTTTGATTCTTCAACTCAGCATCTCTGGCCGGAATCACTAAAAAGAAAATTCTTGTATAAAGCATTAAACAGTTTTTGTCAGGGTTTGGCTGTATGGACCAACATGGAATCTAAAGAGCACTGAATACCTGATTGAAAGATGTAAAACTCTGGAGAGCTACAATAGGTTGGAGCCAACCCAAACATTCAGAGATGGTGAGTACAAGTACAGTGAGCCCCGCAGTCTGGACGGGCTCCTTCAGCAACAGGCAGGTGCTTTGCTCTGGCCAATGAACTATTCCAAGCCTCTACGGGACATCATCATTCTGTCCTTATTCACTGGATGTTCGTATTAGGCTTCACTGAAGATCTCAGGCCAGCATCACCTTCGGAGAAGTCCACTTAGGAGCTAACAGTCAGCTGCTGAAGGACCTCAGCCTCCCTTGAGGTGGACAGAGGTGGAAAGCACTTGTGAGCTTGGTAGGTTGGTATTGTCTTCAGTCCCTCAAAAATGTCCACAGGGATCTTCTCCACTGGCCACTACAGCTTCATGCTTAGTGAAGCAAGCAGGTGCCGGACAGAAGGCAAGCGAGGAGCACGCAGAGCTGAGGGTGTCCCTGAGCACAGGGACGGCACAGGAGGGCTGCAGGCACCTCCATGCACCGCACTTTTCTGCAGCTTCTGGGCTAGCTGCTTCTATCCTGCACTCCTTTCTGTCTCTCTCCAAAACACTCCTTTTAGGCTCTGTCCAAGTCAAGTACAGTCACTGTGTTAAATTTGGGGTGGGAATAAGCACTAGGCTTCTTTCTGCCAGGTGTCACGTCCATAGCACCAGCACTGCAGAAGCCAGAAGCTCCGCTAGGTATTTTTCAGTGCCCTCTAAAGGTCCCTCACCTTGAGCTGGCTCACAGACACGCTGAGCAAATGGTATTGGAACATCCTGAGCCTGTTCCCAAACAACTTTCAGGGCTTTTAGCTATGTGGAGTGACAGGTATTTTTGCAGGGATGACTACAGCAACCAAAAGCTGCTTTCTGAGGGGAGATACTCAGCTTCTGGGATGCACAAGTTGCAGTGATCAATTAGTGCTGATTGCTGCTTTGTTATTGCAGACGATCTCATCAAAACTAATGTGAGCTAAATACCAGCCCTCCACATCTTCACAAGGTGCACATCAAAAGGGTATAAAGCAACTGGAGATACAATTTCCTTGGGTAGTATGTAAAACGCAAGCCATGATCACAACTGGTCATTAAAAATCCTGTGGCAATCTCTGCAATAGAACGTTCGATCCATTGTCCCAAATCTAATCATTACACTCTGCCCTCTGCCCATTTAGCATCCTTCTAGTGTTTCAATTGAGGATAGTATTGCAGTGCATTTCCTGACCTGAATAGTTTAACGGATCATAATTGTCTCATGGTTACTTCATGCTCCCGCAGTCGGTTTGTTGTATCCATCTGTTTTCTTTATTCTTACATGCAAACTGTAAGGTCTTTGGGGCCAATGACTGCCGCTGAGCTCTGTGTTAATACAGCACCGAGCACAGGGGGGTCCCGATTTTTAGGTTCAGCAGCAGAACAACCCATAATTAATAAATGGCGGCTTGTCTGTTCTAAGCAGAAAAGCAGCGCAGCAATCTGTCAGGGTATAGAGGAGGAGGGTGTGACCTCTCCCATCAGGCCTATGTCCCTTGGGATTCTCCTGATCATCCTCATTTTGTTTGGAAAAGTTATGGTGCCGATCAGTTTTTTGTGCATTCAGTTTCACTCCAGCCCAGGAACAGATGGTGGCACAAAAGAGGAGTGACTTAAAATCACTTTGTCCTGTTCTCCCCCTCCACCTGCTCCTAATCACAAGCCATCCATACATTTAAATACCAAACAAGAGGAAGGAAAGAGCTTGTGTGCAACAGAAATACCAAACAATGTTTGCATTAGAAAAAAAACAACTTAGACATGCCTTTCAGCCCCTAGCAGCAGTCCCCATGGAAAATAATGTTAAAATAAACAAAAAGCAACAATTCCTTTCTGACTGATGATTTTATAATATGGTCAGTGCTGCTAAATGCAACCAGCCGTCCCTGCCACACTCCTGCTATCCACCCAGAACTGTCCCCCTATTTTAAGGGTGTCTCTTCACCCTCTGACATGTGCACGTGAATTCTCTTTCTTAATGATCTTTAAGCATTATTAAGAACAAAAGAAATCCTAATCATGATATAAGCCTATTAAAGGATGACAATGATAAATCATTAATAATGATGCAGAATGGGCAGAAATGTGCAGTTAACACTTCCACTTCTGCATGTAGAAAGAAGCAGACTGATATATTTTTATTAAATGAGGATGCTGAAGTATCCCCCAGTCTATTAGCAACAAAGAAGATGTTAAACAGTATTTATCAAGCAGTTATCTCAATCTGCATACCTTGAAAACATGAAGCCAAAGTCCTATAAGGCCTGGCCAAGGTGTTCTCTGCCTTTGTAGTGTTATTTTTTAATAAAGCTTGAAAACAACTGTATTTCCAAAGACTGGTACATGATTTGTGTATCTCTTTCCCTGAGCTTGCCTCCATCTTGTACAGTTCTGTGTGCCCTCTTGGGCAGGTCTAGAAGTTTGCTGGAAGATCCTCATGTCACTACTGAAGAAAAAAAAAAACAATGGTGCCTGTGAGGTTGTCTCTAAAATACCAGAAGGATTATTCAGCAGGTACTAAAATCAGTTGTAGCCACAGAGGCTACACTGCAAGGGGTGACTACAACCACCACATGTGCCACATATTCACATTGGCTCTGTGCTGGCTCAGGCAAGTGCCAGGATGAGCAGCCACATGGCAGCAGTTCTCTGCAACCCTATGGAAAAAAATCGTTCATGGCAGGTCAGCTGGAGGTACCTGGAGTTACAGAGACTAACAGCTACTGCAGATGGCTGGTCCTGACTCTCAGGAGTTTGCAGGCTGCCGTGAAAAGCTGCAGGTACAGAGCTGAGCCCTGCCCTGCTTAAGCAGAACTTTCTAGCAACTTACCACTGTGAAGTTATGCTAGTACTGATGATTCCCACCACCCTCCATCTGCCACCCAGATATCTCCATGGTTTTGGCTGGGACTTGCAGGTTAGAAAGGATCTCTGTATGTGTCATGCTGGAAAGTGCTTGCATACTGCAATGATGAGGTTTCCCTCTGTGAATGATGTTTGGGCAAGGTGTCTGCAGAGGACCAGGAAGGGGGAAGTATTGTACATCTTTTAGAGTTCATCTGTAGTTCAGGCACCATTGACTCAGGGAGGCAAACCAGAGCCCATCCTACTTGTTACTCAGACAGACTCAAGCCAGCATCGAAAATTGAAAGCTCCATGTTTATTGGAAGCTGCTTTTGTTTCTGGGGAACTGCCCAGCTGAGGGCCAGTTCTTCCCACTAAGCCCAGAGAAAGCAAACTGGGAACACTAGCACTAACATCCCCATTACACCTTCCAGACTGGGTCACGCTGGAGGGATGTGGGTGTGAATTGCTCTGCTGAAGCCAATGGATTACTCCTGATTTCCTTGAGGTCAGGATTTGACCATCCATGTGGGATGTCTTTATTTATGAGGCTGAAGAAATCCTCTCCCACCATCTGCAAAGCAAAGCACCTGTTTTTACTGAACAGGACAGCAGCCGGGCACGAAGGAGGCTGAATGCAGGTACAGCGTTGGCAGGGGGCTGAGCAGATACGCCATGCCTCAGCTGGCCCCTGGCAAGGCACTTGTGGTCCCAGGCTCTGCCTCCCACCACGAGCAGGGCAAAGAGGAGTTGCAGCCTTATTTGGACTTCCCTTCATGCACAAAAGCCTGAAGAGATAGCTAAATGCAGGAAAAAATTGTTGGAGAGCAATCTTTAGTCTCTTGTTCAAGACTTTCTATGCCATCTGTTCTTCCTGGTACTTACACCAACACTCCTAAATGCGTTTGGGGTTCTACCTTCCTCAGTCCCAGAGGAAATTAGGCTCTACCTGCCTTCGGTGATCTCTGCCTCCTGCTAATGCCTGGCTTTTATGGAGCCCTAAGCTAGCCCAGAGAGCCTGGGAAAAGAGATGATCCTTCCACTGCCCAGTGAAATGAGATGCTGTTATGAAACATGTGAGTTGCTGGTGGGAAAGAAGACTGTCCCAAGCCTTCGGGTTTGTAAAGCCAGCTCTGCCAAGGGCACATCCCTGTTCCCACTCCTCTCCCCTAACTCTCAACAGGAGCCCATAGCTCCCACAGCCCAACCCTGCGGTCCTGGGTTCCTGCATCCTGCGATGGAGCTGCATTCAGCCACCTGGCAACTGGCTTTCTTGTTTTTTGGCAAGAGACCACTTTCCGGCTCAAACAGGGCAGCAAAAATGAGAGACTCCCCTTGCTCCACCCCGATCCTGCCTGGGGAGCCCCATAACCACCGCTGCTCCAAGAAAGATCATTTACTTTAACACCCAGCCTTTGAACCGCCCCGCGCTTGCCATCCACGTGCAACGCTCCTCAACCACGTCTCTCCTCTGTGCACTGCTGATGCCCCAGATCTCTCTGGAGGGGATTCACACAGGGTTGTTGGGATGCTTGAAACAAGAAACTGCCATGCTGTTGCATTTGAGCTATTCACTGGAAAATTGCCTTCATCAGGGACACTTTGATTCCTAAGCTGGGATGTAAGGAGTTGTAAATCAGCATAGTCCCACTGCTACTAGCAGACTTACAGGATCTGTGTCAGTACAGGAATTTGCCACTTCGTTACAGAGCTCCTTTAGCAGCAGCCTACCCTGAATGAGGCCCTGTGGCCAGCTAGGAGAGCCAGCAATTTTCTCTTCACCCTGGTAAACAGCAAACTCACAGACATTGTTTTAATCAGCTGTAAGTGCATAGGAAGGCTCTGTGCAGATAGGTGTGTATTAACAAGGAGCACGCTCATACCATGCTGCTAAGTATTTTTGGGTGGCTGGTCAAGCATAGCTGCCTTTCAAACTGCCTTGGAAGGAGAAATATTAATAAACTCCCTGCAGCATGCAGATTTGATTGAATTTCTCATGGATCATAGCTCGCCTGCAGCAGGGTGGCATACCTGTCAAGCTAAGACATTGTTCCATAATTGTTCCTGATGCATTGTGTGCTAATTACCATTGCTGAAAATAATCTCCAAAGATTATGGCAGGCATCATAAATAACAAGCCAGCGGTTCAACACTGCATTATGACAAGGCCTCAATCGCTCTTATCTTTTACTGGAGTGGAGCCTATGCATTAGCTTTACTAATGAATCTTTTTCATTTGTACAAGTGATGTTTCCATTTGACAATGACATGAACATAAAGTGGAGGTTAATTTACTCTATTCCGAGAGGTTCATTATTTAACCTGACGTTGAGGACAAAACAATGTAGCCTAATAGATGGCAAATAGAAATTAGTTGTGATGAATTTTGCCATTTAACACTCTCACACTCAGAGGCGGCATGCACAGCAAGAGGATGAGTTTGCTTCACCGGCAAAACCACTTTATTTCCACAGTTCTGAGAAAAAAAAAAAAGAAAAAAAAAGATTCCCCAACTCCCAGAATCCCCTGTACCTTGTAAAACACGATGGATTTACACAGACATAAAAACTGCTGGTAACTAATGGCCCAACGTTGTCATTGTGTCAATTTTTATCAGATTAGTTGGCATTAACACTGTATCACCGATTGCCTTACAAGCCAAGCTGCTGTGAATTGAATTGGATTCAGGTAGCTATTAGAATTGCCAATTTAAACACTCGGGGCTTATCTCAGCTTTAAGTCATTGACAAAAAGGTTTGGTCACTTCCCCGACATTTTCTGACATGTGTGCTCTGGGCAAGCGATGCAGCATCCGGTCGCTGGCTGCACTCATCCCTCTAGGCCTTCAAAATGTATCTATTCAACATTAATTTAACATCATCCAATGTGGTTTGAATCAAGCAAATATTTTCCTTGTTTATTGCACACACTCATTGTGCTGTTTCAAGGAGGTTTATTAATAGTTTGCAATAAATTTGCTAAACAATTTGCAATAAATTATGCAGTCATATTTATAGCAGTGACACATTTTAGAGGACAAAAGTTGACCTTTCCCATGCCTCAAAGAGAGAAGGGGCAGGGTGTATCCATTACAACCCAGCCTTTCGTAGGCTCATATCCTGGTTCCTTCAGCTCAGAGAGAAGATAAAATGTATCTGCTCAAAAGCTCGTTTAATTTGTTTACAAACAATGGGACATATTCTCTGGGACCCTGTGAATACTGCTGGACTGGATTCCAACATGCCACAGGAACCAAAACCTGTAGGGTCTATTCAGAGGGGTTTGCAGGGCGAGGAGCCCTTTGGATTTGGGGTTTTGCTTGCTTTGTTTTGGTTTGGGAGGGATTTTTTGTTTGGGTTTTTTTTTCATTCATAGCTTGACAAAAAGCAACATCTTGAGAGGAAACACTCCAATTTCAACAGTACTGCATTTTCCAACAACAACAAAAACGTTCCTTTAATTACTTCCAAATCGCATCTAATATTTAGTCAGTGAGAGATGTGGCGACGCATCTGAGGGGTTTCTGCAGTTCTACCCTGACCCCATCTCACCACCCTGGCAGTCAGCTCTTAGCTGGCTCACCATCATAGCCACCTACACCCCCTCGCTCACGGACCACCAAAGAAAGGCCAGTTACAGTGATGGACACACGCAAGTAAAAACCGCAGCCTCTCGCTGCTCCGGCGCAGAGTTGAGATGGCATCTCTGGAGGTGACATATAGCAAACCCCCACTCTGCCCTCAGCTGTGGGGTTTATATCTAGCTTTCCCAGGGTCACCCTCCTCCACCCTCCCCATTCATGTCCAGCTGGGAATACGGAGTGGAAAGAAAAAAAATAATCCTCCATATTTTTCCGGACATTAGGGTTGCTCTGGCTGGACTTTGTCCTGACAAAGAGCATCACAGGATCCTCCACGACCACATGCGGTCAGGAAACAGTTTTCAGATTTCCGAAAGGCAGCTTCTCCTGTCACACCGGGATAATTTTCTTGCGGGTGACTCAGAGCGCAGGGGCTGCCTCCCTGCCACCTACCACCCTGAAAACGGAGAGCAACCCGTAAAAGGTGCCGGTGAGGTAATGGTCTCACTTCTCGGAGCGAGGGAGCACAGTGGTGAGAAAGAAAGAGCATCGTTCTAGGAATGAACTGGGCAGCAGTTTGACTATGCCTCTTTTTTACTGCATATTATTACAGCATTACATTCATAGTCAAGGGTCAGCTGCCATTTCCTGGGGTTTATAACTTGCCTGTTTTAATTAACATCAGGCTGAAACTTGGTAGGGAGGCGGGGTCAGCCCAGATGTTAATGTTATTCCAAAAGTACCTTATATCAGCGTTGTTATTTAAAATATATTAAACAGGGAACGTTTAGAGATGTGCTGATTCCAGTGTTGTGTTTTAAATGAACAATAAAGACAGGGCTTTGTTTTGGAAGAAAGCAATTTGGCATAGACCTTGTGCCTCTGTGAGCAGCTCACCACCAAGAGACAAGGAAGAATCATTTCTCTGCTGTCCACGGGGGGCTCCTCTGGACTGGATCAGCCTGGCAGGGGGAACAAGCACCCCAGCTGCCCTGTCCAGGCTGGTCTGGGGTCTCAGCAGAGCTGATATTAGCTCAGATGCAGTGGTTTATGAACACAGCAGCACCCTTTCACTCACCAGGAAAAATGGTTTCTTGGCATTATTCTGCCCCAGGAGCCCTGCCCCACAAAAGCAGAACTTCATCTGGGTTTTCCACTGTCCCCTACCCTCTATTACCCTGCGTAATGAAGAATTGGCTGTTGACACTTAGCTAGGCAGACAGGCAATAATGTTTTAAAGAGTTGCCTTAAATACGCATTCTCGAATTTCCAGGATGTTTTTGCTGGTCTTGGAAGTCCACTAGTAACACTACTGCAGTTACAGCTATAGCAAAGTGGTCACTACCAGTTCCGCAGTATTTGCTTACAGAGACACAGCTACTCTTTGCATATTTGCAAATTGTGGAGGTGATCTGAATTATACACAGAAAGTTACTGTGCTTGTGGCATTGACATTATGAACAGAGGTGCTGGGACTTGGCACCACCTTTTTAGAAATCCCTCATATAGTTAACAATTCAATTGGCTGCTGTCTAAAGAAGTTGTTGTCTTCACTATTCTGGTAGCAGATGACTGTGTGCAGTATTGAAGTCCTTTCTGGTGAGTTAAAGATTGGCAGGGACTTTCTACCTTAACTTTCAATCCCAGCACTGTTGTGCACATAGACTATTTCCTGTTGTTTTAACCCAGATTTCTGGGTTTCCCAAGTCCATGCTGCTTTCTACAGCTTCCCCTCAGTCAGGCTGACTTATAATCTCTCTGTTTCTCCATGCACTGGCCTGCAAACTCAAAAGTTCTTGTAGCTTTAGGACCCATTTCAGCCTAGTCACTAAAAAAGTCATCCCCAAAATCAGCACATCTGCCTAACCAGCCTCCACCACTGGATCATGTCTCATTTGCTCATCTACTGAGTATCAGGACCTGGTGCTCTCCTTGTGTTACCAGCAGGGAGCTGAAGTATCAGACGGATGAGGGACTTGCCTGATACTGGGAATCTGTGGCAGATGTGGGAACTGAACAAGTCTTACAAGTTCTTGGGCTCTGAACAACTGGCCACCCTTCCTCGAGATATGGCCTCTTCCTACGGACTAATACAGACCTTCTCCTTTTGGCTGTAGAGGGAGCTTGGAGAAAGTAGCACACAAAATAGCTCTAACTTGCACGTTGCTTGTCACAACAAACAAGAAAGAGAATGAGATCTTTAGCCTGTGGGGACTATTCCCAAAGGACACAGAAATTATAACTAAGAGAAGCAAATCTATTTCCAGTTGGCTTAAAATTATTCTACAAAGGGTCATCTCCCTGTTAGAAAAAAAGTTAGAAAAATCCATCAAAGACAACTAAAAAGCGCTCGTTAGTTGCCAGTTACATTACGCTTTGAGCTAAGGAGTGGTCTGCCCTGTCCCCAGCCTCTTTCCTTTTCTGCATAAATTAATAGAGAAGTGTCATATCATCACTCTTGCTACATTTGAATGCCCAGGACTAAATGTTTAGGGACATAGCTGGTACAATAGCTTTTCCCTTCATGGTAAAGCTACTAAAACTGCCCCAGGCAAAAAGTGACATTTCTCCAGTGCTAACAGAGAAAAATGCTAACAAGCTAATTTTGCCTGTTTTGCTGTAATTTTGATTAGGGACTCATTGGCTACAGGTAATATCTCAGTCTGATTGAGTTGAAAGCGTGCTGTTTGCTTTGTCTTCACTCATTAGCAAACAGCAGGAGCAAATATAGCGGGTAACTTGATTACAGCTCTTGGCTCCTTTCACAGGCAAGCGGTGAATTCCTTGCGACCACATTCCACCTAGGTGTTACATCCCCTGATGACCCACACACCAGTCACACACCCCGAGATCATGGCTAGAGCATCCTACTGGTTTGGGGAGGGGGGTGGTTGTTTTGGTTTGTTTTTTTTTCATGCAGAGATCTGGTAACTTCACCAACTCTTTCCTGGATGCCTTATATTGTGTTTACTTTCAGAAACAGCAACATTTGATCACGTGTTGAGAAGCTGCATGTTGCCTTGTAAACTCTGAAATAATTTTCAGGGGTATTCTGTGGGTATTTTTTTCTCTCAGAAACTTAAGATGCCTCTGTAACAAATAACTAGGTATAGGTATTTATGGAGTCCTTCTCATTTTGTTTCCTGGAAACACAAAAGTCCCTTCTGCTCTTGCTAACACTGGTAGGAATGAGCCAGTGGCGTCAAAAGGAACTGAATGGCTGTACCGCAGCACATCAGAGAGATGAGGGCATGTTGGCCAAAGGAGGAAGGGGGCATTGCTCTGATCCTGCTCCCAGTCCTTACCACCCACGGACATTGCTGAATGCATCAGTGCTAGCAAGATTGTATTTTCCTTTTGCCTTTAGTACATTTTACAAAGAGCCACAGTTCCCTTACAGAGGGAAAATGCAGAAGGGCAATAGGTGTTTCTGTAAGTCAGGGCAAAGAAGATGGGAAACAAGGAGCATCAGTAGCATGGGTATCATATAACTATCTAAGAAGGAATAAGGGCACAGTAGTTTGCTATTCATGGAGGTGAAAAAATTGCAAGTAGAAGGAAGAAAACTAATCACATGGAAACATCTGCTGTAAAGAGTCACTGGAGAAATAGCTTTGTATTAATGTGGGAGGTGCATCAGCCTGCAGTGCCGCACACCATGAGGTGTGCAATAAATAGGAGGAGGCGAAACAGGAAAAGATCGGGGGTCAGAGCAAGTCATGCAAGAGCCTCTGGCTCTCTCCTGGGCCCACTTGCTTACACCTAGTGACCAACACTCAATGCCTGGGAACATTCATACCTCTTGACATCCTAGTCCTGTCTAGGCAAATATTGGCAAGAGCCCAACCCAGAGATCTGCAGCACTTGCTCCAGGAGTAAGCAGCTCCCTTGGGATTGTCAAAGAGGACAACTAAACCACTACTATGGCTTTTTCATTGCAGATGTAGTCAGCTCTTGCCTGTTCAGGAGGATGGAACAAAAAAAAGAAATCCATCAGGAGATGGATACACAAGGTAGACGTTTCCCACACTAAGGGACACCAGCGTCCCTGTGGCCATCCCTTACCTTGGGAACCATGGCATAACTCTGGAACATGTGGGTGTTCGTGGAACCACATTGCGACTATGGGTTACATTTGGTGTTATCCCTTGGGCAAAAGTTAACTGACTACCAGAGCAGTGCAAGCAGAGGTAAGCTTAGATGGGCTTTTATCCCAACATTGGCCCCCACAAAGCTGTGGCCTTAAATTGTCTGGCCAGTAAGACCCATTTCATCTTTTCCTTTCTCATTTTCACTCTCTGAATCACAACATATCACAACCCTGCACCCCTTTAGAGGAGAAAATCGTAGGGTTTGTGAGACCAAGAAAGCTTTGACTTTTTTGTTTAATGTCAAGGGTTATTTTCTAGCAGGCAAAAGTTATAAGCAGTTCCCAAGATCCGGGGATGCAGATTCAATAAAGGGAGACAAAAGATTTGAGGTTATGTTCTTCAGAGGGGAGCCTCTTTTGTTTGTTTGTTTTGTTTTTACTCAAAGGGCATTTTTAATTTGTTCCTCGGTTGGCTGTTTCCAAATATATTTGTCTTTGCCATCTTCCTCCTTTCCTGCCTCTCTCTGGTTCTGATTTTCACAGCCATTAGTAAATACATCACCAGTGGGATCTCTTCTCTAGGATTTATGTTTATAGTTAAAAATCAATTTCATCCCAGAAAAGAGGATGAAGGGGAAAAAGTGAGAGAGAAAAGGAAAAACAGATAATAAAAAGAATAAGAAAGAAAGAAATCACATGGATGTTTGGATGAGACTGAACAGTCTCCCCAATTTATGGGGAGAGCCCTGATGCCATACACCAGCTTTGAGTCACAGTGTTCAAAACCATATTGTTCTCAATTTATTAACTGAAATATAGAAAAGATTAAAAAATTAAGACCCATATTAGACTATTAAAATTATACTCCATCATGACACAAAAATTGCATATGAAGGTTGATGTTTGCCAGAAGCAATGGTTGTTCACACAAACTGCTGGGAAGTCCTGTAATTGTCTGGTGAAATTAAACCCCAAATTGCCAGAGCTCTGTATGGACAGACTGGCATGTGTTTAAACTTGGCTTCTAGCAGATGTTTGCATTAGCATTTCCCAGGCACACACTAAATGGACACTAACTTATTTAGCTCAAGAAAGTTTAAATAGTTAAACAATTCAGGTAAACCAGCTGACGCGCTTTAGAGGCTGAATCAGGGAGACACTGCTGTGCCAGTGCCTTGCCACCACCTCCAGGGTCCTTCTTTGCCCCCTTCCAGATATGCCAGCTGGATCACCCCCGTGACCGCATGCTGGTGAAGCCATTTAAGTAGCCTTTACTAAGTTAGCTCACTTAAGCAGAAACAGGTCTAAGGATCCCCATACAAAGAGCTGAATACTGCTTAGGGAAGCAGCCAGATCTGGAAGGGGACAGCAGCAGGAGATGGCAATGTCCTCAGCCAGGAAAACTGCAGCCAAAAGAGACTGCATGATAACAGCCTTCTGCCCTGGGGCAGGAAGGGCTTGTGCTTGCCCAAACTCTTGATTTTCATCAATATCAGTGAACGCTGAAAAACTGTAAACTTTCCATCCAGTCATTCTCAATTTATTGCTTCAGGAGGGAAAAAACATCATACATTTTCTACATTAGATCTACCCTGAGCTGCACAGGATTTATTTTATTTAGACCACACATTGTGTGTTGTACTATAAAGCAGAGACCTCTGAAATACAGTTCTGCTCAGGGAGGTCTCAGTTGAGCCGTATATTGAACAATCACACACTTCAGCAAGCTGGTGAATGTCAGTGAAATCTAGAAGTCACAGAAGAAGCTGGTCAATACGATGGAAAATTGGTAGGAAAGCCGGGTATGGGGCAGAAGCCTGGAACTGCCGTTAAACTCCAAGCTCTCCTGCAAATTGCAGGAGAGCCTTTTCCCAGCACCCTCCCTGCTCGCCATGAGTCACTGGTGAGGCTCCACATTGAGTTATCACCATTTAGAGTGGCATTTCCTTTCAGACTGCACAAAGCAAAGGAGCCATATTAGTAAATTTATTGAGTATTTCATTAGATCAATATGGAGTATGATTTAGGAGCCTCTGCCCAGGCTCTTTAAATCTATTTAATCAAACCAATTAATAAAAAAAATCTAGAAAGTTGAAACATATCCTGTAAGGTGCATCGTAAATATACTCCCTTACTTATGCTTTTGATCTCAGCCAGGTAATTAACGGCTTTGGTTAAGTTCAAGTCATTCCCTCATGCCTGCTCGTGGCCATAAAGCCCTAGGGCCATGCGTAGCTCATGGATTTATTATGTTTTCTTCCAGTTGCAAAAGCTTCTCTTGCTCTGTTTCCTTTTTTTTTTTTTCTTCCCTCCTTTAATTCCACCTATGCAGACTTCTGTGGCTCCCCATCCTAGCTACAACAGCAGCAGCTGTCATGCTTCGTGCAACAAAGCAGTGGAAAACAGGGCCCTTTTGTATTCTTCTAGCTTGTAGGATACCAAAAATACATCTGAAACCTGGATATCCCAACTGTTTTGCCAGAGCCGTTACCTGACCATTGCACATGCCAGACTAACACTCCTCAGTGGAGCATCAGCTTCACTTCAGAAGCGATGAGACAAGCACAGTGGGACATTGACCTTCTACCTTCCTCATCCAAAAGCAACGGGGTGGGTATTTATTCCTCTGTGGAGTAAAGAGGCTCTTAATTCTTCAGCTAGAAAACTCTCAGCCATTTAGACAAGCATGGAGGAAGCTGGAGGGAGAAAAAAAAATTGTGTCCATCACAGGGGGGATGCATAGTATGCTGGAGAGAGAGAGGGGGACAGCGTGAACACATTTCTTCCCAGAGTCTTTAAAGTCAAGATAGCAGCTTTATCTTGCTTTACAATCAAGGAAATCCGGGCTCTGGGGGAGAGAGACAAGGGACAGATGAATGGGCTTCCTCTAAGCACATGTAATATATATCAGTATCTGAAGAACGCTGGCCATAACTCTTGGACAGTGCCCAGAACAAAACAAATAACGAGCGCTGGGCTCACCAGCTGCTTGGAGTAGGGGAGCTGAGCCTGAACACACTGCATGCAAGGAGCTTCTCTCTCCCTTCTGCTTGCAGTGTCTAGTTTTACCTGAACAGCTATGGGACGTGAAAAACAAAACAAAACAAACCACAACGGACTCACTTTTTTCACACAACTCCCCAGAACAACAACTTAACTTTCCAAATGAGTGTCAGGTTAATTTTCCATGGTTATGTGAACATCACAGGAACTACACTGAGATATTCCAGGTGATGAATAAGCCTATATAAAATGCCAAATACCCTTCTATTGGGGATCAGATTTGTTTGGTAAAATAGTTTAAGACAAATATGGAGCCCTGGGGGAGACCTCAGAGGTTGCATTTCTCACTGTGTGCTTTATGCCACCACTCTTAAGTCTGAAATAAAATCAGGAACTCATGGAGCTACTAAGAGGCTCCCATGAAGACCTTCTGATCTAGACAGACAAACCAGAAACAGGATGGAGGAGATCTTCCCTGTGACAGACAGGACAGTGCCCCAGCTGTGGTCTATAAATTGCACTCAGGTTTCCCAATACCCGGTTCAGCCTTGTCACAACTTGCACCTTTCAGAAATACTCTGCCACCATCTGTGGGTGAGGATTACAGTTTTATCACAAGAACCCTGAAGGAGACCATCCCTTTTCTATACCTCACATCTCAAAATGTTTGCTGCAACCTGAGATCTCTTGGGAAGCGCTGGCAGCCACAAGAGCTGGGATGGTTTCCCTACTGCAAGAGGGGACAACGGTTGGTGCAACAGGAATGAAGCTGGCACACAGCAGCAAGAGGGAGATATCTACTGGTTCCCCAGCTCTACTAAAAGTTTCAGGATGAGTCAATCTGACCTTTGACTGCATAAGTGGGAGTCCACAAAAGCATCAAAGCCTCAACATAAACCCTAAAAAAGGGCACAGACCATAGCCTCGCCTTAGCTTTCAGTTGGGCTTTCCACGGCACGAGCAGCCATATGGCAATGAAAGGAGCAGAGGGGATCGTCCCTTCCTTAGAGCATTTGCAAGCACAAAAACCCAATCATAAATCCTTTGAAGACAGCAAGAGTCCTCCCATCAACCTCAGCCAACCTTGGATCCAGCCCAGGGCTCACAGCTGAATGACTCACTGGTGAGGTTTTTTCTTCACAGCAAAGACAGAAAGAAGATGCTGCTCTTAGAGCAGGTTGGGGTCCATATTTGAGACCCCTCTGTATTTTTTTTCCAAGAAGCAATGGGCCAGGCAGATTCTCTTTACTTTAATATCTACTCAGCACTCATGGGATCAGAGCAAAAGTATTATCAACTGTGTCTCATTGCCAGAGGGTTTCTAAACTTGTCAGGCCCAGAATGGGGCTCTTCCCACTAACGCCTTCTCCCTTCCCTGGGTCTGGGGTGACCATGTTCACGGGGCTTTTGATGAGTTGCCACCACTGCGGTCCCATTCTCACCCAAACCATGTTCAGTTACCGGGGGCGGGCAGAGGGAAGGGTAAAGGGACTTCTGAAAGAAGGAAAACAAATCCGTAGCTAGTAAATTATATATAGCTCTTATCCCACAATTAGTTTGTAATTCTGAAGGACTGCAGACAGTCAGACTCCTGTGTAATAATCCCCGAGATCAGATTCACATTGAATTGAAGGACTTTGAAGAAAGATACGCAACAAAAATTAGGCCAGGATCTATACCAGTTTACACTAGTAAAAGGTCTGTCCCTGTAAGGGTTTTTAGCAAAAACGTGAGGCCCTTTCTTCAGTTAGTTTTTTATTTGCACAAGTTCTCTTCCACTTTGAATGTTTGCTCTCTCTCAAACCCAGTTTATTCTTTATCACTAGTTCAGTGTTGGTCATAACAGAGTTATTCCTGCTTTACACCATTGTAAGACACTGTCAGAAAACAGACATCACTAAGGGTGAAAAGATACATAGTACCAGTTTGGATAATTAGAAATAGACATTGAAAACAATGTGTGTTTCCAGTTTGGATAATTAGAAATAGACATTGAAAACAATGTGTGTTTTATATATCACATTATATATATAACACCGCAAAATGGGTGGTACTTGAATTTATCCATTCATCATAAATATTGATTACTTGCGTAGTAAGTGATAAATCAAAATGCAGTAATCACTAAATCAAAGATTTATATGAGTAAAGAGCAGCAAAGCAATTAATCAATTCCCTGTACAGCCAATGATTAATTAGGTTCCTGTCTGAAAGCATAGAGGCTGGTTTACAATTAAGACTATTACAGATAGGGTTTATATTTTTTTTTTTCCTAAACATCCTGTTCTTGAAAAGGAGATAAGTTGACCCCAAACAAACAATGCTCTGAGAAGGATCAGATGATACAGTTGTGTGTTTACATTCAAGGCTCTCAGGTCCTAGACGCACAGTTCACAGGAGGTGGAAGCAGCAGCATGTTGCTAAAATCTCACAGTCAGACCCTTCACTCTGCCTGCGCTTGTTCCGTTCCACAGCTCAGAATAGACACTCACCCCAGTGCATGGGATTTGGGAGCTAAAGCCATCAGAGACACCCCCTCGGGGCAGCACGGATGCTGGTGGCTGCCTCCAACCAGTGTCTGTTAAAGACCTACCAGGAGCCCACACGGATCCAGGTTACTTCTGATACTCCAGACACGGCGGAGTTTGCAAGTGCCCCCAGCCCTCGTGGCAAGCAGCCCCAGTCCCCTCACACGGAGGGGCTCTGCTCACCTTCCTGCCATACACCAGCATCGCGCAGGCAGAGGGTAAAGCTGGAAGCATCACAAAGTGCCACAGTCCTTCGCATTGCAGAGGAAAGTGTGTCCTGCTGAGCCCTGGGGAGTACCAGCTGCAGCATCCCAGTGGTGGGTCCCCCCTGCAGTTACTGGTGACAGGGACTAGGACAGCATCCAGGGCAAACCACAGGCTGCTCTACACATCCGTTACACAGAGTCACAGCCAGCAGATACCAACAGGGTTATCATCATTCCCCCCGTTTAGACCAGAGGGGAAACTTTTGGTGTGTCCCACCTCCGCGCTTTGATGTGACCCACAGAGGATTCAGGTTTGAGTCAGCAGCACTGCTCCAGTCTGTTGAACTGGAAGCACTGGGGCTGACATGGGATCAACTATGTAGCTCAGCAGAGCTGGCACAAGACAAATATTTGTTCCCAAATTCTCCTACCAGCAAGAGCTCCTCCTTATGCCAGCCAGCTGTTTGGCAAGAGTTGTTTCCTGCTCTTATTCATTGTAAAGGCAGGCCAGTTCTTGTGCCTGGGAGAGAGCAGCATTAGCACTATGTAATGGCTATTTCGTCCCCCTCCCCTCTTCCAGAGAGCTGAAGAACAGGCCTGAGAGCAGCTAAAAACTGGAGAAGAGCAACAGAACATGCTACTCCGGCTCAAGATGCACCCTTCGTTCAGAAGGATGAAGCCTCCGTTCATGGAAAATGCTCTTTTTTTGGCTTGCTGCAGCATCGCTACAGCATAAATTCAGCGGCTGCTGGCTGTCGGCAGCAACCATCACACATCTGCATGACAGACGTATCAAGCTGTATCTGTGTCATGGCTCATACACAGGTGAGCAAGAGTCAGACCTGAAAAGGAAGGTATCAAGGAAGGAAAAATGCCTCATACTGGAGAAACAGGTTTTCTTCCTTGTCTCTGTTTTTTCACCCCAGTATGTTTAGGGTGCTGACTTTACCTCCCTTCCCTAGGGGAGGAGATGATAGGGATATGGATACACAGATATCTCCAAGCCCTGTGTACTTTGGCTGAGAGGCACTAGCTGGAGCCTCCTTCACCTTGGTACTGCAGATTACCCTGGACAAGTCTTTTTGTAGGATGTGCATATTGAAAATGCAGCAGTCACGAGTCTGCAGCCCCATCCGTGCACCTTTCTGGGCCTCTCCACACATCCAGCTAAGCCAGGTGAAAGCTCTGGGTCTGCGTGCAAAGGTAGTGACAAGTTCCAGGTAATTAGTTTACTCATCCAGAAAATACAGTTAAGGGTTACCCAGACAGCTCCAGATAAAAAAAATTATCCAATATTTTTTAGGAAGAAGTCCAATCATTTTGTTTGACATTTTGAAAATGAAATGTTACAGCTCCATATTTCAACAGGAAAGTTTTGAGACCAAATTTGCTCAAACTCAGGCTTTTTATATATAGATGTATACATTTTTTTTCAAACAGAACAAAACAACATGTTTTGCATAATTCAAAGTGATAGTTTTCAGAAGAGATGACAGTGGTAAGAGCTATTTCAGAAGAAAACTTGCTTTGTGTTCTCTTAAAATGGTGAAGAAGCTGAAAAAAATTAATTATTCACACATCTCTAAAGCACAAACTGCACAGCACAGTTTGGGCCCAGGCAGAGGTACGTTAGAAATCTCTCCTAGTCAGCAACTGATTTTTGATCCTGCTTCACCTCTGCGTATAATAACTGGACAAGGCGTGAGAGCATCGTGTGGCTAATGGCAGGTGCTTTGCACAGAGGTAGCAGCAAAGCATCCTTTCTGCATAGCATTGCCTGCAAATGCTCTTTTTGACCTCGTTTTGCCTTGACGCCTGCATTACTCACTCTGGATTTGGCTGCTTACCTTGCTCTCAAGCCTCTTGTCTCTGCTTATTTGTGTTAAGCATAGGACACATGGACAGAATAACCAGAGCAATGCCAAAGCTGTAACCCAACCCTGTGTGTTCTGAAAACAGCAGAGAAAAAGAACACTTTTTTGGTGGGGAGAGAGGGAGAGGAAAGGGGGTGCTGGGATAAGGAATCAGCTAATTAGCCTCATCTACATTTCAGCTACGTGGTTCACAGGTACTAAATCATTCCTGACATATTTAGGTTGCCATTTATTACCAAAATTATTCAATGTGAATTTTGCCATTTAGGACGTGTTAAGAAAAATACTTATGCCTTCAGAGTGACTCCAGCTCTGATCCCTTCTGACATAATGGCACCAGTGGGTCACGGTTCAAGTGCACGTGTGCCTGCCCACAGTAGCAACCCAGGCACAGAGCTGGATGCACAGCTGTAATGGCCAGGACTGCAGGGCTGGGTTCAGACCTAGGGACTGGGGTGCTCAGAAGTTAAGTTCTTAGTAAAAAAACCCCCACATCTCCACCATTCCCCCCAAAGCTACAAATTAATATCTCCTGCTATGATAATCTCAGCATTCAGTCCAGCATTCCTGAGATATACTGAAGATTTTGCATGCATAAAAATTTAACTTAAACTTAGTCTTGAAACTGTAAAATCACAGTGGAAACATAGCCTTATGCCAAAGGATACACACAAATACACATACATACACATGCTTCACATGGCTATTAAACTGCCTTATATTTTCAGTTAACTCTTCATTGATGGGTTGTCCACATTATTTTGAGCCACAGCTCTGCCCCTCAAAAAAGCATCAACTCAAACCCTTACCGTGCCCCTGAGGAAGGGACTGATGGGGCCGCTCAGCAGACAAGACCTCCTGGAGAGTAGATGAATTTGGAAAGGTGAGTTTGCAAGTCATTTCCCTGCAGCCTGTCACCCTCCCAAGCCTCTTGCTCTGGCTCTGCTTCACTCTTGCTTTGCATTTTGAATTCCCAGCCCTATTAAAGCCTCCCATCCTTCCAGGTGAAACCACTAGCCTGGATTATCACACCCCAACCTCCATCCCAAGCCTTAACCAGTGTCACAAGTGCAGGGAGACTTTGGCTGGTTTACGTGAGCTAGCCTTGGAAATAGTACAGCTATACGCTATATTTGCATTAGGTTGTATCTCTGCTCAGATCACCATTAGCCTGGCAATCGTGCCTCTGATCGCCAGTACCACCAGCTTTTCTCTTTTCTGCTGTACTCTCACTGTTCTTCTAATGGAGAAATGAGATTTATCACACTGTGTGTAACCGCGTGTGTTTAAGTCTGTAGGTCCCCGTTTAATAACTTTAAGATGCAGTGGCTAATTTCAAAGAAAATTTGACAGAACAACTGAGGTCTCAGAGATATGAAGTTCTCGCAGGTTTTATGAAAAAAGATTCCTGGATAGAGGAAACTGCTCTTATTAATGTCTCCCACAGAGAAAATGCTAATAAACTCACCCTTTATTAGACATCAGAGAGTCAATGTAGAAAAGAAATGCTGGAATCCCAGCTCATCAATCCTGCTGCTCGTGGAAAAAAATTGTATAATCTGGATTTAGTTTGCTCTGGGCCACTGAGGCCAAAGATAACTCTAAAAAAATAAGAGTTTCCTGTACATTCTCTTGTAAATTAGTAAACAAAGCCCGTCCTACATTTAAGGTGAAATTCTCTACATTAGTGACAGGTTGAAGATGAATCTTAATGATATATTTTTGGTTGGCCAGTTCCTCTGCCACTGAAAATCAGCATGAGCCCACAGGCGTGAATAAAGCAAAGCTGATTTTCACCACTTTACTCCTTATTATTGTTGGGAATATATTCATTCCTGCAACTCCGAGTTCAAAGAGGAAAACAAAAATAGCCTTTTTCATAAAAAAAGTTGAAGTGGGAGGGGTTAGTTGGCAAGATTTTTCCAGTGAATGGGTCTTGATTTTGCAACTGGCTTCCAACTGAGTCCAAGGCAGCCTGAATTTGACTTTCAGGCTATCTGCTGAGCTATTTTCCCAGGCATTTGAAACAGATGAGATGTAACAGCAGTTTTTTCCCTTAGCCAGGGCAAGTTTCCTATCAGAGGTGCAAATTCAGATTTATCTACTACAAGAAGCTTAATAAAAAACACCCTTTTCCCCCTCCCCCAGTCATTGGTTATCATAAACAAATCCCTCAGCAGAAGCTAAAAAGAAGATACTTTGAGGTTAAAAGCAGCCTTTAAAAGAAAATGATGTTGTACATCATCCCAAAATTTAATATGACTTTATGCACAATAGTAATGTGCCTGGTAATGCAAAGATTTTTCTAAAGTAGCTTAATAACAATCCAATATTCTCTTCCTTAAAAAATGAAAATGTATGTCAAAAAGGGATCTAATGTAGCTGCATCTTGTATCCATTGATGGAGAGAGCTGATTTACATAGATAGCATTTAACATACTATCATCATTATCCTATCAGTCTTCTGTCTAATCTGGAAGCCTTGAGACAGAGTTCTCAATGTTCTCTGAGGTAAAAAAAATACCAACCAAAATTATGGTAAAGGGGGAGAAAAAAATCAGCGAGGGACAGATGAATATCAAATCAGATGAGATAAAAATGGGATTTTTTTTTAGCCAGCATAGTATGAGCTTAAAATGCTAAAAAGTGGATAAAACAAATAATGTTTAAGACTGTAGCATACAGTACCACAATGATGAGGAATAAAAGAGAGAATTATGTTAATGGTTGGGTCTGCATGTGCTTGTGGAGACTGCTCATAGATTGCTTGTGATGGCTTGAAGGATGCAGATAGATAGTATGGATCTCTGAAATCCAGATGGTATATAATATTAATTTCCTTTCCCTCTTACCCCCTTTTGCATGAATTTAATGCTTGTGGAGGATGTAAGCAACTGAAGGAGGCCTTCCACTGTGAGCAGGATGGGGTCATATGAAAACCTAGACAGGGTGAGACTGTACCCACTGAAGTCAGTGAGGTTTTGTGCTTCTTTCTTCTTGGACCAAGTTTGCATTAAATTGCTCATCTTCAACACAAGTGTGTGGTTATGGCAACATCTCCTACCCCTTGCTCTCTCCCACTTTTATAGCCTCTCTTTAAACTCAGCAAACCCACCAGTGCCGGCACCTCTCCCAGCCCCGCTGTCTCCCCCCACGCTGCGAAGGGCTGCCCCAAATTCCCACAAACTGCCCCGTCCGCAGGCAGGACCAGGTCTGCGGGTCCCGCTGCCGCAACTGCCGTGCACACTTCCCACTGCCACCACAGGACTGAGGTTTTCAGGGTGGAAGAGAAGTAATGGCACTTCTGTTTGTCCAAAAAACCTTTTCTTTTGAAAACAAGGCAACTAAGCAGGCGGCAGCTCAGAAAGGCATATGGGGAGATCGGGGCAGGGCTCAGGTCAGCAGGTTATGGCATCAAAAACAGAAGAGAGCCGGCAGCCAAGGAAACCATGCGGGCTCCCGTGTGAGGTGACATTACGGCCCTGCGGCTGCCTTTGCTGCACTCTGCACCTTTAAACTCTTATTGAGTGGGCTTAACTGCAGCCTCACGAGCAAGGCTGGTGCTCAGCTCTGATGCTGGGCCATATCCAGGAGCCACCCAGACTGCACTCTCCTCTTTACGGCTCCCTGCGCTCCTGTTGTGGGGTGGCACCCCCTCATACATCTGTGCACCACCCAGGACGTAGGGCAGGAGGGAATTTAGCACAGAGCTATAGGGGCTGCAGCATCCCATTAGCATCCCACACATGTGGTGCTCCTGCTCTGGGTCCATGGTGGAGGCTCGCTGGGCAGAACTTTCTCCACCCCTCCCCGCATTGAACTGGAGAGGGTACGTGACTGCTACTGACCCCATAGCATAAGAGAACATAGGCTTTCCTTATAGTCTTATAGGGACCATTATAGCCTAACCACTGGGTCATCCCACCTCTCCTGCCAGTCCTTTGGCTCATGCCCACTTGTTTGTGGGTTTGACAGATTGGTTCCCTCAGTCCGAACTAAACAACTTGCATGATGTAAGGATGTGGTCACCCTCTTTGTCTGAGAAGGCATGGCAGGAATTCCCGCAGCGGAAGAGCCCCAGGCGCTGATCCAAATCTGCCTCGAGTGAGCGGAGTTCAGCAGATTTCAGCATCCTTTGGATCAGGTTCTTCAAGAGAAGGAGAAAAAGTAATACCTCTATCGGAAAGCGAGCATTTACCTTTGCCTGCATCCCATTCACCATACATGTCTCTCCTAGGAGCACGAGCTAGCCTCGCTTGTAGGAGGGTGATGCACAACATCCCAACTGATGGCCGTTACCCAGAGTGAGCACAGGGAATTAGAGGGCACTAAAGGAAACGGAGCATCCCTCTGGTGCTGTCTGTACCACACATGTCCCCATGTCATGCGGCTGCTCAGCCCTCCATTTAATGCTGCATCTGCCCCTGCATAGAAGCAAGTATGATGCAATATAAAGCCTGGTCTAGTCACTGCACCTAATTATGAGGAAGAATAGAGCAAATTTTACCCTTACATGGACATGGAGTGCAAAAGCCATGCTGCTACTGGCGGAGTTCCCCTGTGGTTGCTACTATAGGGCACCCAGCAGGGATTTAATCCTGTTGTAAGTAGCATTATCTTGAGCTCAGATATTTGTTCTGGGCTTCACAGGGTTAGCAGTAGGGATCAGTCCTGCCCCCAAAACCTAGTGGCTTTCAAAGTGGAACGTGATCATTTTATTAAAGGGATTATGTGCCATTGTTTGTTTGCAACAACAAAGCACCGGACTCAGTGACTCGGGAGGTGCCTTCTAGTCTTTTGCTGCTATGTTGCTAATTGAAAGAAAAGCTGCTGGTTCCCTTGTCCTCAACATTTATCATACAGAAATCCCTTGGAGATCTTGCAGAAGGTTTCTGTGGGAGCCCAAGGATCCTGGGACATGAAAACTCTTTCCAAATTCCTAACTCTTATTTACTTGTCTCAGTTTCCTGGTTTTTTTCAGTGGAAAAACTGGGACCATAGAAGAGTGAGATGCAATGTTATTTTTCATAAATACACCTCACTTCACCTGCTTGATATTGTCCTTCTCAAACACATGCAGTCTGATCAACAGAGCTCATAGCAGTACATCACACAGGAGACAAAATGTCAGAGATCCAGACTAGCAAAAACCAGTCCCCCTACACCCAGTCTAGACCCAGGCTTAAAAAATATGTCCTAGAAAATAAGTTGCACAAAGTTGCCTGAAGCAGATGAGAGAAAGAAAAAATGAGATGCAGAAACTGTAGCAAACCTTTTCCAACAAACCATGGGGTTAAATGGGCTTAATGAAACTCTAAATGTTTTGTTGGGGAGTTTTGTTGAGAAGAAATAGATGTATGGATCTTACCACCTTTTGGATGAATAGGTACTGCTTTGCTTTGAAGAGGCTCTTCCTGAGTTATTTATTTATTTACTTCCACTGTGGTCTGTGGGACTGTGAGAAAAAAGTTCATGGGCACCATGCCCACTTGTGCCAGTCAGGTTTATGTGATTTAGAAGACTGAGATTTCAGCACATGATTTTCAGCCCACGAAAGCAAAGATCAGATCATCTCACCCCAAAAACAAGAAAGAAAGGGAAAGACTTTTCTTTAAAGGAGTTAATTTTGAAGAGATCAAAACCAAACCTTTTTCTTAAATACGATAGCCGATAATGCCCTGATCCTGGAGACAGACATCTAAGCAGATGCAAAGGACTCGTTGAAGACAAGCATTAGTGTTTGTAAGATAAAGCCTTTATTGATACTTAGAGTTCCATCAGTTTAACTAAATGTATTTTTAAAACTCATTTAGTGAAAACATGCAAAACCCTTGGGCAGACACTCTAAAATTGTTTTAATGGTTTTAAATTGAATTGGCTTCATGATTCCTTACTAAATTAAACTGTGCTAACTTTAAATTGTTCTGCAAGTAGCCATGCAGTACTATGCACAAGATTAACTAAACCAAGTTTTAAACCCAATTTCAGTCAAACCACCTTACATGTAAGTGAAAAAAGCTTTAAATACGGGAAGATTGTTAAATATAGGATGGTGACATGGCACCTGGCTAAACACACTAAACACGCTGAACCTTGTCCACTGAGACTCAGAGTTAGAATCACTTCCAAAACCTGATATATTTGCTTTTGTAGTTGTTCTGTACAATTTTTAAGTACCCACTTGACTACTGATGGTTTTCTAGAGTAAATCTCTGCAGTTCTCACAGTCATTGGAGTCTGCTGGGTTCAACACTCCAGAAGATTTAACAAGAACTTTTAAACTTTTTCCTTTTTTCTTTTTTTTTTTTTTTTTTGGTTCCTCCATGACTTTCTGAGAGGGAAAGCAAAGAGGTGACATTAAAATGGCAGCACCCAGAGACAGCAATGACAGCTCCACAGACTATGATACTGAAAGAGTGACAAGTATTTCTAAAGGCTGCTTTGACAACTCATACTGGAGTTTTCCTTTAAGTTACAATCATTTTTCTGAAGCAGTAAAATCAGTGCCTGAAGGATCTGAAAATGAAGAAATATAGTTGTGTAAAGTTGGCAGTATCTTACAGTGCTCTTTGAGCATCAGTTATATATATAATGCCCTGTCTTACACCTGCCAAAGTTGCCTCAAGACCCTATTGCCATGCCGTGGTACAGTAGCTTATTAATAAAGGTACTGCGGTACTGCTCTGCTTCTGGCAGCTCCAAGGCAGCAAACAAGGAGCAAGCGTGGGATGATGGCCTGGGCTGCCACACCGGTACGTGTTCTGCTCCCTTCTGATCCCTTTCGGTCACCCCCAAGCCTTCTGAGGACCTTCCCAAGAACCGATAATGGGACCATCTGTTACCTTTTCTGCTCAAGGCACTCCTGGTTACCAAGAGGGATTACTGCATTAGTGTCATTGTCATTAGCAGTTTGAGGTTTGTAGAGCCACAGTGAGGAGACACTGCGGTCATTCTGCTGGATGCTGCAGGGAAAAACAAGAGAGTCCCTTCCCCAGAGCGCAGTGCTGAAGAGAAGAGACACGGGCGAGTCATTAGGACTAGCTCTGCCCAGGATGTCACTGTCCCACCATTTGCGCGTTTGAGTTATAATTAACAGCCGAGGTGTTTAAACCCAGTGAGATCCAGATTCAGCAAAGGTGTGGGAGATACTGAGATGCATCTGGACCTTTCCGAGGCTGCAGTGAGTTACTGTCCCAATGCAGCAAGAGGCGAGTAGCGTGGCTGCCTGGGTCACGTACCTGTCCCAGCCGTGCCCCGAGCGGACAACAGTTACCTGCTGCACTCTTCATTCTGAGTTTAGCCTGAAGGTTCAACCTAACCCTTGAAATTTGTTTTCACCTGCCTAGACAAATGATTGCCTGCCTGAATAATTCAGTTGCTGTCAGCTTTATCAGCTGGACATCAGATTATTGTTGTTTTGTTTAGAGGGCAGCAAATCATCCTATGCAAAAGTGGGACTCATTTGTGAACTGCAAAAGCTAGCAACTGGACAAACATCAAGATGTCAAGGAACTTCTTTAATGTTGCCCAGCTGCTGGGCTGAGGCACTCGACTTACACACTGGCATCACCTGCTTGGTGCCTTCCACCAAAAGGCCAACGTCCTTTAATTTTGGCACTTCCCTGGATTGGGGAAATTCCTTCTTTTCCAGACCAATCAACAGAAGCTCACCAAGATTTATGCCTTTGATGAGTGAAATTTTCAGCCTTGAATCTACAGACTTCCACTTTAAATACATTATAGAGATTATCAGCAATGTATCAAGGTGTCTTTGCAGGATGGTATAAACTTCTACTGCACTACTTATTGCCATAAACCATACTTCCAGGTTTTTATTTATATGCGCATTAGCTCAATATGATTGGATCTGTAGCCAGCCCTGGGGACTGGAGTAATTTATATATATCAATAAAGGTCTCCAGCCAGCCACTGGGTGCTCTAAGGGGAACAGTAGTTCCATTTAAAACATTAGGAACTGGAGAAATTGAAAATAACTCTCTATTTAGAGGCCAAGAAGTAAGACAGCAGGCAACAGAGGTCCCAGCACAGCAAGGCTATACTAAAGAGATTGTTAAAATGTCATTTCGCTTACATATACGCCACAGAAAAAAAAATTAACCCTTTCTCTCCCACACCCGCTACAAATAACACTTGAAAAGAAAACATATTCTTCAAACCTAAAGTGTTTTAAATAATCCCAGAGGATATGACCATAAAATTTTGAGTGACGCGTTCAAAGAATTCAGGGGAGTTTACTTGCAAAATTAGTTTTAAAAAAGACAGAAAATCTCATTACCTTTGCATTTGTTAATGTTAGAGCTGAAATGTAAAAGCAGCAAAAAAATCCCTCAGTGGCTGGATTTTACCAGGCACAAAAAGCCTACAGGAAGAAGTGTCATCTTGTCTACCTAAAGTAACCAAACCCAATGCTATTAAATTTTAACATTAAAGTGTCTTCGACTGCTCTTTTCCTTTAACAAGCAAGGAAAGCATTGCACAAGCATCTAGCATAGATCTGCTGAGGTTTACCTGTCTCCACTGCTCCTGTTTCCCATGGTTCATGGGCACACTTGGCTGGTAGTCTAGGTTTTAACAGTGTTTATATAGTAAAAATTTCATCTTACAGTGAACTTTAATGACCTGTAACTCAAAGCCAGCTTGATCGACTTCCTATAATTTTTTCAAAAATTCTCTTTAACTTTCTGCAAAAGATAACTAGCAGGTCAGAAGGAGGATAGGGCAAAAATGTTCTAGACAGAAAAAAGCTGTATGAAGCTACACAAGAAAAACAGGCTGTAGGGTCTTGCTGTAGTCTGAACTATGGAGCCACACTATTCACATGTCAGGACAAAAAAGCATGTGGGATTGTTAGAGAGAAGCATCTGCTAAAAGATGGCCTTCCCCTGTTGCGCTGCTCTGTATTTTCTTCGCTTTGAACTAGAAAAGCAATAAGAAAATGCAAGCTCCTTCCCACCATCCCAGCACCTCTTGTCTCTCTCCTTTGCAGGAATGAAGTGCCAATGTTTCATTTTGCTTCCTTAAAACTGAGGATTTTTCTGAGGGTCTGAAACATCAGCATGTAGGGCCTGCCTCCTGCAAAGCAAGCCAGTTGGGTTTTCTCTCTCTGTTATTTGCTTAACCTGGGAAAAAAAAAAAAAAAACAACCCACACCACCAGTGCGGTGCTAAACTGGGGAGTAGTCATTTCGAAGAGAACATAATGTGGCTGATGTGACCACATAGCAGAGCGAGTGAGCCTTCCTCTCTCCCATCACGCCCCCGCACCCCAAGAGGAAAAAAAAATTGCTTAATGCATAACAATGCCATTGTGTGCGGGAGAATTCCTGCCTCGAAGGAAGCGTCCCCACCAGAGTCCCCGCGTGCAGCTTGCAGCGCTTTGAACACTCCTGCTGTCCTTGTGCCACAGCCAAACTAAATCCATTTCTATTCAAACCTCAGATACTGCCCTGCTGTTCCAGGTTTTGTTTTGTTTTTCAAGGTTTGTTTCTTATAGAGAGTATTTATTTGTAGTGGATTAATTTATGGTTCATGAGGCTTTACTTTTCCAAGGATATTGCTTTCTTCTCTGGGGAGATAGTGTGGGCTGGTGGATAGAGCCACTGGGTAGCGGCTATGGAGACCTGAAGCATGGTTTGGAGCAGGTCATGCCCTGCAGCCTCTCTTCCCGTCCCTTCAGCAAAACCACCCACCCTCCTGGTTTCACACATGGTTTCATTGCTCCCACTGAAGGAGTGGTTGCTAATTAATGTCATGAAAGTGCTCAATTTAATCCCTCCAACAAGTGGGCCTGAGTTGATACCTAGGTCTTGTGTTAGACCTTGTGCCCTGAAGAAAAGTCATCCTAGGATACGTAAGTGGGAGGAAACCATGACATGTTGTAGAGGAAGGATAAACATCAGGAATTGAGGTTTGTGTAATAGGGCAAAGGTGAAGGAAAAATGCACGGAGGAGTATCACAGCATGGTAGCTGATGAATGTGCAAAATTTGCACCATCTACTGATAGTAATCAGCTCTCTCAGATAAGGGAAACTGGGCTAATGCTTGTGGGGGAGGCGTTATGGCACAGGCCACAGTCGCCGCTGCCTTTCGTGGACAGCACACAGGAACGGGACAGTCCCCATTCGGCCAGGACTGTGCCCAGATCCTGGCCAAACAAGCAGGTCATGGATGAAGTCCAAACTGAGGGTCCTGAAAATGTTTCTGTGCAATCTGCATGGCATCAGTGGTCCTTCTGAGTTGTTGATTATTATGAGGGTTTTTTCTGAATAAGTGCATTAGTGCCTCCATATTCTCACTTTGCTTGGAACTGCAAGCACACCACGCTGCAATGGCTGTGTTATTCTAACATTATTAAATGTGCACTCTTCTTTTATTAGGCTTTTTAATAACATTTAAGTTGCACTCCTGGGAATTTTTGCAGAAAGGGAATGTTGGCCAGCCTAATTTGTACGTGAAAATACCCCATAGGCCAGGGAAACAAGATTCAGATGAATTTCACGTACAGTATGACTACGAATACAAGAAGTGCTGAAGGAGCTTTGGGGTGTAAAACCATTCAGCTAGGAACGTTTGAATCCCATGTGCTGTGCTCTCTAGGCTGTATCTTGTTTGTGCACATTACTGCTTACATTTCATGTGTATTTTTGGTTCTTTAGTAAATGCACCCAAGTCTTCTCATTCCATACCTAAGTGGTGCTTTGTTACACCCCACGATGGGGCAGTGAAGGACTTACTGCCCTTACAGGAGACTCTGCTCTGCATGTCGATCCTAAATCACTTAATTCCCAGGCTGCCAGAAACACAAAGTCCTTAGGGATGTCCTGGGTGAGTTGTCCAAGTGCACTCCCAGCCAGAAAATTCATGGGTGTACAGTGATGCTAGAAGAGAAGGCAGATGCTTGTGTCAGGCACTGTGAGGACAGGCTCCCCTCTCGGGGAAATCACCAGCTTAGGCATGAATGGGAGTAAAGCTCTGGAGAGGAGCAGGCTGCCAATGCCAACTAATGTCTCTGAATACAATTCCTTCCATTTTGCTCTAGCTGACACTGCTGTTAAGGAGCTTTTATCTATTATCAGCTGTTTGTCATCTTCCTTGCTACTTCATTATCCCTTTTTAAAAAGCATTTGCAGTAATTTTAAAATAGTAAACAAAGTCACTTTAAAAGGGAGAAAACTGTGCATAACCCTTTTCCTTTCCCTGGGAAAATCATAACTTTGACTTAAATGTTTCAACTCATCTCCCTCTTGGATAGCTAGCGCATGAAGATCCTGATAGTATGGGCTGCAGGAATTCACAGGAACAGCACCGCATTTTCTTGCTTACAGCTGCCTTCACTGCTGCAGGGTTATTGTTTTCCTATAATACTACACAGTTTGAAAAGTTGAGCTGTTAAAAGTGTTAGAACTGAAAATGCACAGCATCAGATTCAGAATTAAAGTGTCTGGAGAGATGTTCCTGTGGCAAGGCAGGGAGTCCAAGGAATAGAGTTTGGCTTTTGGTTTTGCCAGAAGCTCCCTGACATACCTTAGGTGTGTCATTGAGTATGTCTGTGCTAATTATTCTCTCCTTCTGCTTTGTTTCTTTAGAACCAGATAAATAACCTCTCGTCCCCATCAGTATTCAGCTATTTTCAAAACAAATGTCTGTGTCTTTATCAGGAAAATTACTGAGATAACTGCTTACTGATGGGAAAATTATAAGTTCTTTGATGTTTGTGGAGCACTTTTCTCTACACCCAGTCACTAGCACACAGGAACTCAGATCTGGCTTCAGAGCTTGCAGAACTCCCAAAATGCACGCTGTTAATGGCAAGGGTACAAAGAAAAGATGGGAAAGATTGGGTCACAGAGGTTCAGTGATACAGTCCATTTCCAGGGCTGCAGTACTGCGTGGGAACCCTGACTCAGCAGTGGGAAGCAAGTTGCATGGTCACGTCTCTCTAAAGCTTGCAGGTTACTCTGTGGTTTCTTTCACATAAAGTTCGTGGGAACATTTTGTTCAGTTTCATGACACAAGTTCTGGTTTTTCACTTCTCATGTTTCATTTTGGGCATGAAATGATGAACAGACCCAGAACCTCAAAGTGAAACTCATTGGAAACCACCACATTTCTTTGGTCTTTGTTTTAAATCCAGGAAATTCCACAAAATGCTCACACTTTCTATGAAAAACCATCAGCTGGCTTAAGGAAAGATCCTTATCAAACCTTCCCCTGATTTCAGTGGGGAATTCCTCATTTATGCCAGAGTAAGCAAAGAAGATTCATAGGGAACCCAGGAACTAAGCAGTGAACCTGGCCTGGCTTTCTTGTTGATAACGAAAAGGAGAAGAGAAAGTAAATGAGTCAGATCAAGATAGTCCTAAAATGGGGTCGCTTTCAGGTTTCAAAATGGACATTTTGCACAATTTCAGTCACAGTCCATTTCCTCTTGAGCAATTTAGCTGCACCTCCACAAACCATATTGGGTGCAGGAATATCCACTGGGATGTGGAGGTCCAAACTCAGTGGAGATGTGCACAGGGGACCCAAATATCGGGCTTGACTTGTGTATGTTGTTTCAGTCTTTCACATTCTAGACCCACCTGCTGGCACTGGAAACACAGGGACCACAGATCTGAAATGTATATTTGTTGTGCTCTATGGCATATTGGCAATACAAAAGATACAGTCCTCCAGCACACCTCTGGGATGCATGGGGAGAGGCGAGAAAGCGGTTCTCCTGGAGAGCAGTGGTGGAGCTGGTTTTATCACCACTTGGGAAGTGGTTGCAGCGTCTGACAATAGTGCTGATATATGAAACACATGTGAAGACAGTAGAATACACATGTGGCCTGGTTTGCACATTGCCTTGTCATTTTCTCTTTCCTGGAAGACAAATGCAAGGAGGATGATAGACTTTTCAGAGGCTGAAAAATTATTTTGGTCTTTTGCAATTCTGTTTTAGCTTGTGGCAAGGCTGGCACAGCATGGCACAGCGAATGTGTTTGTATCAAACGTAGCATACTCCTAAATAACCCTGATCTCAGACACTGACGCTAGTAGCATTAGTCCTAATCTTTCTATATATAGTGACTTATTGAAAAGGTCTTACTTCAAAACTGCTGCTGCTGCAAAATCACTGTTGCTGAGTAATATGACCCATGATATTTTATATTTACTAGAGCAGATCTATCTCATCCCTGCTCCATTTGATACTGCAACAAGAGATATGTGTAATGAGTTAGTCACTGTGACTCACATAACCTCAGTCCCTATAAAGCAGCTGTGTTTCATGCTTTCTGTCTTCTTTTTTTTTTCATAAAAAGAAAAAAAAAGCAGTTCTAAGTGATTCAAGAGTAAAAGGAGGAGATGGTAGTAATCAGTTCCACCTAATGATTGATCAGTTTGTGAGGAATGCTGATCAACTCCAGATGTTGCATTCCAGCCTCAAAATGTGATCATCAATTCAGAACTCCCATCTGGTTTGTCTGACACCAACGACACAAGAAGTTTTCCAAGAAACTCTAAAAAAAATGTGGTTGTTGGGAGAATATCTCTGCTCAGACCAGTATATTTGCCAGTAGGATGTGGTAGAGTTCCCTTTTGTGAGTTTAGCTCCTTTTGGTGTCTCTGAGTGACTGACCTATTGATAGTATCTGACAGAAACGCACCCAATTCTGGAGATATCCTTTCCTAACACCCTAACTTTCAAGGTCAGGGATTTCTGGATGCCGCTCTCTCTAGCTGTTCTGGAGGAGAACTGTGGGTGACACTCTAGTGTTAATATTTTAACTTCCCCCCAAAATCAGAAGATAATTCAATTCAGCCGTTCTGCCCATTTGCCAGATTTCACAGGAAACAATGACTGCCAGCAACCCATCAGTGTTTTGCATTTGCAAACTTTCTTTTTTTTTGCTTCCTTATTTCTCAGAGCTCTACTTCCCTTATTTATTCACCTACCTGATCCATTCCATAAAGCAGCCGTGTGTCTGGGTAGCAAGGTGCCAAATTCATTTCTCATTTACTGATTCACCATTCCCACTGACTTTAACAGGACTTATGCACGTGTTACCACTGGATCAGTCTAGCTCTGACCCAAGCGTCTGTACAAAAGCGGTCATTCCAGTGCTGCAGTGAGTTCCCCAGGGAGGGCACTTGCCATCAGATTTGTTATATTCCTGAACACGTGCGGTCAACATCGAGGTGGAATTCCCCTGCAAGTGAAGAGGCAGAAGGAGGCCAACCCTCGTCTCAAAGACACAAGGAACAGAGGAGGAAGGCAGCCAGTGGGAGCCTTGTGCACGTGCAGGGGTTATGCCCTCGCTGGGTCCATCTGAACCCCTGTAAGCCAGATCTTTTAATTACAGCTTGTAATCATTTAATGACAGCTTGTCCTACCACAGGACAGGGCAGCCATCATCAGGCAACCAAACATTCAGGCTCAGCCGTACCATCCCAGACAGCGAGCACCCATATGCAATCACGCTCTTATCAGGGATGGAGAAACAGGAGGCAAGAGTAAAATGCAAACCCCGCAGGAGCTTTAGCTGCTGCTGCCCTTGCAGAAAGGGGACTCCTTGCAGTGCAGATCCAGTCCTGTACTGGGGAGCGGAGCTGGGAGGGTCCAGGACATCCCCTAGGAGCATCCTGGGGCTGGGCAGAGTGCGGCAGGCGCAGCCCCCCGTGCGGAGCGGCCGTGCCGGTAGCACTCGCAGCCGCCCTGCACCCGCGGCACAAAGAAACCTACAGTAATTGGCTTGGTCTAACCAGCCCAGCTACTGCATAACCAAGGTAATTATCTAGGGGGACTTTAGCTGCCCACTGGAAAAACAGAAGCCAGGCTTGGAAACCAGTTGCATCATGAATGATAATGGTGCTGACAGTTTTAAAAGCGCTCGGGGACTTTTTAAAACACAGCTAACCCGTCTGAGAGAACCTTTCACAGGGCAGGAGCCGCAGCCACGCAGGCGGGAAGAGCCGGAGCGCTGGGGGGAAACAAAGAGCCGCTGCCATGTTGGGCCCTCTGCGGTTCCAGATTTACCTCTCCCTGTGAAAACGCTGTATTACGATGCTGCCCAAAGGAGCAGGCGTGCTTTCAAGGGAAGGGAAGCCCAGAAAACGCAGTGCTCCTCATCGAGGTACGGCCGTCTAGTAGGGACTCCCCTCGCTTGTTAAGAACATCTTGTCCGTATCTAAGGGCATTTATACAGCAAGGCAATAGTAATGGCTTGGAGACTGCGGGCACTCACCCTTATTGGATGGGTGGTTAAGGTGCCTCTACACATTTAAACACGTTTCCTTGCTAAATTCCCTGTGGTACATTAATTTTTACTGATTGCTAATGGCTGCCTGGCTGTCTCTAAGGCAACTGGTCCAGTTATTATTAATTTCCAGGGTAGAAGAACAATAGACATCCATTTATCAGTGAGGTACAAAACAACAGCCATTTTTTGTTGTTGTTGCAAACTGGTTTTTAACTATAGAAGTCCCACAGTGATTGTGTTCTGAGTCATTTCTTGCAGTAAAAAGTCCTAATGGAGGAAACTTGGGGCAAGAATAAGAAAGTGAAATTGAAGCAGTGCTCAGGAGAAATTTCAGTCTCCTTCAGCGAATGAATATGAAGTGAATGCAATTTTTCAGCTGTCACTGACCTATTTTAGACCCTCTCCTTGCCAAAAAAAAAATTCCCTAGGAAACTTCATTTGCCATAACATGATTTTTCTGGAAGGATCAGTGAAAAAAAAAAATCAGAAGAGAAAGTTTAAATATAGGGTTCATGAGCTGCTTTTTATTCGATGCAGGAACAGGGGCAAGCAGAATAAATGGCTTTATGTCAGTGCTATAACTGTTTCTGTTCAGCCCACAGGCCAGTGGGGAGAAAAAGTGACCCAACCAAAAGTTAGAATGGCCTTAAATCTTTTCTGACATGCACTGTCTGATAGGGAATCCTAAAATACATAAGCTCAGCTGGCTTTAAATGCATTTCCTTGTGTATGTTATAATGAAAATCTGCTGGGTTTTGCACACCCTTGATTTGATATATTTTGAGGGACAAAGCCTCCACTGGCATAAGTGTTTTGTGGCACTGGACTTAAAAAGACAATTCAGTCTGCTGTGCTAAAGGCATGGTTAGGAGAACATAATCACACGATAGATTAAATTACCCTGTAATGCCATTTCTTGCCTCAGAATTGAGATCTAAAGGAACAATTTGCAATGGAAGTAGATGGATTGAACAATTTTTTGGTGTCACAAAATTCACTGGTAGTGTGGGTTTATTTAAGACTATTTAACTACACATAATTTGCATGTTCGTTTTAATAACTATACTTCTTGTCTTGTGTCAACTGACGTACGCAGATTAGTATAAAGTGTGAAATATTAGACAGAGCAGTAATATTTTAGTATATCCAGTCTTTGTCAGGCTACAGTATTTAACAGTCTCTGAGTAGTGTCTCAGTTTCATATTTACACAAAATTTTGCAAACTTGTGAAGGCTTCATTATTGCAGGGTGGGTACAGGAAATAACTGGGTGAGTAAGTGATGGTAGCAGAGTGGGCTTTTTTTATTTTTAGATGCTTTTAAGATAGGGGCGGTTTTTTCCTTTCTTTTTTTTGCAGTTGTGACATTACAGAAAGCAAATACTAGTTTACAGGCAATGGGAGTGGCTAGTTGCCACTGCTGATGTCCACTTGAAACCATAGTTCTGCCTGAAATACCTGTATTCTCACATTTTTGTTATGTTTCAAAATTAAGGTAGAAATTGAGAAAAATTTCCAAATTGTTTTACAGTCTTCAATTTTTTAAAAAGAGACAGTCACATTTCTTAAAATCTCAAAATTCCAATCTCTGTGCAAAAATTTTTATTTCTAAACATCTTTCCATTTTTTTCCAGACTACGAATTTTCTTTTCCCTCTGTGTTTCCTGTGCTCTGTACTTCTGTGTATTTACTATAAAATGGAGTTTCTTTGTAAAATGCTTTGAAGAGGAAGAATTAAATATGTTATATGGGAAACTACTATCATTAACACTGATTTACTAGAGCATTTTGAGAATACTGAGCTTGAATTTACATATTTAACTGCAGTCTCAGCCTTATTCACAAAGTTCTTCAATGTACATAACTTTGAACTGAGAGTTAATGACTTGCGTAAGTTCTGTACCAAGAAGACACCCAGGTGAGAGTTACAGATATAAAAGAGTTTTAAATTATGGGGTATTTTACGTTTCTTTTGAACAAAGTTATAATGCCACAGTGAATATATTAGCAATTGCTATTTGAAATCAATGGAACCATTTGCATGACACCAGTGCAAGGTTCAGTCAAGACCCTTCTATAGCTGAAAGCATGTTTTATTACCAGTGAAATAATCAGGGGATTCCGGTAGATAAAAAGTGCTAATAGATAAAAAGTGATACTACTCAGTATACCTGCTATAAATCAGTTGGTGCTGGTTGAACCCAACAGTACAGAAATCTAACCTAGAGTAATGTGTTTTCCTGTGTTCATCCACAAACATAAATACTCAAAAGTCACTGAAAGCCTATTGCAAATTGTCTATTTGATTGTAGCACTCATTTTTTGCACTATGTCAACTGAATAAGTAGTCAGCCATGCAGGAAAGAGAAATGATACTGTACAAATTATTAAACTAACACAACATAGTACAATTTTGAAGTTTCAGTATTTGCTAGAAATTATCCATGAGCTGTTCATAAAGGTAAACCACCATATAATTTAAACAATCTCTACTGTTCTAGAAAGAATATACTTTAATAAACTAGCATGCATGTTGCAGATAATCCAGAATGATGGCAGAACATCCAGCAGGGCTCCTTAGGTAATTATTATAATATTTGTATCCCCCAGCGTGTTACTTTCTGCTATGCTGGGGTTCATGTTTTTAATATCTGGGGGGTGGGAGGATGAAAACTACTCATCTCTACTAATATCTCATGCCAAGGGTGTGGAAATTTTGATCGATTTAAGAATGTCCACCCAGCCACCATGGACAATTCTGGGGGCCTGGGATGTTTTCCAGGGTTTCTGACAAATGAGCTCTTCCCCATCCCATGAATTGCCTCTTCTGATTCCAGTGGTAGAGGCATCCCCTTACCTCCCACCAAAATTGTCATCTTCTGAGGAATAAGCCCCCTGCAACTTCTGAAGCTCTCTAGAGAGTCGCTCTCTCTCCCATGCTCAAAAATAAACTTTTCAGTCTGAAGTCCCACGGGAAATACTTTGTTAGGAAAGGCGGGGAGTGAAAGGAGTTAAATCATTCACACTATTAGCTCAAGTGGCTACTGCAGCTGGTCCAGTAAATGCCAACCCAGCCAAAGCTCAGTCATTTTCTCTCTCACACACATTGTGTATAGTGAAACGAGAGTGTCTGCAGATTTATTAGCTTGTATATAACACTAAATTGATGAAAACATCCTCTAGGCAACTTCATCTACTTTTCACTTGCCATGTTCCCATGACAGTGACAACTTGTTGTGTTACAGCTGACCTGTCAGCCTCAGCTACTCCCTGTTCATCGGGGGCTGTCTGTCACTGGATGTATATGAAACGGGAGGTGAGCAGAATACAACAGGCAGTTATACACACATTCCTCCCAAACAGCCTGCTTAAAAAGCTGGCAAAGCTGACAGTGGAAAGATTATTGTTGAACCTTCACATAGATTCATCCAATATATAAGTCTGTTCTAACAGACAAATGGTATCGCTGCAAACATTTTCACCTAGCTATAAATAATCAATTTTCTTAAGCCAGCAGTCCAAAAATAGCAGCTCTGGGCATTTTCTGCTTTTGCAAATCAGTGGTGAAAGGGGCATTCATTAGGTCCTCTTTTCCAGATAGAAAGTTGACCAGCACAAATCAGGTATCAGGCAAGGAGTGCATGTTCCATTGTTGTTGCAGATGTGTCAATCCCTGGAAACAAAAGAATCGACACCCGTCTAGGAACAAGCTCCCCGTTAGTTAGCAATTCAGAATGACTTCCAAAAGCAATCCCTTAGTCTCCAATGATATCTGTCTGACAACTACTTAATCTTGGCAAGAGCTGCGTTAAACCAGCCTGTCATCATTGCTACCTCTCAGGTGTAGCTTGAAAAGGGGGAAAGAAAGAGAGAGAGATCTATGAGTTTCAATCACTTAAAAGAAATTATAACTTTTTAGAAGCTTGTATGCAGATAGCATTTACCATATTGAATGGAAGATGACAGTTACTATATAGACAGAATGGTACAATGCAAAATGCCAGCTTCCAGGTGATTCTATCCCATCTCTGAGGCTGTCGGGAGCTATCAAATTAATGTTGAAATAATTGTCACTTGTGAATACCTGCCAGTGTAACCAAGTCGAGTATTTAAAAAAAAAAATCCCAATTGATCAGCCTCACAAAATGTTCTGAATACTTAAAGAAAAAAGTTTCACTGGGGTGTGACGCTGTTACATATTCATTTCAGCAGAAGGAATATTTTTTTTTAAGAACAGAAGCGAGTATTTAAGTTTCCTCATTGAAGCAGTGTTAATATCATCACTGATTCTTTGATTATTTAAAATTCAACTACTTTTATGATAAAAGAAGCAAATAAAAATTAGCTAGTGCTTGAACCTCTTGCTACTAGAGTCATTTGCAATAAATCTTGATGCCCTTCTCTCTCTGTTTCATTGCTATAAAAATTCCCACTTTGCTGAAGTTCCCTTTTATCTCTGCTCATCCTTACAGGGGTTTTATTGGGGTTAATAGTTTTTCTAGGTCCTATTGCAGCAAACTGTTAAATGTTCCGGGTGTCTAACTTAATGAAGAGTAGGGACAGATCCACTGTGTCGCTCCAGTCCCATTCTTGTTAGCATTTTATAATAAATGACAGCATGGGAAACTGTATTTTCTATTCATGGAACACATGCAGCACCAGCAACAGCATCGCACATTTTCTCTATATTGACTTAGCCATGTACCTACAGGAAAGAAGAAAAGAATATAGTCTCTGTGCTGTATCAGAGCACTCCCAGCTCCCACTGAAACCATGCTCGGTACTTGGCAGGTTTGAATCCTTGACATTTCTTCTAAACCTCCTTAAGGTACCAGGTTTCAGTATTCACCAAGCACACCTTATTACCCAGTACATGGCAAATGATTGCATCCTTCTTTTTCAGACATGTCTCTCACCCCTTCACTCTTTGCCTTCATCATTTTGCAGAGGGCTAAATGCAGTGCACCCCGAATCAGCTGCATTTGAAAGCTGCAGGCAGTGCTGAATTCAGCAGACAACTTCTTAGGAGGCAGTTCATGTAGGCAGGACATTGTACCAGTGCTCTGTGACCTGTGCTGGCTGTCACACAAATGCCAGGAACAGTCTAAGGTCCCAATACACAACTACCAACCCTTCAGTCACCTGGTCCTTGGCTACCTGAGGAAGCATAGTACCCTCAGTGATAAAGTAGCAAGATATTCAGTCTGATTTTCGTCAAGGGCAGTCAAGTTTGCTTTCCTCCTAGAAGGCAAATATGGCCTTGTGCTCATTGTTCCCCAGTCCATTGGTCTTTTCACTTCTATATTTGACCTCAAGGCTGGCCAGACATGTCATGTCTTGTGAGCCATCCGTTGGGGGAGTTTTAGTGGACCATGAGTCAAATCTCCGGATACTGCCATGTAGAGCCCATGTGCTAAATGACAACACGGCCTAAGACTGTCGAACCATACAACAAATTATCCTGGAGCCTCACAGTCCTCTGATAAAGGTTCCTCTGTCTGTCTTTACTTCCTACAAGCCAGACATCTAAATTCTGTTTTCTAAGCTGATAAACTGAATTCTCTGTTAAGAGCTCCTGTGCTTCAACTGATATGAGGTCTACTGAAATTAATTTTCAACGACTGAATATTTACAGTAAATTAACTATCTCTTCTCTATCTTATTATATCATGTTAATAAGTACCTAAAGCTGTTTTTTTCTTTTCTGATATGCTTAAACAATTCTTATAACTTGGGCTACATTCTGATTTCTGTATTATGGAGCAAACTGGAGCCATTCTATACTTATACCGGTGTAAATGAAATAACATTTTGATGCTTGTGTATATATGAGCATGGACAGAGAAAAGAAAATCTGCCAGCAGGGACTTATGTAGGAAATTTATATGAAGTACATCTGCATGCACACACCCATGCATTTGCATGGTTAATACATGTTGTATTTAGTTGTTATATATGCATGCATGTTTCTGTTTCTGTGTAGTTAATATCCTGACACTGATGTGCAGAGTAGAAAATAAAGGGCACGTTCCACATTTTCAATTTCAGGACACACATCTCCAAATTTTAGCGTGCCCTTTGCCAAGGGATGGGCCTATGCTTAGGAACTTTTCCCTTGGAAGCCGTACCCCACAAACTCCCTAACGCTGTCATGACAAAGGCAGCAGCTGTTTTCCCAGGCCTTTGCTGAATTATTCCAGCAGATTAAAATATACATGTATATATTTATGCCGACAAGAAGGAGGGAAAGTGCAACTTCTAGTCAATGCCTAAATTTCCTGCCTCCGAAGCCCAGCTGGAGAGCAGGAGTTATAACAGAAAACAGCAGCACAATTAGCTGGAGTTCTGTAGCTGTCTGCAGCAGACTGCTTGCTCCTGTCTCTCTATAGGTGGCCTCCCAGTTCATCAGTTCATAAATAAGTAATTTGAAATGTGTTCCTGGGGGAAATTTTCCTCCTTCTCTCCTGAACAGACTGTACTCATCAGTTTTCCTGTTCTCCAGGTACCTGGCGTTCTCATTTATAATGGCCAGAGGAACTATGCTGTTCTAATTCTTGCTTCATTACATTTCCTAATGCTTGTTTTCAGCAGCTTCACAACTCCACATTTCTTTATATATTGATAAAAAAAACTCTTTGCATATATTATTTATTGGCACTTTCATGTTAGCTTTACTGCTGATTTAAATGGAATATTTTTACATACAAAGTAAGACTGTGAAGTTGGTTTCAGGTCTGAGGTTTAGATATTTTGATTTAAATTATGTGGGGGAAAAAAAAACAATCAGCAAGAGAAATCATTGTCACTGGCCATTTCCCTCCCCTCCTCATCACACAATATGCAGACAGATAGTTAGCACATACCAATGCTTCAGTAGAAAGGAACATTTTGTACTTTAGAGAAAAACACAGAGGCCAGATCAAAAGCTTATGGAGCCAGTTTATAAAGGTCTTTAGGTAGTCAAGGATGCAGCAGGATGTACAAAGACAACTTGGCAAGTAAGTGCTTAATCCTAAATGAACACCAGAGGAAATCAGGCACCTAATTCACTAAACTCTTTTGTAAATACCTGTAAGTACTTATTGGTAAGTGTCCATGTTCTCTGTGAAAAACTAGGTCCATTGGCATGTAAGAAAAAAGCAGGACTTATCCACTGGTTGAAGGGATAGCGATGTTAATACAAGTGCTCATGTAAAACAAAGCAGTCTGAACCCAGGAAACGTGGTAGCAAACAGCCAGGTTAAATATTTTTGAAGTTTTGTTGAATAAACTAATTATGTAACAATGATGTGCCTCATCACCACTCCGAGTAGATAGGCAATAGCTCGCAGCGGTCACATCATCCCGTCCTCCGCGAGGATGTGCTAACGCCTGCTGTGACCACACACAGCCCTGCTGAAGCCCACAGCACTCGGGAGGGTTCAAGGAAGAGCCAGTCATGACATTGTCAGTGCAAAATGAGGTGTGGATGTCAACACCGGCACAAAAGCCAAAACCTCTCCTGGAGATACTTTTTGGCGGGGAGGGTCTGAGCTCCAAGTCACCTTCAGAGCAGTGAAGACGAAGACTTCAAGACTTGGTTGCCCACGATAAGCAGAGATTTGTCTCGCTGACCTGGGAGGGCTCTTCTCCTCCATGTTCCTGTGAAACAAACCTCCCTGACCTTCAACAGCTGCCAACAAATGCCTCAACAAAACTCAGTTATGTGCATGTGACTTTAACTGGTTTGTTTTTCATTCCTCTGTAGAACAAAAGGAAAATGTTGCAACCTCAAAAGCCACCATGAGATGGAATTGCCGCTCCCCAGGAAGTCCAGATTAGGTACCGACAGACCCTGAAGTGGAATTAGGGATGCAAGCCAAGAGTGCGTTTCTATATTGCCTGGAATTACTGTGATTTTTTATTGCTCTTTTTGGACTTAATCAAAGACACCCATTGACTGCAATGGATGATCGATCAGGCTTTGCTTTTTGCCATATTACACTAATCAATGGCTCTAATATATTACATGGAACAGTTCAAATGACAGATTTAGAAGCATCTATCTTTTCCCTTAAGAAATTACCCTGAAAACACCTAATGAAGAAGCACTTATTATTGCTCCTAGCTAGGGCCAAATGTTTCTCTTAATTAAATCAGTGGAAATTCAGAATCATGCCGTTGAGTTCAATAATTGGCCTGTGAATGTCAGTGATAATTTTGATTTTGCTATATTTCAGAAGCAGCTGGAAATTTTCACTGAAAAGATTTATTTTATATAAGAGAACACTTAGCTTACCATTTTCTTTTAGTTCTTTGAAATGTCTATATAAATTGGATATGTTACTGGTTCATTGGTTGGTTACTGGTCAGTTTATTTTTAAAGCAATATGAAAAATATTTTAACTTTTAAAAATAGAAGGGCTGCTCTGTAAACTGAACTGAGCAACCCTAAATAGCAAGTCAGTATTTTTCTTTGATGAAAGACATCAACATCTAGCTAGGCAAGCTGAATTCAAGTCTAGTCCTTTTTCTGCTCTATTAGACAAAAATCATATCACAATCAATGTAGCATTGTCAAGCTCAAGTCTTCAGGCACCATGAACCAGGTCCTCAAATCTGATGAGCTTTGCTTAAAAAATATAATTAAAAATATTTAGAAACCTTTTCTGCTTTTATTTAAGGCTGCACAAGGATTAACCAGAGTTCTTCCCCCTGCCAGCATATTTTCTGCTTTTGACAAAAGCAGGTATTTACATGATGCCTGCAGCTGGAGCTTTAAGAAACATGTTAACCACTTTGACATCCACGGTCAGGGATTATACAAAACTAATAACAACAACAACAACAACAACAACAAAAAGCAAAGCCAGGAATTGATGGCAATTCCTGTTTTCCAAGAGTTGTTAAAATTATTCAGTGAGAGGTGAAGGGAGAATACTTTGTAAACCTTCTGAAAAAACATTGTAATTAATATAATCTTCTTTTCACCTGGGATTTTCTTTGGTAGAAAGGGAATTTTGTCATCCAACTGGTACTGAATTTCTGTGCTAGCCTTAATTATTTGCTGGTTACCTGCATAGCTTAGCAGTCACAACTGGGGCTAGATTTTTCAGAAGAGCTCCCTTCCCGTTTTAGCTCTTGCAATGAAGTATATGCTATTGGAGTCTGCCTAAACTTTTGAAAAAATATTATTCTTAATGGATACAGAAAAAAAAAGAAAGTTGTTGTTTCTTCTGAAGTCTGGGCTAGAAAAGCAAACAAACTTAGAGAAAAGGATGGAAAGAAATGTTTTTAGCAGACTACTTGCAAAATGAAATCAAAACACATTTCAGAGCCTTTCCTTGAAAGGGCTGAGGCAAGAGGAGGAGGGGGAGCAGGAGGCAGATGGGCTCCAGCAAAGCACAGATGCTTTATTCTGCAACAGGCAGGACTCTCTGGGAGTGCAGGTCTCTGGTGCACTTCTCACTTGGGCAACTTATTTTCAAGTTTCAGTAGTTCCTAAAAGACAGCAGCTCAACATGTGGATGCGGGGGCGTCGGTAGAGAGAAAGGGAGAGGGGCAGAGGGAGCAGTGCAAAATGGGCACCCGATGAATCTTGCGGATAACTGGTACAGAGCGCAGGGGGAATTGGCTGGAGCATCCCTCCTCGCAGCAGCCACATGGGCAGCCCCATCCTCGCTGTGAAAGCAGCCGCGTTGCCGCCGCACCGCAAGGCTCGATGTGTGCCTCTCGCTCCTCTCTCACCATAATATTCCAGGCAGGGAAGACACCAAACAGGTTACTTTGCTCCAGGAGCGCCTTATCTAAAGTCCTCCTCAAAAGAGGAAATGAGCCTATTTGCATTTTCCTACTGAAGCATGGAGGAATGTTTCTCATTACATTATACTGTATGCTCACGTTTGCCCCAGGCCTGCTTGTAGGCTAGAAGAGCTCTGAAAACACCTGTATCCTTCCCATTTAAATGCACGCTTCAGACAAATCTTTTTGGAAGCGTTCAAAAGAGATAGACTAATATTTTTCCATGCTCACATGTATTTTTTTCTATAAGATTGCTGAAAACAGAAATTAACTACTTGATTCCCATACATTGTCCTTCCTTGGATCACCCTTTTATCTGTAAAAGCTTCCCTCTAGGTTAGGCTTTGGCTGAGCGTCTTTCTCCACAGGAAAAAAAAAACCACAAACCTTTGGAAATGCACTGTAACTCAAGCATCTGTCATACACCTGAATGAAAGATTCAAGGGGACATTTCTATTGGGAAAGACTTGGCACGTTCCTTATTAGAAAATTCAAAATCCATTAAGCCATCTCTCTCCTATGGATTTATTCTCTCTCTTGAAAACATCCTGAAAATTTATTACAGCAAGGAAAGCTACCACTTCAAAAATGGCTCAAGGCAGCGTCCCTTCATGTGGGGCTGTTCCCTGCTGCAAAGGCTGGAGCAATTGTTGGGACTGGATCTAAATTTTACTGAAGTCAAGGCAAGGATCTTTACATGAGTCTGTGTGCATCCATCTCAGGCTGGATGGAGGAGAAGCTTTTCTGTCTACAGCTAATTGCATGCAAAAAAATTCTGCCTGGATGAGAGTAAACCTGGCAGAAACACTTCAAAGGACCTGAGCTTAAAGATCAGTGACTGCATTAATAAGTGGTGCCTATGGAAAAAGCTGGGTGCTCTCTCCACACCGCAGGAAACTGAGTTCCCCTGCTCTGACTGATGCACTGCCTTTCTCTGTGCCTGGGAGGCTCCCCCCCTCTTCTGTGACTCAGTTTCCCCATCTTGTACAATTGTGAGGCCAACCCTCTACCGAAGACACATCGTGAGGGCTCCTTAAGCAGCATCGCTCAAGTACTGTACGCTATAGTGAATATTATTATTTACACTTGGACTTAATTACACAGTGCATGTACATGATTGTGCATATGCACATGTGGTTACCTTGGTGACAGCTTTATTCTGATATGAAGTCACCATAAGAAAACACCATAGGGGATTGGCAGGAATAAGGCCAAGAGACAAATTAGTTCCCATCAGTATCAGCTAGCGAGAGCCTCATGCCAAGTTACATAACGGGGCGAAAAGTCAACGTTCTTTCCCTGTGTTTTTTTCATAGAACACAAATGTCCCTAAGTCTTCCCTCTCCCATCATATTTTAAAGCAGTTTCATTAAAGGGTAGAGTGAGGATTTTTCTAATGCATTCAGTAATTTCCCACTCTCTCTCCTAAACGGTGATTTCATGTGTAACTGGCAGGAGATGAAATTTCGACAGATTGAATATCTCTCTCTCTCCTCTGCGCGCGCATACACACACATTCTTTCAGTCCCCAGATAGAAACTGTAATTCCCCTATATAAAAATGGGGGAAAAACATTTTTTTCCTCCTTTTCAAATGTATAACATAGTTGTGAAGGCTAATTATAAAATAATGTTTATACCTTGGAGACCAAGACAGGAGGTTACGAAAATGCTTTAAAAGTCCCAGTGCTGCAATAGAAGAATTTCATTAACTGAAACAAAGCAGAGCTGGTGAAAGTTTGAAAAACAAAGTATGCAAAACATTAAAAAAACAAAGCCAAATCTATTTACTGGTCTGGTACACATCAAACTTCCAAGGTTCACAGTGATTCCTTCACATTCCTAAGTGAAAAATGCAATTAAAAGGTTCATTTTTGTTCCTAAAATCTTGGCTTTGAAATATACAATGGATTTTTCCTTTCAAGCCTGGAGGAAGTGCGGTGCTGACTGGTTCCCAAAGAGGTTTAGGTGGTGATATCCCACCCAGCACCCCTCAGGATAAGGCTCTGTGTAACTCAGGCTGTGCAGAGTCTCTGCAACAGTAACTCCTCCAGGAGATAATCCGCTAACACAGGCTTGGGGTACACGCGCTGCGGAGCCAATCCTATCCCCTGCATATAACAAGTTTGCCCTGTGTGATTGTCCGATGGACCTGGCGATGAGAAGATGAACCCTGACAGATGTAGTCTTTAGCATGGAGTAAAATAGGCTCACAGCAGTGTCCCGCCAACATGAATGTCACATTTTATGAATTGCCGTATTGCATGCTGCAGTGAGCACTGCCTGCCTGGGCTTCAGGCAGGCAGTAACAACCCACCTCTCCCCCTTTACAGCCTCAGTTCACTGCCTGCATCCTCCAAAAGTAGCAAATAAGAGCAGAACCAGCAGCATCTGCTTCTCTGCAAACTTGCCACCCTTAAGGTTCAGAAATAATGTGAATATAATGCAAACAAAACAGGGGGGTTAGACCGTGACCCATGGTGGCATGAACCACAAAACAGAAAAGGGGGCTGCGTTCCCCTCCCTGGGCCCCCACCCACAGCAGCACCAGGGGTCAGCAGGGAGCCCAAGATAGTCAGGGTCCCACCTCAGCCCTCAGGACCATACTCTCAGTGTCACCTCCACCAGCCACAAAGGGCTGAAATGCCACTCCAGTTACAGAAAATGAAGATTGACTGGAGGCAATCAGTTGTGCTGACTCAGCTCCGACAGGCACTGCTCCATCATGTGTGTAACATCCGTATGCAAGATCAAGCCACTGGGGAGGGCGACGGCAACGTTAGTTGGAGGGGATTGGTGCTAACCCACCCTCTTCATCCTTTTAGAGGCTTTTTCAGTGGGAAAACTCGTCATGCACTCAGTCAAGCCAAAGCTCTAAACACAGTATGAGCAGAGGCTAAATCAAGCAGCAAACGGGGGTTTGTTAAGGTTCATTCAAAATAGGCGAGCATCATCGTGCTGTCAAATGAGGCAAAAATCTCAGCAGGGTGGAAGGCCTGGGTTTGTGTACATTTCCACACAAACTATTCAGATGTGTTACGTCTGAAGTGGAAATAATAGTCTGGGAAAGATTTGAAAAATTAGCAATGACTATATACCTTAAAGCCAGAAAGAAGGAATTCAGCCTGCAGTCTCTTGGCATGGGAGCCACCGGTTTGTCCTGTGTCCTTACAGTGCCCCAACCCACTGCTCACCCTCCTGCACGGCCAGGCACTGAGCACCAGCGTGGCTCATACCGCTGCACTGCAGGTGGTGCAGAATGCTTCTGCCCAGCACTATGCAAACACCCTTCTGGCTCCTCATGTCCCAGGCTTGAGCGCTTGCTCTCACTGAGACATCCAGGCCTATGGCGTGGTCAACATTAATAGCTGCTCTGGTTGGGAAGTGTCCACAATGTAGGCAAGGGAATGGCCCCTAGAAGTGCCTGGTGCATGCCTGATAGGCTAGATGAAGAGCTATAAAACACACACCTGCAAGAAGCATTAGAATTTGTTCTTTTTTTTTTTTTTTTTTTAATTTCCTTTTTGTAATTGTCATTTCTGGAAATGTGCTCTTCCACATGAGCATCAGCACTTCTTGAGGTCAGCAGAAGAACTGCCAGGTTGTGAAACAAGGTAAGATCCTGACCTCTGGGGCGCTGGGGGAGCTCCTCCTTTCCTTCCTCTACACCTGCACACCCCCACCACTCCCTGCATCCCTCGGAAGGATCATTCGTAGCAAAGGGGTGCTGGGTTTTGGGGGACCTGACACTGCTATTCATTTTGAGAGGTCTGCCCCTTGCAGGTAAACTTTGAGCTTTCCTGGGACTTCTTTTGCCTCTTAAATTACCCTTCCTGCCTCAAGCTGAGGAAGCCCAATAGTTGGCGCAGTTTTTGTCATGGAAAAGTTGTGCTTAATGCCTCACGCTGTCACGATCTTCCTACTTGCCCAAGAACCTCTCAGTTCTCCATCTGTAAAACAGGAAAAATAGCACTTTCTTAACTCCCAGGGGAGCTATGAAGGTGAAAAGCACTGAAGACCGCATGGCATTCAGATGCGTTGCAGCTGGAGTATCGCAGATAGTTACAGCATGGTACTATAAATGCAATGATATATGTATGTATACACACACACTTTTAAAAGTGTTCAGGAGCATAAATCTGGTTTGAAATCTTGCCCTTGCCTTTAAGGTCTCTGACTACTGATCCCACCTAAAAATACGTATTAGCAAAAAATGTCAGATCCCAAGACAAGCCAGTCTAAAAGTATTTAACTTCTTGCATATCAGAGAATTCATTTTATTTTGGCTCACAAAGGACAGTCTTTTTGACAAATATATCAAACTGCTTCCGCCTGCTAATCACAAGGGGCAGGACGACCCATTAAAGGAGTAAGATGTACATCCATGTGACAAGCGCGGGCATTTAATGAAAGACAACTAGCAAAGCTTCAAAATCTCTACCATGAAAGTGGCTCTGAATTTTTTACTGAGACTTCAATGGGACAAAATCACATTCTTAATTCTAAATATAGTCCCATTAATGCTGAAAGTTTTGCACAATGAAAGCAGGTTGCAAATTTTCAAAGGCACATTATTTTTTGTACTTTTTTTTTCTGATAATAGGAATAGGATTTCACAGAGCTAGCTGAATATTTATTTGAAATTTTCTTTTTTGATGAGGAAATTCAAAATTTGTTAGGGAAAGATTTTTCCTAAATTTCAATTGATCCAGCTTACAAAGTTGAAGATGAGTGCTTTGCAAAGACCAAATCCAAAATTTCAAGAAAACAGAAGTCCACACAAAGCTTCTAGCATCTTGTGCTTTTCCGGGGATAATAAAATGTAAAGTAAATTGCAAAAATGTTGTCAGTAGCAGAACTTTGCCATTCTTACCAAAGAACTATTTAATTCTTTAGGATTTTTATACTTTTGTCTAGTATTGTTGAACAACTGTTTGAGTCTATTTGTATTTTATTGAGGCCACTTGACCTTTCCCAAGCCTATAGAGTTTCGCTCCCTATTTCTGAAAAGAGTATATAGACCCCAGGAATGGCAGGATCATAGAGAGTCATGATCAGGCACTTTATTTAAAATGAAAAGAAAAAACTGCTTAAATTTGAGCATCTTGTTGTGGGATCTGTGTCACACAAATGAGGAGAATTCCAGTCTTGAGCAAACTTGCTTCCTGAGCAAACTTGGTTTTCCTCCTTTTTAAGTAGCCTGGGAGATTTACTCCTGAGCTTACAGCAGTTATACATCCAGGCAACTTCGTTAAAACCTTTGGAGCTACTCCTAATTATTTACCTCGAATTTCATGAGAGGACAATCAGCCCCTCACTTACCTTTTTTGGATATATATGTTTACTTGCCTTGTATTTTTTCCTCTCTGCTAGAAAATGGAATAGCAAAGAGACATAAGAGAATTGTCCTTTGGAGAACATGGCTCTGGAGTTACAGGTCCTCAGAGGGCTTGCACTTGAGTCCTATAAAACTTGTCGTAGGCTCACAGGCTACTGGAAACGTTACTTACAGGCGTGAATAACATGAACAACAGAATCCATCAAGTGCAAGTTACTCCTCCCTTCCCTCTTTTCACCTTAAAAAAATAGTTGAAGGAGAAACAAGAATGACAGCGAAAGGAATAAAAATTAGGATGAAATAGCAGATCATGTAAGAAAAATCTCTTCCTGCTCCAGTTTGACAACACCATTCATTCGGACCAGACCAGGAGCTCAGCGTGTACTGATTCAAGGGAAGAGGACAGCTCCTCTTGTGAGGAAAATGAGTAATTTTCCTTGGAGATGCCTACGGTTTCTTCTGCATGGAGCTGAGCACAGTTTCTATCGCTCTGAGATAGAGGGGTCCCTGTTATAGCAACCTACTCTGTAACTAACTTGCAGTCCCCTTGCTAATTAAAAGCCTTCTGATCCACCCACTGAGTTGCTCCCAGGCAGGCGTGAGTGCAAGAGACAATTTGCTTTCATTGTGGAGGAAGCACATTTACAGGGTTGGGCTTTGTTTGCTTGGAGAAAAGTCACCAGAGGAAGAGAGGACAGATGATTGACAGCTGCCAGCAACAGGTTCGATGCACACTAGCACTCCCCTCCTGCTCCCCACCCCCAAGCATACCTGCACAGCCAGGACTGGGAATCTGTAGAGGTTTCACTGCCCCAAAATCCCAGGCTTGGGCTGTGTGTCACATCCAATCCAGAGTACAACACAGCCAGGGCTTGAAGACTGCCCCATGGTTGATTATTTGCTGATATTTCCTATTTAGTTTAAACCAACATACTGATTGTATCAGCCATAAAGCTTTATGGAGGTTGGTTTATTCCCCCCTTCAAATGGACTGTTCTCCTCTCTGTCATAAAGTTAATTTTATAGTCTTTGTTCATTTTCCTAATCTGCAAATTACATCCTCCTGTACTCTGATTACTTACTATTGGAAAAACAGACCTTCTATATTTCCCCTCTGCTTCCAGTTTGAATATTCTTTGTATTATCTTGATGACCTTAATCTCTTTTTTTCCCCCCACTGGCCTTTCAAGGAAGCGGCAAATGCACCAGCAACACTAAGTGTGTCGGCCAGAAAAAACAATCTCAGCTCCTGCTCTATGCTTAGTCCATCAGACTCCCCTCTCCTTTTTCTTTCTTTTTTTCTTTTTTTTTTTTTCTCCCCTCCTCCTCCAACAGTAAAGACTGTGGGAAGAAATGGAACTGTGGCCAGGAGGATTTGGCATCCTTGTAGAAATCCTTCATTTCCTATTGGGAAGGAAGGCCATTTAGTATATTGGGAAACAAGGTATTGATATGCCAGAAACTGGCCATGGAACAACATTGCAACAAACAAGTCATTTTCTATTTAAAGATACATTCATTTTGTAATACGTGTGTTGATGCATGTGCTCACGTTTCTACTAAAATGGCCACAACGCAGCAGCAGTACATGGAGCACTAGGAACAAGAGACATCTCATGGGAATTCATGCCTGGGCACCACTGAAGTCCTACTTGAACCTCAAAAATAAGGCACAGGCAGGTTTCAGATTGCTTCATGGCCTCATGCTGCTTCTGTTCACTGGATGAGCATCCCTAAAACAGATCCTGAGCTCTGAGTAACTGTGAAACCATACTGGCAAGCTTGGAGAAGGAAGCCCTGAGGAGAGAAAACTGATAGATGGGATGTTGCTATACACAAGGCAAAAACGGTGCATGTGAGTGAATGAGAGATCTGCCAGAGCACTTGAGCACAAGAGTGGTCCTGTCCCCAAACCCCAGTTCTTCCTCACTGTGGGATATTCTTTACCTGTGGTTTTCAACCTTGTTCTCATTGCACATCCCTAAAACTATGGCTGCATGTGAGCTGACTGGCCGCAAAGTTGATTTTCTTTTGCAAATCCCTTTGAAAGTTCCTATGAATACCATGGGAGTCAACAGACCATTGTTCGAACATCGCAGTACAGCATCCATCCTCTGCATCAGGCATGGCTCTTTATAGGCTACAAAGTGGGGAAAATGAGCTGCACACATTGCTGTCAAAATGGTGGACCCTGGTCACAGTGCACTTTGAAGGGAGCATCCCTGAGCATCTCCTGTGAAGCTCCAAATATTTTAATAAACACTGTCCTTTGATGGAGACACTCACATCCTCTTTTTTGGGACTATTGGGGCCTTAACTGTGATACCTAACCACAGTTTCTAGCCAGAGGGATTTGCCTGGAAGAGGCCCACCCAGTCCTCAGCAGCACACAGGACACGGCAGCACCCAACAGCCTGTCGAGAAGCCCCTGAAAGTGTGTTTTTCCTCCTGGAGGATTCAAGGGCTAGAAATCGTACACTCATTAGGTGGGAATTCATCTGTGTTTCCCTGCTATCTGTGTTTTCCCTCACCCAACTCCTGCCGCCGCTTTGCCTGTCTCCCTGCAGCTGCATTTCCCACTCGCTCGCAGCCGCCTCTGCTCTTCCCTCCTCGGCGTTTCTCCAGCCTCCCCTTGCCCAGTCTCCCTGGCCCTTCCTCTGCTCCCAGCTCAGCCTCACCTCCCTTGGGCTCATTTCTCTCCCTCTTTCCTCCTCTAATCCCCTCTGATCTCTCCCCCTCACCTCTCCTCTGTCCCACTTCCATCCTTTTGTTTTTCCCCCGCCCATTCGGTTTCTTTTCATTTTAAATCCTTCTCGGTAGTCCTGTTTCCGTTTCTCTCCCTCTTCCTTCCGACTCTCGCCCGTCTCTCTTTCCTGCCTTCTCTCCTCTTTGCCGGTGTAATACAGTGGGAGCTGCCGCTCGCAGTCCTAATTTGCGATGCAGACGGCGGGACTGTTCATGCGGCCCTCACTTGCAAACGGCAGCTCCAGCCGGAAAAATAAGACACCAATTATTTCTAGCAGCCAACTTTTTGCTTAAAAACCTTGCATTATTTCACATTAAAGACCGGCAGTCTCTGTCTGACTGCAAACTGCCCGGTGCCAGGAACGTATTTATAGAAGGACCTATGGAAGGAAGGGTTTGGGTTTTTTCCCCCTAGTAAACACAGAGATACGGGGATTGTTTCATTTCAAATGCATGTGCAAATTCTCCAGGGCGCAGCTCGAGGCCAGAGCAGGAATGGGTCTTTATTTGTAAGCTGTTAGTCTTGGCAAGTCTGCAAAATGTTTTCCCCCGAATGTATTTTACACTCATAATTACTGCATGGTGGGTTTATATCAAATCCCTATAACTTCAGATGTGTGACACAATCTATTAAAACCTCTACCTAATTCCCGGGCACATTCGGGGGGAGGTGGGTGCTGGGGGGAGCGGGGGGCCGGGGCTGTTCCCCGGCGGCTCCGGGCGGCCGCGGCCCCGGCCCTTTCCTGGGCTGCCAGCGCCATCTAGCCGGGCACCGCCTCCTCCAGCCCCCGGAGAGCCGCCTGCCCAAAAACCTCCCTCGCACCCAAAAAGGCCGCTTTTTGACCTTCCTGCCTGCGCTCACGGCCAGCGGAACTCCCAGGCCGGGGGGCTCTCCGGGAGGCTGAAGCCGCGGTCGATGCGCAGCCCCCAGCTTCGCCCCCGCGGCTCTGCCCCCCGCGTCCCCGAGGGCTGCGTGGGAACGGCCCCGCGTCGCCCCGCAGCCCCTTTTCCAGCGGCGGCTCGGCTCTTTTGGCCCTGGCGGAGACGCTTCGTTGCAGGGACAGGTTTCGTGTTTGTTTTCCTTTTGTTGTTGTTGTTGTTGTTGCCTTCCTGAGTGGTTATAGGCGCGCGGGAGCCACCAGACGGATCAGAGCTGTGGGGCCATCTGGTTCAGTAGCTTGTTGTGACAAATGCCCAGCGCACGCTGCAGAAGAGGGAAGGGCAAGAAATGTCAGAGTAGGCATTTATTAGAAGGGGAAAAAAACCACCCTTGCCTTTGCACAACCTTTTGCTCAACTGCCATCATCTAGCAGATGAGCTGTACCCTCTATGAGTCGATGAAGTGACTTGGAAACTTGGATCATTTCAAACAAGAGCCAAGCCATCCTCCACTGAGGACAGCGAGCTGGTTGTTCATTGAGTCAGTGGGTGTTGGACTGGGCCCAGTGTGAATTCAACTGAGTATTTTGTAATCCTTTTGCAGATAAATATTGAAGAGGATAATGTGGGAGGGAGGGAGAATTTCACGGAAGGAAAGCTCAGGCCTCCCCAGGCTGCAGAGCCTGCTAGGCTTGGAGAAGAGCCACAAAAGCTCTGGTTGGTATTCCAAATACTGAATTGCTATTTTGTAAAGACTTGCCTCAGAAATTGGAGCTACATTTAAAAGAAAAAACAACCATGAAACAATTGTGCAGGTAGTGCTATCCCTTTTACACTCTGGCTCTTCTCTCTGCCACTCCTGCCAAGACAGGAGGTAGTACCTCAGCATTGCAGCAAGAGGGCTGGGGAAGTGCCTTTGACAGATGTGTACATTTGCCCACTGCCTTTCTTGTCTCATAACTATAAGGTCTTAATATAGTAGTAGAGCAAGTTAACTGGCCTCACCTCCCCTGCTCCAGGGAGCATTTATCAGGAGTGCTGTTCCAGGCTGGATATTAGCCACCAAAGACAGGTGAACCTAACACATTTTCTTGCACTGTTCCTCACCCCAAATGGAGGAGTCTAGGGCAAAGTTGATGTGGCCAGCACCCATTTCCAAAGGTGTTAACACAATACCGAGGTGGAAGTGGTGGGTTGCCTACCTTGTGACTGAGTAGCTGCTCTGCCTGACTCCACTATAAACCAGGTAACCCAACCAGTACACTTCACGGTCTGAGGAGCAGAACAGGACATTTCACCGTTGCTTGTCACATGAGAGAGGCACCCCATCTCCTACACCTCACTAAAGATAGCTGAAGCTCATGCTAAGCCTTGTGTGCACACAGTCAACAGCACCGGATGAAAAGACCTTTCCAAAGTCCATCCTGACCCTTGGAAACTAAAGCACTTGTAGCAGACTGAAAATTTGTGTTTCCCCCCCGCCTTCCCTTCTTGAAGAGCCCCATTGTCTGCAGGACAAAGTCCTCTGCTGAAAGAGTGGCTCTGAAGTTCTCACCATCAGCTTCAGAAATAAAACACGCTCACTGTTTCTTTCCTAACCGAGATGCCTGCTGACCTCTTCTCTCACGTAACATAAAACTTTCACACTTCAACTTCTCTGGATTTCTTAAAGTAACACTTGGAAACACAAACCAGTCAACACCTCGGGGAGCCAGGGCACTTGGCTGAGGCATTGCACTGCTGTTGTTAAGCCAGAGCTCCACAACAGGAGTCAGATGACCAGGCAATGGAGACTCGAGACAAATGCAGATAAGGGCTTCTTGCTAGGCAATACAACCCACGGATCGGTGGCGCTGGCCATTGCTGCTTCTCCTAGACACCTTCCAGGTTACTCTGTGCCTCTGATTCCTGTCCAACATTTTGCCTGTCCCTCTCCTCAGCCACCTTCTCAAGAGAAGCCCAAAACACTCCAGTAACACCACTGGTAGAGCTGCATCTGGTGTTTGCTGAGCAGGGAGAGTATAACTGGAGAAGATCTTAGAAACTGCGTGTCCTCACATGTAATATTTTCTTGCAGGAGAAATGAGACTGACTCCCAGCTTAGTTGGGCTGTGGTTGAAGTACCATTGCCATAGAACTGGACGTATCATGACAGATTCCTTTGCGGTGTGGAAATTGTCATCCACATTAAATTCTGGGGGAAACGGGAGTGAAAACATTAATTGCTCTGGATTTCTGCTTCCCAGCGTTTTCCAGGATACTTCACATGCTGTGTTCCTAGTGCTTAAGAGTGTGATAAAGCCATATGCTTGGTGAGAAGAGATTCCTTTGCACTTTGTACAGTAAGTGCTTGTTTATGAGGGGCAGCTGGGGATGCTCCAGCTCTCCCGGGTTGGTGTGGTGCCTTGTGGATCACGCACTGCAGCTCAGGGGAGTGGTGGCTGGGTCAGGGAGCTGCCATCAGCACACACACTCACAGCGTGCATACCAGGAGCTGAATATTGATTCCTGGCAAATACTGCATCACCAGACTCATTTTTGCCGTTCCTGTTGTCCCATGAAGCCTGAACTGTAGCTTAAATCCCAGAATGCCCTTATCAGCATTTCTTACTGCAGTGGAAGTGCAGTTTTGTTCTGAAGAGGAGCTCTAGAAATGGTATTACTGGGTTCCACATTTACTCTATCTTAGTGACTTCCCAGAAAATTGTCTTGCCTTGCACACAGAGGATTGCCTTTTTAGTTGCAAATTAAACCTGAGAACTGAAAGTGACTTTGGGTTCTTTCCATTGCCACCAGGAATAAAGACTCTGCAACTGCAGCTTTGCTAGTTGTTCTGTCAATTACTGCAAATTAATTTGCTTGTATTTATTTATCACTATGCTATCAAAACTGCACTCAGAGCTATGCAATACACCAATAAAGACAGCCTTTGCTGAGGGAACCTTGCAGCTTTATTTTCGTTTGCTCAAGAAGTACTCTATCTGCTGAACCTGCAAGCAGGCAAAGGAGGTCAGAGCCTAATCCAGCATCTACCGGACTGGCATGAATGAGTGTTGGATTTGCTCTCTGACAGGGTTTTAAGAAAGTGTTAGTTTTGATAGTTTTTTTTTTTTTCCTGTGGTCCCATCATTTTAAATGGGCAGAAAACAGAACTATAAGCAACCTCCCTTAGCCAAATGAGCTTCTTCCTTTTACTATAATTATGCAAGCACTGCTAGGTGAAGTCAGGTGAACAGTATATAAACCCAGTTAATACAATAATGACACATGTGATTGTGTGCAATGTGGCAGGCAATTGTACACTAAACAGGAGCATTAGTGGTCACTGCACATGATAACTCACTGTGACACCTCTTATTTTCCACTGCATTGAAAGAAAGCAAACAGAATAATATACCTCCCCATGGCTCCCCGTATTTTACAAAAAGCTTGTCATTAAAGAAGTGTAATTTTCTATTCCATTCTCGACAGACGGTTCTTTTGCATAAAATATTCTCCTGTTCTCTGCCCCTTACTCCCTAGAGCTCAGCTCCCAAAAGACATTAGTCCCCTTTAGAACAACCTCCATAGGAACAAGGCGCTCCAATTCACCTAAAATTCAGGGATATCAAGTCTGACAGCTCCACACACTGAACTCCTGGTCTAAAATGCCCTTTGCTTTTCAGATCCCCAACAACTGAACTCTTCATTGAGAAATTCTAGTTGTTTGCATATTAGGAAACAATCAGAATCTGTCAAGTAAAATATCAATATAGATTTCTTTCCACTGTAACATCTGTATTTGTGTATAAATGAATCAGATATAAAATGATAAAGCCTGACAAATAAACATTTTATTATGTATAACTATAATACTAAAGATATCATTCATCATCTTACAGTGAAGAACTGTTTCATAGAAAATATCTAGTCTTTTATGTTTTTATAGAGTGGTTGAAATATTTTGCACAAAATGCTCTTAATAAAAAAAAAAATCACCTTTTCTCCCTGAAACAAAATTTGTCATTAAAAATTTTTAACTTAATTAACATAATCCATTTTCCTTGGCATTCCCTGTGTCTGTTTCTGCTGATACTGTTATTAAAGATTTGATCAGAACAATGTTTCAAATTATTTTAAAATTTGTTTTCCAAATCCCATATTTTCCTCCTGGAAAGTACTATAAAAAAGGAAAGAGAAACTTGAAAAAAGATTTTGGAAAAGGACTGGGGTTTTTTTGGAATATGTTGCAGAAAAATATTTTTTAAAGAGTTGGAATGTAAAATAAGTATAAATCCAGTACTGGAAAACAGATGACATACATCTTTTTATACTGTTTTCTTAAAATGGCTTCTTTAGTTTTGACCAGCTCGCTGCATTTCTGTATCTGGGGAAGGCATGATTTGTTAGAACTTTTCGGATCATCTATCATTTCATACGCTATTACATTTTACAATACCAAAGCTTAGCTAGATTATTGCTGCTGAGGAAACACACACACATTCATACAATATATGTGTTTATTTTAGTGCACATTATAGGTGTGCACATAGAATAACATTCCATGGGAAATGTGTTCCTATAATATATAACTATATAATCTACTATATATAAAGTAATGCTTACTCATAGATAATTGTATATAGGAACGATAGAGGCAAAAACCTTCATCGCTGTGCAATTTTGTTAGCGAAGGCTTTGCAAATGAAAGTTCAATATAGCACCCTGGCTGAAGCACAGCACACATCTGAACTGCACAATTCTTATCTCACTGGTGGTTCTTGCAAGGAAGATATGAAAGTCTCATTCTTTCATAAGAGGGCTGCATGGAATTGAGGATTGTATGGTTCTGGGGAGACTTACTGTATAATATCAGAAATTGCTAGACATTTGAAGACAGAAATGTCTTTCTCCTTTGAGTATTGCATCCTAAGTGCCAGCCAGAAATGATTTATACATGCTCATCCTTATTATGGACTACACATAATAAGGGCATGATAGAAATCGTATCTGCATAGATTCAGGCAGTTCCAAGAGATCTGCTGCCAGTTTTGTTTGACAAGACACTCAATCAAGTGAAAAGGTTCAAAATATTTCAGGAGGAACCTTCTGCATTTTTAAGACCCAGTATTTGTATCCACATAACAGAAATCCTAAATGAGAGCAACATTAGTCTATATTCACCCTAAGTTGCATTTTGCAAAGAGGAAAATATTTTGAGCTTGGCTGCCAGCATTTTAAAATAAACATTTTATTCATTTCATCATTTCAGTAAGTTCCAACACATTCCTGTTTCTTTTTTCCTTCCTTGGAAGAATGCAAAACGGGATAATAATGTGCTGGAAAAAGGATCTCAGAACACATTTTATATATTATTTTATTAATTGGGCTGAGGGCGTTCCATTATTCTACTTAATGCCTCTACAGCTCTCTTCAAATCCTACCTGATCTTTGAAATGCAGGTCATTTTCCAAAGAAGCAGATGCATAAAGAAAAACAGAGCACTTCAGAGAATTTTATACAGAGAGAAATTATAGTGATGTGAATTGACATTCCTTAGAGTGTATCAGATTTTCCATGGAATGTTCCACTGCTCCCATTTAGGCTTAGTTCATCCAAACTTGAGCAATCCCATTACAGTCAGTAAAACTACTCACATGAGTAAAGCTTCACAGGGCTCACTTCTGATGGGCAGGGAAGGAGGGCAGGTCTTGTCCTTAAAAAGACAAAAGCAACTCAGCCCGAAGGATTGGCTTTGCTGTCTCTCATAGAGTTAAAACTCCCCCCCACCACCTCCCTGTGTCTTGAAAATCCACGGACACGCAAGTCAAGTCGTTAAGCTGCTCCTAGAAAAGCTCTTTTCCTAAGACAATGTTGTACAGCACAAACTGAGTCATGTGTAGGCCAAGAGGCTGTGCCATAGCAAAGCACCGAGAAGTAAAACATTCACTCTTCCAGCACTTACTGCACTGACAGCTTGATAAAATGGTTCAAGGCATAATGTTCAAACAGAGGGAGAAAAAAATTAAAAATGTAATAATAAAGTTAAATGTAACTGTTTTAAAGTATAATTCTTTGGAGAGCTCAGTTTTATGTTGGGCCGGCATTTGAAGTAGCACTAGTCATTATTAACGGGAAGCACAGATAGAGGAGATTTAAATCACTAAAGTAATAAAATCTGAACGAGGGCTAGCACCTTGAAAGGCTCTTGGAGAGAAGATTGCATACAAATGCAATTAAAACGATGCTTATAAAATACTAAGATGTTAATTGGGTTTAGTCCCAGAAGCCCCAGCAGTACAGTATGTCAGAAGTTAGCTGGTTTGAAGTTTAAAAAGAGTGGTTTAATTTGTACACCTTGTCCTAATTACGAAGCTTTCTGCAGCCTGTGTATCGGCATGGTTTATTGTAGCTTAGAGCTTTGTAAAACAAACACACACCAGTTAATTGGGTTATTGCAATGGAAAATTGGGCTGCAGAACTGAAACCTTCCTTGCTAGTGTTTTTTTACAGCTTGTAATGAACGCTCCAGCAATGTCAGGATAGACTGATTTGTAAGGTGTGCAGTTTACAACTTGGTTATACCGCTGGTCCGAAAAATAGGTGATACAGTGAAAACAAAGACTAGCATGATATAATGTTGCTGAGCTGGTGGGTTGAAGCCCCAGCTGGCTTATTTATATCTTGCAATCCCCCCAAATACTCCAGCAGGTCTGAACTCTACATTCCCACATTCAAGAAAGGACCATAATAAGGCAGGGAGAGAATACCATGGTTGTTCGAAGAGCCCATGGAGGCTGTGAGCACCTGCTGGGGGTCCTGTGAGGTCGTGTGTTTTTTCTCATAATCAGTAAATAAATACTTAGAATAAGAACAGGGTAATACAAAGAAAGGGCCAGAATGGGAGACGTTACTATTCAAGAGCTGCTCAGGACCACTCTCCTTGGAGTTCCTTTGTCCCATTCAGCTGATACCCATTTCTTTGTATGAAGGAACACTTTCCAAAAGAAAATCTAGCCTCTCCCCTCCTGTCTCGCTTCAGTCCAGACTTCATGAAGTTGGGGGTCTCAGAACACACTCCGGCAAAATCCTTAGCCAGGTCATGAAACCTCCCATATGTAGTTTGCTGTTATTTGTTGATAAACCGACTCTGAGGATGGCACCCCTCAAACTTGTACTATAGCAAATCAAAAGTTGCTTTGCTGAGGCCAGTGGATTCATCCTAATGGAAAGCAGATACCAGGAGAAGTGACCAAGACCCCTGCCATCAGCTCAGTGGTGATCACAAAGACAGCGTGACCCTAACTTCCCCTTCCCTTCTCCGGCTCTGCCATTTGAGGCCAGACCCCAGGATCCAGCTTGGAAACTTTATGAACCCTCAAATGCTGCAGAGGGTGGTATGAAAAATTGACATGACTCTGATTTAGGTCCTTGATGTGGGGACTTCCTCCAGCAAGAGGAATTTCTCCTCTGCCTCCCTGGGGAACTCTACTTTGTCAGTCACTTTGGGACAGGCTTCTACTGAAAAGCAGTGGGCTGCTCAGGCTCATATGGGTTTGGACCAGCCCCGCTGCAGGTCAGATCTGTGTCTGTTTGGAGAAGCGTGGGAGCGCACACGCCAGGGAAAGCTGGCAATACACTGGGAAAGTGGCAGATCTAGTTTTCTGCATGTTTCTCAGAAGACTGACAGCTTCTAGGCCCCAGGCGGTGACTGCAACAGAGCCATGCCCAAAGTCTCTAGCTAAAATGCATGAATAGTGCAGCTGGGATCCTGAGACACTGTACCTCAAGGTACAGGTCAGGGCATAACAGAAATAGTATAATGTGTGATGGGTCCTACAGTCAGCAGGCTACAGGACAGAGGAAGGAATGTCCCTTTGCACATCATTATCTCATTTGTATGTATTATTTATGTCATTATGGGCACAGCACTAACAGACCACTTTAATTAGTCTTCAGGTAGCAAATAAGTTGCTGAGAGGGAGAAGAAACGGTCATGTAATCAGAAATGGTAACTTTTTGCAGTCCGGATGACACAACTAGCATTAATAGATCATATACAATGGGTCTAACCTTCTGCAGTCTTGAGATACATAAGATAACTTAGAAATGTATAATAGTATGTGCCTATGCGGATAAAGTTCTTACTACATAAAGGAAATTGATACTGGTTTTGTATCATTACCACTTGTTATATTTGATGGGAAATGCATGCTAAGAAAATCAGTGTGATCACTAGGTAACTCCAGGTTTTCAGGTTGCCCCTTCCCACCTTCCCCAGTTAACAGCCTGTCCACACAGCTATCACTTCCCTTTAAAGGTTTGCAAAGCCCTGCATTTTCAGTCTTGAGTAGTTGCCACCCCAATTGCTGCATTTACATGCTACTTAGGATACATCAGGGCATAATCTCACCTCATTGAGGAGGGGATTTACATACATAGCTCCCATTAGCATTTATAGGCAATACGCATATAACTCACAGCCCAACACAGAATGAAAATATAATTATCATAACCATTGCCACATTGCATGAGGCTTGGGCCATTCTGAGGCATAGGTCTAATTAGCTTTACGCTGCAGAAGATTTGAGTGTAGTAGTTTCTTTTTGACTTACTGCTCAGTGCTTGGTTTGAATATTCAAATATATTGTTTCTTTTTAAAGTAGCTCCTTCATGGCTCACTGTGTCATGTCAAAACTCCCTTATCTTAGTGACTTTTTGTAAAGGTCCCTGCAGGCGCATTAAGATACATTTTCAGCCTGCTCTGTTGATCTCTCTGTTCTGGCTTCATTGTTTATAAATGCAAAAGACAGTGCTGCACTGGTAAGACTTTTATTTTTTATTCACCAGGATTTGCCAGCAGTGAAGTTATATAACACTAAAAGGAGACTTACATGCACTATTTCCAGATAAATGCATTTTGTGTGTGCTGAATTCACTTCAAAAGTTTATGATATTTGCAAAAATGACAGCTCAAGTCCTTATCACATAGGTCTGCTGGCTTTCATTGCGTGCAATGTTCCTTGAAGTTGGGAGCAGTCACTCTTGGCTTCCTGTGCAGGCAAAGAAGAGAGAGATGCACTGCCAGGAGACAATTAAGATTTTAGGTGGATTGAATGAAGCTCAAGAGGGTCTTATTTCTCTTTATTGAGATGAGAAATTTATCCCACCTTATCTTAGAGACCTAGCTGATGTACCTAGAATCCCCTTTATGAAGTATTGATTTTAGGATGCTAGATCCATAACAATCTTGAGGTAAAAGGCCGTGTCTGTAGGAGCACATATCACAGAATAATTTCTTTTAAAGGATCTCTGAGAGACAAGTGTCTGCAAACTTGTTTTTTTATAGGAGGCCAAGTCTCAAGGTCCTTCTTTAGTTTCACTCACCTCTCCAGAATGAAGGGTTTTCTTGGATACAGAATGAATAAGAAATAATGAGCAAGATCTTCAAGGTTTGGGCCTTCCTCTACTAAGAGCCACCACATGATTCCCAGCGGCTGCCTGTATTCACTAGCTCAGCTCAAGTGGGCTGCACATTATGCAGAGTGTTCCCAATGCCACTTGAACTCTGAAGTGCATCTCCAACCATAAATGCATCTGCCATCTCAAGAGCCTGCAAACAAGCTTAACTCCTGGGCTTGATGTGGGGGATCTTTGCTACTCCTAAGGGTGTATCTTTGCATTACAGCCAAGTTGGTCAAATGGAAAGCCCCTGCCAAAAGGGAGATACCACTTCAGTCTCTAACTACAGCCACATGCCTCTGCCTCTCCCTTCCTTGATGGATGTATTCATCATACGGTCACTGGGAAGCTCAGGCATCTGGTTGACTTGCAAAATAAATTAATATTTTTCTGCTGGATCAGCCGCTTGTATCAACTCATCCTATAAGAATGCAGTTACCAGTTCTGATGCAAAGGGGAATTTTTGCATACGGCAGGAGTCAGTCTGCTTTTTGGGTGCAGCTCTTCATCAGAGCTGCTCAGTGCAACATGAAACTTTACCCTTAGGTTGTCAGGTCTGGGGCAAAAAAAAAAGGTAGCATGGAGGTGAAAAGGGGAGATTACCTGCATGTGCATGCAATATTAATCGTCACATTGATTGAGGGTTTCATGGGAGTTACAAGTGGATGAAGAAATATTAAATAGAATGGTACCAGGAATTGATTAGGTGTTACATAGTGGATGCTTAACTCTATTCCATTCCATTGTTTAAGCATTCAGAAAGTCCACCTGTGTGGTATTTGAAAAGTTTTGAGCAAAACACTAAGCAATGTATGGCTTGCTTATAATTCTGCAGCACTTTTTGACATCCGAGTCCAAATACTATTGAATTTAATTTCTACTTCCATGCAAAGTCCTTGGCTAAGAGTTCTTCTCTTGGGCAATTGCAGCATCTTGAGGGGGATGGTACAGCTACATTCACTTTCTCTATAGTCACTCTGGGATGTTGCAAGATTTCAGGAAATTGGATCCAGGTAAGACAGTGGGAAATAATGAAAACTATTCTAAGCCTACTCTTGTCCACACATGGAATGTGATTATTGTACTAAAAAATACAGGCGCACCAAACAATTCTCACTGTGGAACCCAAGAAAATGAAAGATGCTCCATGATCTGTTCCTAAACTCAGCCCTCCAAAGCCCAGCCAAGTCACTACCCACAGCTTCACTCACCAGCAACCCAGCTGAATGCCTGTGTCCTTGTTGAGGAAGAGCCTACGAAATCTCTTACTCATAGCATCTGTGATGGTGAAGAGCCAAAGACCGAAAAAATAGATCTAACCAGTATCGGGTTGTTTTCATTCATGAATGTGCAGCAACATATTTTGCTTCTTCCACCACCATTGTTTTGGAGGAAGTCATGTGAAAAGGCATGTCAAATCTGAATTTAGAAATGAACTAGCTCCTAGAAGTTTCAACTCTTGGGCATTCAGTCATTCCATGAAAAACAGGGAACTTGCAACAAAAATAATCTCAATTTTTTCACAAAACTTTCTGTTTTGACCAAAAAGTCAACAGTAGGAGTGAATATGGTGACAGAAGGTTGAATGGAAAATTTTCAGCTAGCAGTTTCCTGAGCTGCCCCCTTCTTATAAACACATTGACAATTTGGAAACTGAAACTATCCATCAAGTCATGGGGCTGCCTTTCTGCTGAGGTTGCCTTCCAAAAAAGGGTACTGCCAGCCACCCTCCAGTCCTGCTCCTCTCTCAGTTTGAATATCACCCTCAGGCCTGGTGTCCAAAATGCAAAAGCAATGCTCTTAGGGCCAGGACCTATCTCTGGAGAGAAAGGAAACATTAGCATCTCCTTTTCCTTCCTGGGAGTGTTGGCAAACACCATTGCATCAGCAATGTAACTAGCTAGTCTGAACTCACAGAGAAATCCCTCTGCTGTGGCCCCACTGCCATTTCAATCAACATCTGACTCCTTCAGAAAGGCGTTGCGAGTCTGCTTTGTTCCACCCGCTGTTCTGGAAGCAGGAGATAAGTGACACACTCCAACTTGCCGAGGGCTTTGGGAAAGTCATCTTGCTGGAGGAACTGTAGGAGAAGTCTCCCTGGGAATAGCAGCTCATATTTAACCTCCCCTAGATCATGTCAATGTGAGTCTGGAGAGAACAGGTCTTTCATTTTTCTTCCCAGTAAGCTACCATATGTACCTCATCCCCCACTTAAGCTAAGAGATTGATGGCTAAATTGCTTAACCCTGGTGTTTTTAATTAATTAGGTCTACTTCATAGAAGGTTTAATACAGTAGTTTAATTTAGACTTTGCTCAGTGCATGATATAAAATCCAGATTTATGACTATTTTTTATCAATTTTTATTTTTATATGATTCAGTCACTCATATAAAAAGACGACTGTATGTTATAGACTTTAAAAAGTGATTCCCTGTAGGTATTGTAAAGTATAGGGTCTATTATATGACAGTAGTGTGTTTATAGCTAAGTTTTGGTGCATTGTTCAGGAATCCATTCAAAGATGGCATATAGAAAAGACATTTTATTCTGTAAAATAGTAAGGGAAAGTACCTGTTCTTTTTAAATATCATCTTACACTGCTTTTACATAATACTGAAGTGTATGGGATAACCATTCCTTTAAGAAACTCAATACTACAAAGAAAATTACTTTGAATCTTTAAAGAATAAAAAAGGCACAACATTTTGTTGATAGGTCTTTTGTAAAAGACCTGCAGAGCTGTAATCTGGTGAAATCCACTGCTACTCTTGGTTAATGAGCAATTCATTAGTTAACAGATGTTGTTATTAACATGAGAGGTACCTGGTTTATAACAGCAATACTTAATCACGGTGTGGGGTGGCAGAATCATTTATAAGAGCCAATGCAGTGGCATTGTGGCAACTCTAAGTGCTGCCATGTGGGAACACAAGGTGAAGGGGTCACATATCTATTCTGGTGCATGTGTTTGTGCTCTGTTTTGGGGCATTCTGGTTGCCCTCAGCAAAATTCCAGCAAAAGCGACTTTAGAAGAAGTACAAGCAAAGACTGCGTGGAGACCATTTTAGTCAAGGAATCAGTTATATTGTCTTGATTTTTAATCAGATATATTCTTTTGTGTAAACCTGGCCCCATGAACATAAAATGTATAAAAGATCTTAAGGTACTGAGATGACCCAGGAATGGATGGAAAACAAGGACCTTTCCTAGCCAACAGACAAATTGACAGGTCCCTGTTTCTATAACGTGACACTGCCAGAGACCTTCAGAAAGTTTGGGGATGTTCCACTTTTATGGAGCACTCAGTTTCCAGAGCCTGGTTTTTCAGATGGCTGATTTTTGCTGAGAGTCATGCAGCTCTGGCCCAGGTTTAGCTCCCAGTGTTTCAGCTATTAAAGGTATTTCAAGGTAAGCACTGAAAATCTTTATTCTCTTCCTTGAATTTTGGCCCAAGGAGCCCAGGCAGTTTGCCTCTTTTCTGAGGAAATTACACCAGCATAGTGATCTTATTTTCCCAGAGTGCTAAAGAAATACAAAGGCACTTATGACTCTTACGAGGGAAATGGAGGGAAATAGAGGAGAATGAAGACACTAAGGAACTCTCACAATGCCCACCCTGCCCAGCTGCCAGCTCAAAGCATGATAACATGAACTCTCTCAGGGCATGCCACAAGGAAAACCAAGTAAATTAAAATAGAAAACAAACAAGCACCTTCTAAATATGAAGCTGACTTTCTAAATTAAGATTTAGGTCTGGAAGGTCTCAGGTTTTTTAGGCTAAATTTAAACCCTTCAAGGTGCATAGTCACTCCAAAACACAAGTAGTGACCATACTTCATAAGAAAATAATGTCTTGACACTGTGCCTGTAAGCCCAGATATAAAATGCTACCTAGGAAGACTCTAGGAAAGGCAATTGGGATACTTCATGTCACCAGATTTAACATCATGAAAGTAGCAAATACGAAGGAAGGATTCAGCTCCCCTTGCTGCCCTTTGCTTCCAGTTCACCAGACATTTCCTTCTTCCTGTAAGTATTATCTGTCTGACCTGAGCAGACCTTCAGCCAGATAACCTTCATCCTTGAGTCAATCCTCTCAGTCATTGCACAGGCTGTTCTAAAAGCAATGGCAGCTTAATGCAGGTTATTGATAAGCTGAAGACATCAAAGCCCCTGGTATCATCAGTAAAGCACCCAGCAGCACTTGAGCAGCAGCTGTACAAGAGGCAAGGAGGACTTGGAGAGGAGCAACTGCTCAGTACATCCCTCCTGGATTCCTCAAGGGAAAATTATGTAGCTGCCCAATGGTCAGTCCTTCCAGCAAAGGCAGTGGATGCTAAGGATGTGAAAGATCTCCAGATCTTCAAGTGAGTAGCCCAAGAGTATCTCTCTGTAAAGCAAGAAGAGTGGGGACAGAAATGCAAGTTTTATTTCCAATTCTTTTCTAGGTAGTGTCGACTCAAGGCAAGAGCCCATAGTATTTCTCATGCAAATTCATGCAGGGCAGTTGACAATAAAGGCACAATAATATGTGGTTTGAAAAAAAGCTCTATTAGAAGAAGGAACAAGTGCAGGTTAAAAGGTAAGCTTGTAGCTTAGATTCAAATCAGTGTATTGACTCAGCTTTACAGATCCCCAGTCCAAAATGAATTCCACACAATAACTAAGCAGTTGCCTTCCAGAGGTGTTAAGCCTATTTGCGTCTTGTTTGTTTTGGAATGGCCAATAAAACAGCTTTAGATGATGTCAAACAGTACTTAGGCTCATACAGAGGGACACAGCTGCTCAGATAAATACTCAAACCCCAAACCATGTTCTGTTTTATAAGTCATCAAAAGCTCTTTGAAAATCCACTTGGTATGTACCTGGGAGCTAACGTGACTTCCTCACACCTGCCAAACCACTCTGGGCAGGTCAGAAGTAGGCAGTAAGTTTGCCCACCAGTCTAAGCTTGTGCTATTATTTATTTTCTCCTAGGAAAATTATAAAGTCTTCTCATATCTTTCTGAATAGTAATATCCATATGACACTGCCGTCCCTGAGATCACGTGCTGCCACTGCTTCTTGCAGCATAAAAGTGGCAGATAGTTGTAAGCATGTACAACCAAAGCTGCCCGAAGGCACTTCCCAGCATTTTACTTAAGACAATTGCTATTGCCAGGCAAGTCCCTCACACAGTTCCTTCTCTATATATTTATTCTTTTCTCTGTTGTTCCCTTTGACTCTTAATTAAAACCCCTCAGACTTGAAGTGTGCCTTTAGCCTTTAGTTTTCAGACAAACGTATACTACACTTCAGGTATAAAACATGAAAAGCACAATGTAAGCTCTGAAGAGAGAATCATTCCAGTGTTTTTGGGATGAGAGAAGGCTCCGGTCCTTATCCATGTTACACTGGTGTCAGTTAGGAGTAATTCCACAAAAGCCAGGGAAATTATCAGAGCTAAGAGCTGAAGGTGCTCTGTGGTCCCACCTTCAGCCCCAGTGACCATATGCAAAACCAAGAGGTTAAGAAACTGCTACTAACTCTACATGCCAAGCAAAACACAGGAGGTGCTTTAGGGCATAACAGCACTTACTTATTAATCCCGAGCCCTGGTTTAAAACCAGTCACTGGCAGAAATAGTAACTCAGAGGGACATGTCCTGGTGTTCCATTTATCTTTGCTGTGAATCAGAAAAAGGGAGGTAGGGCAAGGAGCACGTTGCTGAATTGGTGTTATGTTTCAGACAGTCAGACAGGGCTGAGCCAGACTAATGTACCAACTATAGCAATACTCTCCTGGGCACAGAAGAAGGAAAAGCTGCCAAGAGATGTTTGAGAAAAATATCTGTAGGTGGGCTTCCTGCAAATGCTTGATTCCAACACACCAGCCTGAGTCCTTCATAGGAAGACAAAGCTACAATTCTGGGCATAACATACACAATTTTGATCCTAGAGTGCTCCATGTTGCCAGTTAGGAGAGATGGTTGGTTAATGGAACTTTGTACAGATTCATGTCTCTGCCTTCGCTTCAGGGGGCTTGAACAAATGCTTCAAAAAAACCCAGAAGCAGCAAAGAGGAAAAAATAAAAGGAAAAGACCAGTGCATCCTTTGTCCAAAGTGGTCTCTGTGCTATGACTTATCCAAAGTGTGGATCAGAACTCACAGGATTCCTCAGAGTTACTGAAAACCAACACAGTTACTTCCTTCTGAAATGTTGATGAGGAGTTGAAACTTTCAGAGAAGGTGAAAATTAAGGCAGATTGTTTGATGGCAATAATGGTTTCTTCAATTCAACATGATCATTTGCTTTTTATAAAGAGGAAAGAAGGGATAACATGACCAACACCAATCAAACCATTTACAATGGCCAAAAGAGATGGAGCTGAGGCCTTCAAGTACTACAAAGAAGCCAAGTAGGGTAAGGAGAAAGATGACAAGAAGTTGGATACAAGTGCAAAATTATTTCCTTTCCATTCAACATAATAATAGACCTACAGCTGACCTTGAAACTTCCAAAAGGTGCCCTTGTATTGAGGCCTGGAAACAGTAGAAACAGCAGAGGGCTTCTGATCTCTAGGAACTTCACTCACTCACTGAACTTTTGAGCTGTCATTTCCAATAAACTTGGCTGCAGATGAACCAGAACTTTTTTTTTTTTAAAGGAAAACTATTCATAGTTTGAAAAAAGAATTGCGGGGATTTTTTCCCTTTGTCGTTCCATTTGACGTCCAAAAAAACTACAATATCCTTGTGGAGTAGAAAGTGAAATAGATGGAAGAGGAAAAGCAGTAAGAATAATGTTACAATGAAACCACAAGCAACAGAAGAGGAAATGTTAAAGACCCCAAACCCAAAGAGAAAAATCAAGCTAAGAGCACGTCTTTAAAGCAAGTGAGACCCAAATGTGCTTAGGGAAATTAAGCGATTCCCTATACGAGCTACTTTCTCATTTTAAAATGGGTTGATAATGATTAGCAACCAACATATTAAATGAATATCTCTTTCTACTATCAAAAGTTTTAACTTGTCTATACCAGACTTGACTCCTAAACCTAAGCAGTTCAGGAAGGTGACCTGAGATGACAGCAGAGGATGACATGCTATTGACTACAGTGAAGAAGTAGGAGGAACGATTGTGCCTATCAATTATTAAACAGAGAGAAAGGAAGGACCCAGCGAATAACTAATACATGGAAGCTTCCATCTCTGTGCTCCATGCAGACTTTGGTAGCCTAGATTTATAAGAAGAGGAAGCTTTATTATGGATAAAATTTAAGTGTAAAATGATCAAATGGTTTCTCTTTAATTAAATAGTCATTAAAAACCTGTTTGCTGTCAATCCGATGTAAAGCAATGTAATCTTTGGGGTACTAAGCAAATGTTCCCCACATCATGCAGAATGGGGAATGCAAAATTAGGCAGTAATTACACTGAGGACTAAATCCCTGAGTCACTGAAAACCTCCACAAAATGCTTGGTGGCACTGCTAATGCAGCCAGTTAGGAAAATCTTGGCTGATGAATGGGAAGAGAAACAGTACAGCAATAAATTCCTATGTCTACTCTGCAGTCAATAGATTTGTCTTGTACTATATTCAAGCTGGGTGTTTTTCACCTTGTACAGAGAATCAATGCAAAATTTAGGCTACATTTAAGTTTGCGTAAGCCAAAGCTTTCCAAAGCTTCCTGAGTACTTCCTAACTGTTCCCATGAGTTCCGTACATGGTTTTTCATTTTCTAGTAGAGAAGGATTGCAATTTTTAACTTGTTCCAAGCCTGCTCCCACTTCCTGTCATTCTGTGCCTGCTCTGCATCTTGTATATTGACCTTTCTGACGTAGCAGAGATTTACAAGCAGAACTACCTTGCTGAGGCCCTTTAGATTCCAGAAATAGAAAGAACCTTGCCAGAGGTAGATGCATGCATGAAATGAGATAGCATATTCTACATCTGATAAAGCTTCCTTGGGTTAGCTATCTGAAAATCATTACCTGTGTCTATTTCTGTAATGCATATCGATCAAAAAAAACCTGCATGCTTCTTACTGGTTCTCAAAAACCAAAGTTTTAGCCAGATATGATCTGAACTGACATGTCTACCAAAATGGTGATGTGCTACAAGAAAGCCAAGGAAAAACCTCCTTTAAATGATCCCTCTTAAAATAAAATAAACAGTAAATGGCACCAAATCTATTTCCTTTAATTCCTAGAACTACTTTTAGGAATAGAAGTAGAATTTGCCTAATAACCTTTATAACGAGGAAGTGAAAAAAAGACTTCCAGGCTTCATTATGGTGGGATTAAGTCAGAACAAATCCACTGACTCCAGTGGCATTACCTCAGCCTTACACCACTGCATCCAGAACTCCCTCAGCATCAGCAGAGCTGCAGCCAGTTTCCTTTGCTGCCTTAGATCCAGATCCCACCATAAATCTCAGGTTTCATTTGGCTGGGAAGGAGGATGTTTTATTTTTCAAGTCTACCATCAGTTGGCAGTGGTAGTTTTTTAAAAAGGCTGTTGATATTTGTATCCATCTTAGATCCACTGAAAACAATGGCTTTCGCGTGGGAAGGTCCAGATCTATTGCTCATTTGTTTTATGGGAGGCCTTTTAGCAGAGAATTTTGATCCAGAACTCAATAGAATTAGAAAGAGAAGAACAAGTGAAGTCAGGGGACTTGAGATCAGAGGTTTTGCCTCTGACACATCCTTGGTTACGAGTAACATGGAAAGTCACCTTTGGCATTACAAGATCGAATGCAAAAGTTACCATCAACCTGCAAGGTGCTGAGGGCTTCCAGCTCCTTTTACACTTGGTGAAGAGACGGCAGCTTGCAGAATCAGACCCTGTGGGTGCCAGCAAAGACCGATAGCCCCTTCCAGCTCCTGCACAAGGAGGAGAGATCCTCAGTCACACCAGAAACCCTATCAAAGACTGAGCACAGGCAAGCTGGTGTTCAGTCATCGGCGTATGGATGCCTCACCGAACAGTTGGGGTTTTAATAGGCTAGATATTGTCCCAGCATTTGGTATTCATAGATAATAATAGAGATTAGGTTTACTTAATGTATTTGCTATTTAGGCAGATGATTCATGTTAAGCCATCGGCATTCAGTGGCAAACATCATTAGTTCAAATTGTATGAGAGAAAGGCCCAGGAAGAGGAGTCACAATCTGGCCTCTATCATAAACAGCTGTGTTTCTAAATCACCATTTTCGGGTTGTTTCCTGTAGTTGTTGGTATACACTGTACACTGAAAATTAGGCCTCAAAAACACTTATTAAAAATTTATACAGCTTATGACAGGCTCTTTCAGAAACATAACCCTTAACTAATTCATGTTCACTTACCCTGCAGTTTTCTATTTATAATACTTTACAATTTCTGTGTATTTGTACTATAAATTATTCAATGACATCAAGGTTTTTATTTTGATGAGAGAAATTTTGATGAATTTGACAGAGTAATTACTTCAAATCCTGTTCTGGATCGCTATGAAAATATTTAATTTTATTTACTCCAATAAATAATTAAAATGTGAGAGTAGCAAGCATACTCGTAGTGCCTTATAGCCTGTGACTTCTGTTTGCTTCTCCCTAATTAAAATAGCAATGTTTATGTGTGTACTGATTTAAAATAATAATAAATTACCAATTGGGGAGGGACATCTAAAGGAGGAGGAAAAAGACTCTTGTAGCAACAAGCACAGTCTAAATACACGAAAAAATATACTGAAGAAATAGGAAGTTATTGATGCCCCCAATACTGTTACATAGAGGCACTCAGGATAGAATCTCAGCCAAGTACATGTTACTCATATGAAGACTATTCCTTTTGTGGATTTAAAGTTTAAGAAAGGGCAGCCTTTTAGATGCTCCCAGCCAATTCAGCAATATTTTAAGCACATGCTTAACTTGAACCCATGAGCATTTCTACTTACTTCAAGAACATTCATGCTCAGATTTAAAGTAAAGTATTGAAGTACTGTTCTGGCAGCAGCCTAAATCTTCTGCTAAATCAAAGATTAAAATTACAGTGTCTCTTAACTCTCTGTGATTTAAGCCAAAACAAATACTCTTTGCCCCATTGAGGAAAGCTCAGGTTGCAACAGTCACTGGTGTGTAGACTGCAGTGCTCTATCTCCTCCAAAAAATTTGCACAAATCTGTTTCTAAGGCTCATATGTAATTTTACTGTTTTCAGATCAGAGGAGTTAAAGACAGACAAACTGTATGTATAAGAAACAAAGAAAGAAAGAAAAGTCTGAACCCTCTGAACCTCTTAATTGTTTTACAGGTCACAAACAGGCACATATTAAAAGTTTTTAATTACATTGAAACCATCAAGCATGCAAGTGCATAGTCATTATCATATAATAACTGGTTAATTACCTCATTAGTTGGCTTTTTTTTTACATTAAAACTTGCTCATTATTGCCAGGTACAATGGTGATCTGGTTACCCACAGGCTGGTAATTGAGAAAAACTGACATTTCTTGACAAAATGACTATTTGTATTTCACAGGATTGAAGGGGGGACAGGGCATTGGTCAAACAGCTGCAAGGAAAACTAGAAATATTTTGCTTTTTTCTAAACTATTTGCATGGCTAAAAGAGGTAAATTAGAGCTGATCCTAGTTGGCAGTGAAGGACGGAGCTTTTGGGGGCTTCAGTAGCAGGTAAGAAATCGGTAACAGTCGGCAAGCCTTGGCTGAAAATCAGTGCCATCTGTCGGCAGTTTGCCGGACTGTATGCAAACTGAACGGGTGATCTCTCAGTCCAATTCCCCTTGGACAGGTATTCATATCTCCCCCAAAACACTAACAGCTTTGAAACAAATTGGCACTCTGGGTGGCAGCATCAGCGGAGAGGATGTAATCTGAATATTCATAGGGCTGGTGAACTAAACGGCAAAGACTTTGGGACCTACCGCTACCCCCAGTTACTCTGTCACCTCAACGGCCTCTATCTGCGTAACTGAGACACAAATTGCAGCCCTCCTTCATCCTCAAGTGCCTTCCAGTGACACAAATAGTTTGCAGGCTAAGCACCACAGGAGGAGATTTTAACCCCAAACACAGGACATGACTCCCTGCAAAGTGTTGCGGCTGCGGTGCCGCACCACGGGAACTCACTCCCAGCTCCCGTATAGCTCGGCCGCTCTCTCTGTCCCTCACAGCACTCGCGCGCACACACGCACAAACACACGTGCGCAAAACCACACGCACCCACAGACCCTGCGATTTCATGGTGAGCTCTGATGTGACTGGAAGTCATGGCCGGTAATAAATCCTTGCTGCTGGCATCGGGTTGGATTGCATGTCGGTGGGTTAATCCAATAGCGGACCCTAATAACACGACTTTCAGCTTGCTGCAAAAGCAATTTCTGTGCGATGTGCCATATTTCTATGGCAGTGCCTCAAGTCGCAACGAGTAACGCGTTCTGTCACAGGCTGTTGTAAACACTCGGGCTGCTCGGCATGTACCGTGCGTGATTCGTCTGAGCGGAGACCTAAAATCTTACACCTGACTGTTTCGCTCACTATCAAGCCTAAATAAAGCTTCAATGGCAGAAGCAAGCAGGGAACACAAACAAGTTGTGACTGGTGCTTGGAGCCGAACGCTTAGGAGCAGAAGACATGAGGGGGGTTTTTTGCTTTTTGTGGAGACAGTGGAAGTAGCAGCGTTAAGGGAGGGTATAGCCCGGGGAGGTGCTGAACACCAACCAAGCACTTCCAGGCAACAGAATAGGAGGAACTGGAGCTCATCCTTTCCGGGACTAAAATCCCAGTGTTCACTTGGCTACGGGTTCAGGTGCAATGTGATTTTGAGCGGAAGGAGATCTGGTAGCTAAAAGGAGCACGGAAGGCCTATTTGTCTTCTATTCCTGGCCCTTCTATTGATTTGTTGGTAACCTCAGGAGAGTCCAGTCTGGGCCAAAATGTTCTCAGACTGGAAGCCAAAAGTTAATTTAAGATAATGCAGCTGTTAAATAAGCATTTTGATTTTCAGAGGTGATAGTATCAAAGAATGGAAGAAGAATGTGATACAATGCACCCTTTCTGTAACATTTTACTTGCACTCATTCGAAGACATGAGTCTATAGAACAGCAACCTCTATGACGTAAAACAATGTTTGGCATCTGTTTTTCCCTTCATCTTTCCCCCTTCCTTTTTTTATTTCTAGTGTGTGCAGCTAACACTGAAGATTTTATTTTATTTTTCCTTTTTAATGGAGCGATTGTTATTGACTACCTGGTGCCTGTGTTCACAGGGTAGGAAAATAACCCAATAAAATCTACTGAACCTAAAAATAAAGAACCCAAAACAACAACAGGAGCTCTCTGTATCATGTGCACCTGGAGAAAAGGAGTGCTGCAGTTCGTGCAGTGTATTGCACATTAGGAAATACGATACTGTAGCGGGCCTGTCTATATCCCACTAAACAAGGGACCTGGGGCAAACTGCCTGCCTGTCCCACCACTGTTCTGGACTATCCTTTGCAAGGGATGCAGTGCATGAATGGTTGAGCTTATTCACAGATTTTCAAGTTTCTTGGTTCCCATGAGCTTTTAGAGGGTTTGACAGCCCTTTCCGAAGGGCCCCTGTCTTGGTCTAACTCTGTGACAACGTGAGAAACATGTTTCAGCACCAAAGCCATATTAAAAGGCTGGACCAACTTGCAGGAAGACCAGTGAATTAGCCAGGGCTTGAAGATTTGCTCTGAAAGCTTACAAAGTTTACGAAGCTTGAAAATCACAAAGTTTAAGAAATGCCCCTCAGTACCAAGCCCTGCCCAGTATGTTCCAAAACCCATGCCGATAGAATCCTGCCTGTGACAGGCCCAAGAACTAATTTACACTTGCAGTTGCTTAGCACTGCATTTAAGCATCTTCTCTCCTTTGCCAGTATATTATTACTATTTACAAATCATTAAATGTTGACTGCAAAGGAAGCAGGCGTACAGGGTATAACTTCTATTTCAACTCAAGGCCCTTGGTGTTCCTCCTTTGAGAATGAGGACATTAACTACACCAGGACACAAATGGTGCTGGAGTTTTACCACCAAAAACAGTAAAGCAAATTTTAAATTGTGTAAAAAAAGGGGAAGAAAAAGTCCTTCCTCCAGAAACTTCTTGGGTGGGAAGTGACATCAGTCATTCCACAAGGACAGGAGGAGCAAGCGCATTTTATTGGAAAATAAAGATGTGAGTAAATCTACTATGATGAATATAAAATGCCTCTTTTGGATTTAATTAGGAGTCACTTTTTTAGGTGACCAGGAATTAAACTTCTTTTTTAAGGGCACTGCTTTATACCTGACTTTTCACACAGCAAAGCATATGGCAAAAAAGCAGGAAGTGGGGATTAAGGTACATTTTAACGGGCGGCATGTTCAGCCAGATGGCCTATTCCCTGCTCCTCAAGATCTGTATGCTTTTTTCCCCCTCCAGAGTTATTTTGATTGAATTCTTTACCCCAAATAAAAAATTTTAAAAAAATATCCATAATTTGTGCTATTTTAATGCATACTTCCCAGTCTACCTCACACACTTCTCCAGGCATAGGCTTTTTAAACAGAAATCATGATGTAAAGGTAAGCAAGTGTCTTTCTGGCTTTGAGGACAACAGTAGCTCAAGACTTAAGAGTCTTTTCCAGTGAGCGCCCTGTGCCTTTCTCTCCTAATCTGAGCAGCAGCAGCAATAGCATCGTGATGCTGTCATATCCATGCTGACAGCAGCAAAGGAGGGTGACGAGGGGCCAGAGCTGGTGAAGTGCAACACAAGTCTCCAACTGCCCCGGCCATGGAGTACCCAGAAAGTTTGAAGAAGGGTACAAATCTGGAGGGATTTTTTCTACCAGCTCCCCTCACTTTTCTCCCTCACTCTGCTGTTGAAGCTGCATGTCTGTTCCTCGTTAATGGCCCCCAACGCTGCAGAGCTGTCCTGAAAGATTCTGCCCACTCGACAAGCTGGGCAGAAGCAGGAGTTCCCATGGCAAGCCGTAAGTGATGGCACCACTGAGTGATCAAGAAAACATAAAGATGAGATAAAAGAACCATTGTTTGTTGAAAGGGGAGGAAGATAATGGCAATTAAACAATCTGGATGCTCTTAAGATAGTGCAGCTAGAGAAGAACCCTAGTTTACAGGGTTGCTATGTCAAGCCACTTAAAAACTGCTCAACATTCCTTTTTAAAGCCGAGAACTAAATGTCCTCCAGGATAAAAAGTCCTCCAGAACTGAGTTAACTAGGGTGAAACTAATTGTCAGCAAAAAAGATTACTGAGAAAACTCAGAAAGAGGAAAAAAAAAAGGAGCACACATTTGGTGGTGCAGTTTGGTGACTCCTCTAATGAGTCATCTGGCTGACATGCACCACAATGGTGATGATTAGGCATTGGTACCGTTGGACAGTTTTCAGCAGCCAGGTGAATTGGTCCGGTTTCACTGAAGCATTAAACAGACAGGTACCCAGGTCACTGGAAAGCAAGGGCTAGAGGCGCCAATCTTCCTGACACGCTGCACTGAAGCTGCTCTGGACCATTTGGACAGATGAAGAGAAGCAGATGGAGGAACTGAACATCTCTGTAGAGCCCAGGAGCAGTACTCCAGGAGCAGCAAAGAACAAAGTAGAGCAATACCCACATCTAGTAATGTATATATCACAGTGATTGTTATATACACCTATGCCTGTGTATACACACATGCACACACACATATATACATGAAAAAATATAAAGCAAGCAATCAATCCCATTTTAAGAGAAATACACTATTTTTATGGCATACAGAAAACACTAATGATGATTACACTTCCTCAGTGGAAACCTTCATGAATACAATGTAAATTGCATGACACAAATGCAAGAATAAGGCTTCAAAATTCTGACAAATAGCTAATGGAGAAATTTGGATGAGACATGGAGGAGGGAGTAGTGTGGAACCTCCTGTGGCTGGAGCTGGACAGTGTGTAATGAGCAAAATTCATTATCTTAAACTTTTGGCTATGATGTGTAATTGTTAACCTTTGCCGTTAGTTCAAGGCTCCTTTCAGTAAAATATATGGGTTGCCATCAAAGCTGATTTGGATTAGGAGGCAAGCATGTGCCCTCACTTTTAGGTTATATTAATACACCAAAATCAATAACATGCCATAGCTTTCAGAAGTAGTAATAAAACACCCTAAAATATTCCCAGAATACTTCTATAAATTATTTGTTCAATGTACTTATGTTAAAAAGGTTGTCAGTTACAGTGCTCTGAAAGACTCTAAAATTACAAGTCATCGTATTTGTATTTGATAAACCCCCTGCTGTTTTGGGTCAGAGAGGGCTCCAGAACGGGGGGGAAAAAATCATTATTTTCCCTAATAAATAAATTACTTGCCTATATTTCATGTATCACTAAAGCCTGCCAGTATTGAGGGCTTAAATAATAAATAGCAAATAGCTCCATTCATTTATTAATAATAATGCATCTTTTCTTCCTCTTACCATATTTGCAGGCAATGGATTGAACGGTAGTCAGGTGGAAGGACAAATAGTTGGGCCACTGGGAACATTTAAAATTTTCCAGTTTAAGGTGAACATGTCAACGCTGACAGCCCTTTTAGCTTCATCTGTGTGGTGTGGTGCCTGGGCTGTGTACTGTCAGTGGTAGGAGCCTTTGGGCTTTAAAACTGTAAAGCCCCTTGGAAACCTGATTAGCTAATGGAGTTCATACGTGTGAGTGTTTCTCAAACAAAAAAACATTTTCAATTAGGTATCACAATACCTGTTCAACCCTGTTCAACAAAGCATGGCGGTACCTCACTGCCCTTGGCAGGTTTAATGTTCATAACACCTCTGGCAGGGCAGCCTGTTCCCTGGCTGTACATGTGGCAAACAAAGACTTTGGGCAGGAAAGTGGCAATAAGTAGGGGGCTAATGCAGATACACATCTCTTACCTTCACCTAACCAAAGAGATATGTTTTATTTGTGACTGTTCTCAGCATAAACTGCTCATTCCCTTTCTGACATAATCCACATCTACGTCAATCTGAGTATTTTTAACAGTCATTCCCCTTCATGGCTCTTTGATTTAAAGAAAAATAAAACATGAGCAGTTTACCAGAGAGGTACAGGTTTCTCAGGCTCTGAAACCTCCAGACAAATATCCTCCTCCCATAAGCAGGGTATTGCAGCTGACTGCCAGCACAAGTAGTGGCACGAATGTGTACATGAGTCGTAGAGACCAAAGATCTTAACATCACCAGCAGCCCAGCCTGTAGGCAGTGGGATGGGATAAGTGGATGAGCACAGATTTCAACATCATGCCTTAATCCAACATCTTCCATGGAGAGTTAAGACAACACATACACATACACACAGATGACCGCATCCACCACCGTCTTTCCTCCAGAAGAAGAAAGAGAGGTGGAACCTCTGTATTCATGTAGGTCATGCCATCATCACACCTGGTGATGGAGAATGAACTCCTTTCTTTGTCTAAACACCCCATGGGAGCAGATGGGATGTAAGCAGCCTCATATTAACCAGAAAGTCACCTTTGCCCCTTACCTGGAGGGCTAATCTTTTTCAAGGGTTGTGAAGAAAGCACTTTGCATTCTCAGCATCCCTTGAGAAACTCACACCCCTTTCTGACAAAATCAAAAGCCAAGAAAAGAGAAAAATGCATCACATGCTACCACATGTATCAGACATGCATCAGACCGTGCTGAAATCTGGAAGCTCACAGCCTTGGATAGGAGGGGCTGCCAGCATTTCAGCTTGTCACTATTAAGAAGAGCAAGTATGGTGGCACTCAGTCAGGGTGCAGAGTCTTCAAGAGCATGCCCTGCTACCCTCCAAAGGAATTTAATCATGCAGCCGGCTACAGGAACTCCACTTCCAACTACCTACAGAGTGCAGGTTTGTGTTTAAAGCAGACTATTTCTTACAGCCTTACCCACTGTGAAGTGCAGTTATGTTTTTCTACAAGATTTAGCTACAGGGCGAAAGACTTCAAGCATCTAAAAATACAGATGAGAGATCCAGCATGATACTGCTGACCTAGTCTAATAGGACCCTTGATAGCCAGATGAGTTGGGTCACATCCTACCTCTTGTTTCCTTATGCCCAGAGTGCCACTGGCTCTTTTTTGACCTAGGTAAATTGCTTCTTTTCTTCTGGCTATTCCTTAAGCTACCCTGAGCACCGAGCAAGGAAAGTAAACACATGGCAAAGGCACAATAGGCAGAACGGACTTGATCTTTGTTTAAAGCACAGGGTCAGCTCCTCGCTGTGAGCAGATTTTCCTCTTTGGAAACAGGTTCATGTTTATGTTTTAAGTTCCAGCAACATGCTCTGGATTTTCAACATGTGCAGCACATCTGCTCCAGCCCAGATTTATGAACAAATCTGCATATAATTGTGCTGGGCTAGGGTGTTGTTGTTGTTGTATTCCCCCCAATACCCACCCTTTAAATAAAATGGCTTTGTCCAGGGCTGTATAAACCCCTGATTCCAAGCCATATAATTTTATGGACAGGAAAAAAAAAAGTTCTTTTGTATTGCACCTGAGCTCATTAAAACCCCCAAATTCCATAATTTTACACTACCATGTGCTGCATATCGTATTTAGTACCTTGCAGAGTAATTGCTTACAGTCCTCAGAGTGAGTGCACATAAGGTGGAGAAATGATGGAACAGGTGGGATAGCCACCCTGTGCTTGGTAATCGCAGGTTTACACCCCTGCACAGCTGACGTAAAGCTGTGTGGATGAACGGTTCCAAAGCCTGGATTACGGTCTTTTGTTAGCCCTGTAGTGGGTGCCAAGTCCCAGACGTCAGCTTCCAGTGAACACAATGGCTTCTGTAATGGACCAGATAAAACAAATAAGCATGTGGGATACAGACTGGGAAAAGGGAGAAGCCAAGGATAAGAGGGTCAAGGTGAAAGATCCAAGATGCCAGAGGAACCAGCAACGTAAACAAGATAACCAGACGTTCCAAGAGAAAATAACCCTGGAAAAATCAAGAGAAAGTGAGCAGCCCAAGAACTCTTCTGTGGCAACATTCAAGGTTTCCTAACTTGGTCTGGAACAAAACCAAAACCTTTTGTGCATCCTCACAAAGGGAATGATGTCAAAACAGTTGTTTCTAAATCATATAGTGTTTGCACACTCCCTGTCTCTGTGAGCAAAGACTCTGTGAAGCTGCTTTTGTCACCATGTCTTGAACGCATGAAGATCTTCTAGGGTGGAAAGAGGAGAGGAAGGTGCAAGCAGATTTATAGCATGATCACACATGCTCTATTTTGGGTGACTGTACTCTTCAGAGACTAAATTCCCCTCAGTTGACATTAAGTGCTTGCTCAAGTGCTGAATGGGATCCAGCTGCAAAGGTCTCTTGTGTTCAGTGCTCCTAAGGGGCACATCCTAGAGATGTTTGTCTCAGCCCATGGGCTACCCAGCCTGATGTTTCAGGATGGATTTAGGGCTCCAGTCTGTAAAAGAGACCGTTTTTGAAAAAATATCCATGCATGGCTTGCTCAAGGACACACAGGAAGATTGTAGCAGAGCAACTCATTTCAGCCATGGCTCTCAAGTCCCATCCATGTGCCCTAATCACTAGACTTGTATCAGAGCTGCTGATAAGCTCTGAGTGATTTCCTTGTGCGTGGAACTGTAAGTGTGCTCTGCTTGAGATTCTCCAACATCTTATCTGCAGCCTTTCAGATAGTTAAGACTAAGAAGCCAGAAAAAAGACAGAGACACTGTGTTCACAAAAACCTCTGAACAGGGGGTGGTTGAAACAGGCATATGCTTATGTACACCTACATAGACAGTAGGTCTATACAGGTTTTGCTTACTAGCCTGGTTTCCTAAGGAAGAAAAAAACAAAACAAAACAAAACAAAAATCTCTTGAAATCACTGAAACCAACAAGTAGGTTTTGCAATGGTCAGAGAAGACTAATATTTTGGTAACAGCAAAGCAGACGTACACAAAATTTACACATAGCTGTGCTCAGCCTTAAATGGTGGGAAAGGTGGAAGGCTCTAACCTCAACATTAGGAAACTTTTGACATTTAGAGTTTCAGAAGTCTCTTAGCAAGGAACAACTTGTTTCTTTTATTATTTTTTTTTTTTTTACTGTAGTCCCTCCTCATTTAAAACATATAATGAATGTGAATAGTCATCAGTCTGTAAATACTGGTTTTAAGTTCACTAGAGCTTTGTTGAGATATTCTTCCTAGGTAACAAGTCTGTGGCTCATTAGGCTCTCATTAGCAAGATAGAAATAAAGATGCAAAAGGAAAAAAAACTTTCTCCAAAGATATTGTTGCAGTCTAATTGCCTGCAAGGAATTCTTAATAATGTTTACTAATGCCTTTTCAGCACTGCCAATTTTATAATGTTCCAGATGTGACGTTGCTGTTCCCTGCTGTGATATTACTAAGTCTGCTAAGGCACCTACAGTACTAAGTTTGGAAAGATTTTAGCCCCATCTTATGTCACTGACATGAAACAACATCCGTTGGGGCTTTCCAGCATCACATTTGTACTTTTGAAAAAAATTATCCGAAAAGCCCCGTCTGATCCACTGTTTATGAATAACTAAGTAAATTCTATCACAACACGCACTGGCTGGAGCCAACAGCCTTACAATGGACATTAGCAGCACTATCAGTTACTCAAAGTTCAGTGACATTTGCTTTCCTTTTTTTGATTTTTAATATATTGTTTTAGACTTTGTGACATTAATTGGTTCCTTATTTGTAGAGAAATATCTTTTGTTTGGGATATGATTTTATATTGTAAGCAGCATTTGGAATATAAAACAAGCAGATGTTAGCAAGGATCTGAAGGCAAGGCTCACAGCATCAACACTGTTGTTGTATACTCTTGCTTTACAGCCAAGCTAAGGGAACAAAGCAGGCAGCAAACATGCAGATTTTGAAACAATAGAGCTTTTAGCCCAAATTACTCTAAAGTTTCTTGGTGTTCTGGGAACAAGTGGGCTCTCCACCTGAGTCAGTTTTGTATGCCAATGGGAATATGTAAATAAACATCTTTTTGGCCTATTTTACTAAGGAAAAAAAGCTTGTGAGATCATCATGCCTCTGTTTGTCATTCTTCTCATCTAAAAACTTGTGTACCTGCTGGCCAACTGCAGCCAAGCTCAAAACAGCGTGGAAATGTCCATGATATGAAATTCCTGGAAAGAATTGGCTAAAGAGCCAGTATTAGCGCTCCCATGAGAAAAATTCTGTGGTATGAGCACTGTGTCCATATTAGAGAAGGAAGCTTCATATTAGAAAGGAATAGCAAGAACACTCCAACCACAGGGAAAGGCCTCTCTTCAACAGAGAATCCAGCCATGACACAAAATCCATGAGATGATAGCATGTTTTCTTGTTGCTCTTCACCATGGACCAAATGGGGTTTTTAATTTTTTTTGGTCTGGTTTCCCACATGGTCTGGGTTGCTTATCTTCTCTGTTTTCAGAATCTGAAGTGCCTGAGTTCTTCAGTGTCATATTAGATGTAACCTGCATGGCCACCATTGAACATATCTCCCCATAGCATGAGCATTACCTCATCTTCCAGCTAAGCAAATGGTCTGACTGCTACTGCAGCCCTCCCCACAGGGGTAACTGTCCTTCAGATTTGGCTGTATGTGTTGGCACTCTCCAGCCTTGCACTGTCAAAATGATCCAGATGAGCAATACTTTTCATAATAGTGTGGAGAAGTAGTCAGGATCATTTCACCAGAATGGGGTTAAGGGAGGAAACACAGAGATATACCAGCAGATTTAAGGGAGATGACTTCAGGGCAGTGACTAGCACCTCTGTAGCAGACTCAGCTCTAGCTGAAATGGTAATTATGACCATATCCTAATGCACTTTCTCAGGATCAAAGAAAACTGATTTTGTACAGTGAGGGAGAGAGAGGAGGAGATACATCATAGTCCTACGACACCAAAACCTAAATGATAGGCAAGAACAATATGCTCCCTGAGTAGCTGTCCAACCTGTTCATTCAGAAAGCTTATGCAAGAAAATATATAGGGATATTGTGACTCTGGTTCATCAGTTAACGGCTGCAAAACTGTTTTGTTTTTTTTTCGTTAAATTTATCAACCTGCTCCTAAAATGATGGCTCTGTCATTTAATGCTAAGAAGTTCCTTATGCCTGTCAGACTGGGGTAATACCATCTGTGAGGGCACCCTGCACTCCACTCTCTTCTCAGATCCAGAGAAGAGGGACACGCTGCAGTCTGGCCACCTTGGCTCATGATGTTAAAAAGCTCTTGCTTCCAACTCTGAAGGTCCCCAGTTCATTTTCCCAGTATGTCAGCCAAGACGGTGGTCCTCACATTTGCACTCTTCTAATAGTTCCAAGCTTACATCACATTCCCCTTTATTTACTCTTTTTCCAAGTTATATATATATCCTTAGCCTTAATCACTGTTCAGCCAAGGTTTCTTCAAGCAGACCCAAATCTAGCGATCACTGGAGCCAATGGGAATCTTTCTACTGACTCCAGCGGACTCAGGATCATAAAGTCCTGAACCCGCAAACATCTGCAAGATCTGGAAGCATTCCAATATGGATTCAGATTGGACATCAGCCACTCAAGCCCATCTTAATTCGTAAATCAACATACCCAACTGACTTTCTCTTCTCTGGATCCCCTCCAATTTGTTAATACGTTTCTGTTAACGAGGTGCTTAGAACTAAGCACAATATCCCCAGTGCAGTCACATGAGAGCTGTTACATTCCTACTTCATAATGTTATGTCTCCACATATCCCGGCCAAAATTGCACTGACTTCACTAGCTACCATGTTTTGTTGCAGCCTTGAAACCCTCGTCCTGTCACTCTTATTCACTGAGAGCTATACTTTGCTCCACAGGTAATCGTGGCAAAGTCAGCAGGAATTCTCACACAGGACTGGCAATGCAAGCAAGGAAAGCAGAAACTGATCCCTGAGAAAGAATTCGTATCTAGATTTTTGAACTGATAAACTCAGACAGCAAAATAATTGTAACAATGCCATCCTGCTGCTTTCCTGAGCAATAATCTATTTTCCTCATTGGGATAAATGACTTGGCCATCAGTCTCCCGGTTTAGCCATTTGGGAACTGGATTATTGCTTCATAAACTGTGCAATGCACTCCTATTACTGTTTAATTGCATTGGGCAGAGAAAGGGAGGAAAAAGATTTTGCAATTTCTAACGGAAATCTCCCAGAAGCACTCTCTTTCTGTGTTACTTTCCTGAATAGTTAAGGCAGTGAACTGCATTCCAATCCAAAATTTTCCTCTGAACAAAGAGCATGATTTTTCTTTATACACTTCTGCCAGTGCAGCTCCTCTTTCCAGCATACTGCTCCTTTCCTGGACTTGGATGCTCAGTGTTCCTTAACACCTCCTGTAGTGAGATTACACTGTCTTCTAGGCAAACATTTTCTGTAAAATCTCAGCTATATATTCTGGCCTGAGTTTATATCCAGATTTCCTATCACTATCAGCAGAAGCTGTCCTTGAACCTCTTCATTCTTTCCACCCTTTTTGTTTTGTTTGTTGCCTGCAAGCTCTTCAGAGCAGCAACTGCCTCCTGTTACACAGAGGACATCCATCCAGCACTTCGGCCACTTGGCACTCCTGTAATTAAGACATATCCTGTCTCCCGAAGCAAGAGCTGTAGCTGAGGGGAGAAAAAAAAGGGCTTGGTCTGCAATTTTTTCATTCTTAAACAGTGCAGCATTCAGTCCTGTCTCCAGCATGTTTTCCAACACTAATCTCCATAGTCTGACACAGCATTGAAAAGTCAAGATGAGTTCAAGGCAGCTCTGTTCAGTTGTTTGAGAAAAGGCTGAGTCCCTGGTTTTTAATTATCTAACATTGATACTTGTTTCCCTTTAGGAAACTTTAGCAAATTACTTTTAATATTATTTCTTTCTAATTTCAGGAGTTGGTTGAAGTGTTTTCATCAGAATGTTTCTCAGGAAAAATACCCTTTCAATAAACATGGAAATTTTTGCTAGCCAAAGCTTTCAACATGGTTAGTGCTTTTCACAGATTTTTCCCTGTGAAAACCTGACAAAGAAAATGAACAAGGAGTTTCTAGGTGAAATGTTTCCCCTTAAAAAATGCAATGCTTGGTTTTCAAAATGTGGCTTTGTAAGAAGTCTGAAAACTTGTACCAAAAGATACATTTTAAAATTTTAATCACCGCAAATTTCACAGGAAATATAAAACAAATAAAAACAAAGTTAGGAAACTTTTTTGAGCACCAATGAAAAGGAATTGGTAGAACTAAATCTCCGTGTTTTAAAAAAAGCTAGTTTTTTTCTCTTCAGGAAAAAAACTAGGAACTTCCTGGGCTTACCGTGTCCCAGACAAGTCTGAGAAGCTGCAAGCCAACTTCTTCTTTAAGCATTGCCATGTGTTCTCCCACACTGCTCCACTCATTTGTGCCAAAAACCTGTCCAATTACCTATCCTCTGGTAAACCACATCTTATCATTTACTTGTGCTTAGTGCTTACAGATTGTTCCCATTGCTTTCTATTAATCAAGCAGCCAGCTGACCTTTCTGCTAAACTCTGTGTATCCCATTGCAGTAACTTTTTTCCAAACCACATCTGCCCAATTTGTCCAATTCATCCATCACTGCACCATGGCACATAGCCTGTGATCTCTCTGGGGCTGGACCTGCCTTCTACAGCACCTGGCCAGGGAGCTCCTCTCCCCACAGGGTTGCAGGTCTTGACTGGGATCTCAGGTGCTCATGTAATACAGTAAAAAAAACATCCAAACAAACAAACCACCAGCGAAATAGGGGGAATCTGTGACAGTGGAGAGCTTTAGCAGAGGAACCAGAGACAACTCATATTCTGATTTTCAATGACGGCAGTGCGTTTCTACACAATATTAAGCTGTTATCACAACAGAAGGGAAAATATTTGGCATTGGCAGTTAATTGTTGGCAGGTGTTGATTTTAACACAGTGCTACACCTGGGAACCCCTTAGCTGTAAGCACAGTATCTTTAATCATATATAACATGGGGAAGATAACCCCTCTGAAAGGAGACACTGAAGTGGATGGCTGAATTGGTGATTGTCTATGCAATGCTTGTGCTGCTTTAGGGTGACAGCTCACTGCGCATGCTGTAGCGGTAGGGATCTCTGTGTGTTTCTGCTCCCTGTGATACCAAAGCTCACTGGCAGGATGTCCGGCCAGTGAGGAAACATGCTGGTATTTTTAATGGGAGGTTAGAGGGGTGAGAGATGGAGACAGCAGCAGGTCAGATGAAAGGCTTGGCAGGCCAAGTTATCAGACAAGCTTTCCTCCAGTGAAAATCCAGCTGGAGATCTCCTATCAGCCTCTCTTCTCCTCTCTGCCATTTCTGGGACATGCACTCCTGCCTCCCGCACAACTTTGCAGTTTCCAAGGAGACTGCATGCTGCTCACCCCACACCTCGACGCAGATGACCGTGTGACTTCACTCGGTCAGGGAGACCATAAAACACTGCAGCCAAAACGATAGCACTGCAGCTTGACTCACTGCGATATTAGTGAATCCTAAAGGACATATGAACCTAATGATGGGTTGTTTGGTTTGCTTTTTCATTAGGGCTGTTATGATGAGACCTAGACATGGTGTCACTGCTTGGAGACAGCCTAAAGAAAAAAAATACTGCAGAATCACAGGCTTCAAAGAACTGATTCCAATAATCATGTTACTCAGTTTCCTGAAGGAAGATAAATATAAGAAGTCAATTTCATAATTGTAACAATATAAAAATACACTAAAAATTCAACATTTATAACATCAAGTAAGTTCACACCAAGATCAAAGATTAAAAATTGGCTACATTCCTACAAGTATGAAATGCATCAATTAGGTAGTGCGGCTCAGCGTCAGGAGATGTGAATCTGATGCCTTGCTTGGTTGCAGGCTTCCTGAAGGATTTTGGAAAACTCATACAGGACATAAATAGGGTTTATTGTTAGGCAACACTCATCTCCACCTAAAAATTAGGCTCTGCAAATAGTTTTTCAGACACCAGTCCATAAAGAGATTTCAACATGTAAATTCTCTTTAGGAACCAAATAGAAATTAGATATCTGGATGCCTTTGTGAGTGTAGCCCTTACTATTTCTGTGACCTTAATTCCCTGTGTCTTAAGTAAGAATACTAGAGTTTATCTCAATGGAATGGGGTGAAAATAAGAATTTTAAATTAATTATGAAGCACATACAGTAATGTGGAAAACAGCTAGGTAGTGGAGTTTCTATTGCAGAAATGTTGGTGGAAGTCCTAATTCAAGACTGTAAAAGAAGGAAGCAGAAATAACACATATGCATACAGCAGGGTAATTCACAGGTAAGAGTTGCAACCCAGCTGATAAGGAGTGCTGTACAGTTGGCAATATTCAGTTTTCCCATGACATTGTATCAGCCGTGACTATAGCAAGTAAAGGAGCAAAGGATGCTATTTACCCCTAGTAAAATCCACAGTTGGTTAGAAATTAAATATTTCAACATTTCTTCTTGAAAAATTTATTAAAAAAAACTTCATGCAGACTTTGTCCCATATGTCAACCCTCTCAAATATTGTCCAAAATCCCACTGAAAAAATTCCAAATGCTAAAGAAAAATGGTCAATGTTTGTATACATATTTTAGTGGAAATGACATCTTGCCTCTTGGACCCCATTAGTCAGTTAGGAAGGTAATGTCATTGGTTTTATGCAGCAGGAACCACTTTGAACAAAGAGATAAGGAATAGTTGTGCTTGTTTGGACAGTCTCCATCTACACAGTCTGCATCCAATACGGGAAAATTGAACATTCATGTTCATTCATGACCAATATGCTGCTCTCCTGCCATTCAGGTTTTGTCTACACCAATAGTCGTAGTGAACTTTGAGGTCATCTTGCACCAGTGTTGTGCACTTTGATCATATTCCTCATCTACAGAATAGCTCATAGCCTTTGTCAACATCATTCACATTGTGCTTCTTGCCTACAAAGCAGGGCTCTTTTAGAAACAGGCTTATGAGTTACTTCTAGGCATGCCTTTATGGGATGCCTGCTATCGCCCAGCACACTTTGACATGCCCCAGACCAAGAGATCAAATGGAAGGAGCCAGGGGCAGAAATTTGTTAGAGTTCCCATGAACCTGCCTAACAAGAGTAGCCAGTAAGTTCATCTGTTCCTTAGGGTAATTTTCCAGTGGGTCCCAACTGTTAATTGTAGGACTGAAGGTGTGTTCATTGGCTGAAGAAGCAAACATCATATTTTTTGAATAAGTGATTGCAAGAGGCAGGTCCCAAGTGCTTCCACTGGGTCAAAGCCATTTGCTCCTTAAGAGCTGTTCCTAGGTCTTGCGCAAGCGCCAACCCTAAATGAATACTTCTGCCATAAGTTCAGTCCTGCCTGACTTGTAGTCTAAAACATTTCAAAATTATGATTGTTGGACAACTGCAACAATTCACAGTGGAGAAACAGCTGAGCAAAGCATGTCTGCAACAGTCATGTCAATATCCCTTAACTGTCCTAGTAAAGGAGGTGGTTACTATGAGATATTGAAGGAAAACTATCTACTTCAAACTTAAATAGAGAGTTAAAGAGAAAATGAGGTGAAGTGAATCTCCTGCATTGACACAAAGATTAGCCTGGAAAAAAAAAACTCCAAAGTATTAATTTATTCCTTCCTTCTGAAAGGATCCACTTTAAAAACCCATATCCTACTCTAAAATTAATGAAGAGGAAAATCCACTTCACTCTTCTGCCATTAAGGAAATGGTTAATGGGTTCAGCAAAAGGTGGCAGTCTGAGTCCTGAGGAGCTCCGTTTACTTTGTTAGTGACTGACATGACCCTCTCAATTTGTTGGATGAATTGTTTTTTTGAAGATAAAATACTTTTCTTTCCACTCTTTTAAATGTTGCTCCAGGAGTACAGATTACCCAAAAAATGTGCTGGATGCATCAGAAATTGCAGCCCCAGGAAAACAGCCCTTGATAGAGCAGATTTTCTCTCTTACTGTTAAGTTTCCCACGCTTCTCAGCCAGATTCTGCTGGCCACAGCTCAGAGCCTGACTCTTGCTGTGAAAGTACGGGAAGCTGGTTCATCCTTACAGCTTACAGACCCTGGGTGTTTGAGCTGCAAGGGTTGGAGTGGATGCTGGAGGACAGAGACATGATGCGGAACAGCCCTCCATAATGGCTGGTACTGTAGGGTCTCCAATCTCCTGGCACCTTGACCACTTGACAACCTGTAACACATTCATCCCTGTAATGTCTACGTGAGGAGAGGAGAAACCTCACTGTCCAGATGGGGAAAACCCACAAGGTCACAATAGAGAAGGCAGAAAAGGAATATAACCCTGTGGCTTTCAAGTCTCAGACTGTATCCAGCTCCCTCTTTTGTACATCATCTTGCTACTCCTCTTCCATCCACAAAAATGACTACGCAACTCAAAGGCTTCTGTTCAGCAGGCTTTGTCCATAGGAGTCCTTCTGCTATGGCAACCAGAAGTAATACACAATATACTGTGTTATCCATTTATTCAGCTCACACTAGCTCTGGAATCTGGAATCTGGAATAACCTCATGGAAGAAACGTGTCTTTTTAGGGCACTTACAGACATACCTGAAGGCACAGAGAGATGCTTGGGTGCCTACCAGCCAGGAGTTCAGGGTATGTGATCCTTGTCCTGGGTTCTCCCTCTCTTCCCAAGACAGCAACTCATGCTTAGTTTTAGGTCTTCACTTCTCTACTTGCAAATTAAAATTCTGCCTATTCAATGGAGCCTTGTGAAATTTATTACTTAGCTAATAACTTGCAAATTATTCTGGGCATTCCTAATGTTATCTGTATAAGGCAGAACTATCGGAAGGTCTTATCGTGAATTGAGATCCCATTGTGTACAGAAAACATAAGACCCTATAAACAGCAGTACGATGGAACAAACACTGGCACATCTGCAGATGCAGCAGTGGATATCATTTTAACCTCACTTTTTTCTTAAGTCTCCCACACTGCATTCAAAATATTCTGCGAAATCCCACTTCCTGTCCTGACCCCATGGCAAGAGGGAACACAGAAACCAGGAAGAGCAGGAAATTCCACACAAATTCCAGCTGCAATAATTTCTGTGAACAGGAGGGACAAAATGCGGCAGAGATCATGGTAGATAAATGTCATGTGCCCAAAGAGGCAACCAGTAAAGAATAAAGTCTGGAATAGGGCGCAGGTCACACATGGAAGTGGAAGTAGACAGCCCTGATCCTTGCTTTATATATTGTACATCAATATTAATTAAGAATTTACTTTACTATAATAATAATTTGTTATTAGTAAATAAGACTAATACCGCTAAAGGTGTCTGGTTGAATTTCTTGTTCCCAATGACAGCTGGATAGAACTTCACCCCAGATTTTAGGAGGTGGGAGGAGAGACTGGAATTCATTCAAAAGCTTTTTTAATAATTAGAGTAGATCTTACTGTTATAGTTACCAGAATGAAGTTAAGAATGCAACCCACATACACTTCTTGAACAAAGAAAAAGAGGTATCACAGTTTTGCTTAATGTTTTCACTGGGCGTCTCTTTGACCATGAAGCTGTCCTGAAATACTTAGCCTTCTTCAAAAGCAGGGAAAGTAAACCCAGGAGCTTGAAATAGGTGCCAGCAGAAGAAGATGTGTATCTTGTCTTCTGAACTCATTAGAAGCCTGATTTAACTTGGTGGATTGCTCTCTGATACTTTAAACCTAGACTTACAAATATTTAACCTCTGTTGCTGAGCATGCATGTGCAAGGCAGAAAGAGAATTCCTTAATCCTTGAAGCGATATCTGCATAGGGGTTTGCCATGTTTAAAATAGGTTCCTTATTTAAGTCAACACATGGGAATGGTGCAAACTCAACACATAGGCAGGTCTGAGAGGGAGGAACCACCCTGCCTACACTGGAGATGGTAAAGACTGTCTTCCCAGCTCTTCCAAGGCTGCTCCTTTGCAAACTGAAGGTAATGGAATCACCACCACCACATGGTCTATTTGTCTGCAGGAAGCCAACCTTTTCCATTTGGCTGGGGATGTTGCCAGGTCTTACTCTGCCCTTTCCATTTGCCATCTTCCCAAGGGATTTTCCAAAACAATACAAAAAAAGGAGTCAACATCACTCTGACAAGTTGTCTCCTGCTACTATGCCAATAAAAATGATCTTCCTTACACCACGCTTCTCTGAACCTGACATCTGTCCTAAATCTCAAGTCATACATACCATTCTTCCATTAACATGAGTCATCCTACAGACGTCCTTCTGCTACTCTTAGAGTCATGTCAGAAAGAATCATTGACTTATTGTCAGCAGATTCAGCCTACCATGTTAATGGTGTCTGCAGAGCCCTCTTCTCTGATCATCTTGTTCTTACATCCCCCAAAATGCTGGAAAATACTTGCTGAGCTGCAGGATGTCAGAAGCAAGGAAAGAATTGCCTGTCCTGTACTGCTACTCTGCCTGGAGTATAAAGGTAATTTGCCAAATTTTGGAGTTCTCTACCTTGAAGCAGAGCAGATAAATAGCTGCTTCTTGGGAACTCACAAAGCCCCAAGCTGCCTATATAAAAGACCTGGTGCTAGCGATGCTCTTGAAAATTTCAGGAAACGTAATTTACTTTCTCTACAGAGATTAAGGGCATTATATACAGGAATCTTGCCTGATCTATTTTGCACAGGAATCTATACCGGACCCTGCCTAGTTCCAGATGCTTAAGGGTCAAATACCAGGACTTCAGAGTGGACAGCTGCATAAGAATAGAAAAGACAATGAATGTCTTATGCCTTGAATCATAAGCTATTTACATCTCTTCTGTTTTTAAAGCAGAGACCAAATGGGGAAGAGGCTTCCTTTAAGGGGCAGGGGCCATGGCAAGTCCTGCTAGTTGTTTTCATTATTCCATCAACTTGGTGTCTTGAAAGATTTATTAACTCATTCTCTTTATTGCTCTTTTATTTCTATTTTTAAGTCTCTAATGTTGCCTCTATTCTCATGCACTTCACAATGGCCTTTCTGCAAAGTCAGTGGAGATCAGCCTCAGCCTTCATCTTTTCCACAAATGGGAACCTAAATGTTTGCAGAGCGCAGGGGTGTCTGTAGTTGTGCTAAGATCCAGGAAGTCAAGCCATTGAGCCAAATCTTTGCTTAGTGTAAATCAGCACTGAGACTTTACGTAATTTCTGATGGGAATAAGGAAATCCTTACAAGATCAGACTGCAGGTTCCTATAGTCCATTTTCAGCAGGGAGCTAATTCTTTGAGGGAGTTGCACAAAACCTTCCAAAGTCTGATGTTACTCTTACACTAGTTCTCCTCTGAAATCTTTCATGGTTAGAGGCTGCTTTGAATTCTGTGGCTTGAGGCTTAACACCTTCATGATCTGACTGGGACTTCCTTTCTTTAACTGCAATGGAGCAAGGTCTCCAGCAAAACTGGCTTCCCAGCACAGCAGGCAAGGAGATCCACATGTGGGCACTGCTCACATAGGTATCACCCTTAGCCCTGGGGCAAAGTGAGGCCAGCCCACAGGCAGAGGAGCCTCTTTCAGTCAGTGCATGCCCCCTTTTCTCCCAATGCACATGTGCAACAGCCTCAGGTTCCCGCCCTGGGTTTAGTGTTCCCTCCAGCTAATCCAAGTTTTGAGTTTGCATTACACTTTCTCCTACAGCCTGTTTTCTCTGAAGAGCGCTTCTAAATTGTGCTATGTAGAAGTGACATCCCTGCTCGTGAAGGCCGGAGAAGAGATTGTGGTGGGCTGTGACAACAGAAGGAGGCTGTGCAGAGTGCTGGTTTGCAGAGCTTTGTATGTCCCCATCTCTTCCCATTTTCCCTGCTGAGCTACACTCATTTCCACCTTCTTTTGCTGCAGCTAATTGCTCTGGAGACACAAAATGCAACTTCTGTAAGAGCTGGAAGTTACTCAGGAAAACACTTATTTCCATAATTCTTTTCAGTCAGAGCAATCTAAATACCAGAAGACTCCCATGCTTTCTTCCCTCCCCAACAGCAGTGTTTTCTTTCCAGAGTGCTCACTCCTTGGGGTAATGGAGTGCACTCACATGGTGAATGCATTGGAAATGCATACAATAATCCTAGTGCATTGATGAAGGGGGCTGCAGGAGCCTCCCTGCCATGTCTTGACTGCAGCCCTGTCTCGACATGGACAGCATGAAAATCAACTACCTGGGATCTCAGGGAAGCACTCAGATGTGGCAAAAGAGGAGCCCCACTCAAGAAAAGCTGAAGACAGGTTGCAGGAAGGAGGTCAGCTCTGTGCTAGCTGGGGAGTATCACTCCTAGCAGTCCTCTGCTCACCACAGCTCGTCTTTGCTTAGGACGCAATGATCCCTTACAGTCCCATCCCAAATGCAAAAGCATATGGTTGGGGCAATCACTGTGACTAATTGCACACGTGCACACACACACACACGCACACGGTTCAGTGCTTTGGGACATGTCCACACCCCATTATCAGCCAGGTGGGGGGGAATAGTGTGTCAGTGAGGTTCAGATGAACCAGTTCATTCCATCCCATCACAACAGTGGACAGCAGGCTGCCATGAAACAGTCCCATCTCTGAGACAGACAACCACCTTGGCTATAATTAAAGCTAATTATTCAAAGGCACCCTGTTCATGTAGCACTGCTCAGAAGCTCCCTGCATGAGCATGTAGGCAGCAGGGCTGTTTTTCTTCATAAAAACTTATGAGGAACGCTGCGCAGATTAACAGCTTTAATGACAAAAATTACCGCTTACAACACTGACTTCAAATCAAAGAACAATATCTGCAGACAGATATTTTCATGGTTTTCATAACAATTCATTATAGGTGGCACCAAGGGATTACATTTTTATTTCCCTTGTGTCATTTCTCTCAGACTCAGGTTCATTTCTCTTAATGAGGCAGCAGAAGATAAAGGGCAGTGAAGGCTCCTCCAATGCCTCTGCAGAGTGTGAGGAGTTTAGGGGCAAAGTGATAACTGATCCTCTAAAGGAAGAGGGAGGGCTTGGAAGGGGAGGGGGAGAGGGAGAGTGATGGGGTGGGATGCTCTCTGCCATAATGAACTAAAATTAAGACATAAATTCTCCTACCTTTGTTCCAACCAGATCTAACAAAAGGGATTCAGCTTTTTAATGAAGAATGGATCAGTAGCAAAATTATTAGCTAATTAATTGTAAAGGGAAGGGAAAGAAAGAGGAAAAGAAAATCTTTGCCTGAAAGGACAGGACCAAAAGTTCTTCTCATAGACTCTCAGAATAGGAAGGAAGACCCTGAACCTGGAAGCTTTTATTCAGACAGTGAGGCCCTTCTTCACACATAGTTTGGGACAGCAAGGCAAAGGTCCAAGCAAGAAGGAATAAGAACTAAGCAGAGCTCAAAATGGGATCCAGGATTCCCCTGGTAGTACCAAGCTTGTTAGGACTGAGAAGAGGTTCCCCGTGGAACTGGATGGAAACTCCCCTGTGAAATAGTTTTCTGTTGGAAAATAATGTGGAGTCAGCACAAAAGGGTTCCTGGGAGTGGGGGACTCCTGGCACAGCCTCAGGAGACCAGGCAGCTGTTTTGTTTCTAAAACCAAAAACACCAACCCAAATGCTTCAAAGTCTTCTGAGAACAAAACAAACTGAAAACTGGCATTTCCAATCCATGGAAAGCCTTCTCATTCCTGAATTTTGTTCCAGCATTTGTTCCAACAATTTTGGTTTCTCATGAGTGGGGCAATCTGCGTTTCAGCAAGGTCTGCCCATTAGTTAGGGCCTCAAGGCTCCCAGCATTTGTGGCTCGAAGGGACGTAAAAAGAGAATTCAGGGTTTCCTTTATTTTGGGGATCAGACTGGCAGAAAAGATTCCATTTGGAGCTTCCCAAAGTGGAACAAAACTGAAATTGGGGCTATCAAAAAAATCTCCAGTAAAGGGAATTGCTTTCTTTGGGTTAATTCTAATTCAGATCTTTCTTCTGTCTGCTGTAAGTAGTGCTTTCCTGAAAACCAGCATTTTAAGCATTACTAGAGTTGGGCAAAAGCCTAGGAGCCTGGATGGGTAAATATATCTGACAAGCCATAGAGACAGGAGACAAAGGGGCTAGACAGGGGAAAGGAGAAACCAAGGATAAATGAGATACGGTTAGTGGCATTCATGTGTGTTTGGCTGTAGTAAAGGCAATCTTGAGAAAGAGGAAAGAAGTATTTTTATCGTAGCCCCTCTCCCTCTACTTATTCTTGGCTCCCAACTTTTCATCCTTGAAATGAAAAAGGAATAGCCATCCTTTTGGGATGGGTAAGCTAGACTGAAATAGAGCCTTGCTTTATGAAGTAAATATCTATGGAGTATTTAGCCCACACTCTTTCTGCCTCCTTCAAATGATGAGGAATCCTTCATGCCTTGGCAGGGCCCCGAGTCACACAAAGAGGTGTTTCATACCTGCCTTCCTGCTCTGCACCGGCACCAGGGAGCACACACTTGCAGATTGAAAAACATGGGGCTAAGAACTTCCAAGGTGCTTTCCTGTCATGTCTTCAATGAGTCAGGCTCCAAGAAAGTACAAAGTTGACCTTCAAAAAAATTTAAAAAATTAATATATATATATGTATTTTTTATATATATGTCTCAAGAGGGTAATACTTTGCCTTCTGCTTCCCATATTTTTCAGTCTTTTCACTTGAAATCAACAGGGCTTGAATCATCTTTCTCATTTAATGAAGGCTGAGCTTCTTGTGGACTCACATGACAGCAGGAGGTGCTGCTCACTGAAAAGCCCAGAATGGTGGGAGACTTTGATAATATCACGAGAGTTGGTAACACGGGCAGAAGACTTTGAATAAAGCTGTCTGACCTCCTTGGCCCAAGTGCTTTTACAGCCAAGCAAAATAATTTCTCTGGACTCTAATGAATAGACTTCTGTCATTGTTCATCATAATAATGCCCCGATCCTGGCAAGATTACCTAGATGCTACCATAATCCTGCTAATACTGATGATTATAAAACACACACTTGAGGAAAAGGAAAGGTAGAATTTGGATCTTTTGCCCCAGTCTCTTCCCAAAGGATAGCACGATAATAAATGACTTCTGACTGTGATATATGACAAAGAGCCTTACCACATCAGAGTCTGCTACAGCAAAATTCAGCCAGCTCAGTCAGTTTTTTCCATAAAAATACTGCTCTATTCAGTGTGAGAGGCCTGATAAATGGGGGGGGGGGGGGGTGTGACCATACTGAAGACATCTAGCGAGATTTTTTTTTTCTTTCTGGGGGAAACAGCTGGAGACAGAAAAAAAGATTAATTGTTTTTTGTGAAACAAGCATTTTTTCAAGCAGCAAAACTTCCTCATAGTACTATAGAAATATATGATTCTCCTATTATGTGTGACTTCCTATCCATTTTCAGGTAGTGACTTCTGTCTTCTGGCAGAGTCCAGTACCAAATATTTTACCCACAGGCAAAACCAAGTTGCTTAAGACAGCAAAGTGTGACTGAGCAGACTAGAAAAATGAAAAAAAAAAAAAGTCAAGTGAGCTAATTCTGACATTTTTTTCTTGGAACGGAGCATGTGTAATGTCCCTGCTGTCCCACTCCAACTAAGCTGCTGTCTCTTGACTGTGGAAGGTCCTGCAGGCTACTGATCACAGGGCAGGTGGTCAGAGTTCCTGTTTAAAACATGAACAAGTTTTTTTTTCTTCAGGATTTGGTCCATCATAGCCAATGAGGGATGCAGCAGAGCAGAGTTTCTCATGCTTACTTTACTTCTTGTTTAAGTGTAACTACTGTTTCCAATGTTAACATAAAAGGACTGCTTCATTCAGCGTGTTAGGCAGGTAAAATTCTTGCTGTATTCTGTAGCTGTAAAAGCAGGAGATGAGCTATTGGTATATGCAATGAATAAAGCAGAGTTAAGATCATCTGACTGGGAGACCTCCATAGGTATAGAGTAACGAGATCTGGGCAAATTCCAGCACAGGAAACATTTAGGTACTCATGCAAGAAATGTGTTTCTACCGCACCCGTTATTATTCATTCCTGCTAACAATACATTTGTCACCTCATTTGCACACCAGAAGTAGCTGGTGTGCAAGTCTGCGTGAATGCAGAAAACCCAATATATATTTTGAAAAAAAATCTTGCTTTCACAATGAAGTTATCAGCAGCTCAGCTACCACCCGAGCTAAAAAAGCCTTCGTCTTAAGACGAGAGCCTTTCTCTTCCCACTGGATTAGATTTCAGTGGGAGCTAGGCCAGGAAATTGCTTTTATTTATATTCTCCACCCCTGGCAAAGTCAATGGCCTCATTAATCCGCTGATGGGCCAGCACCACGATGGAAACTAGAGATGCAGCAGGGAAGAGTGCCAGAGGAATTGCCGCTTTTCTTCTCTCCCCAGCCTTCACCTTGCTCTCACCCTAACCTCACCTTCAGATGTCTCCTGCCAGCCCCCAGACCTCTTGCCACCATCTCCTCCTTTCCACCTGGATCTCCACCCTTCTTGGAGATAGAAGGAAGAATATAGCCCCAAATTCCATGGACACATCACATTTGCTAGGATGAATTGGAAAAGGTTTAAACTAGCACATTGCCTCTGGGATCAGGCCCAAATAAACGTTCACTTTCTTAAATGTGCAATAAAATTGTAACACAGCCTGTAGAAAATTAATTGTGACACTGACTATGGTGAATCCAGGGAATGTTGTCTCCCTTTCAGACCACAGCTTGGATTCTTGCTGAACCCCTGTTAGAGGGGCTGTTACCCTCTCACTTCTTTTCAACTCATCTTTTTATGCGAAAAGTGTTTTTGACTATGGGCTTTAATACTGTGACTGGCTTTGCTTTGACTTTTATTTTTCATATAATCTGTCTTGCAGTAGAGGGACCATTAAGCAGTCAAACAATGTTCAATCCCAATAACATTACCACTTAAAGGGAGCACGGCAAGAATTTCTGCTAACTAGTGGGCAGTAAATTTACTCTTCTAATAGGTTTATTCTTTATTAGGTATTTATTTCAGGAGGTTAAACCATAATTAGATTGCATTCGGAAGCTGAAAAAGAAAGGAATGGAGATTCCAGCCTGGGAATTTGTTTTATTTGCTCCTTGGATGTCCAAAGAAATTCTCAGCACAATCTATATTCCTCCAGATAGGGGGTTGCACAACTAAACAGTTCCAATGTTTCTGCCAGGAGTTTGCATTTGTCTTTCCTGTACAAAAGTTATTGCCAAGCTGTAATCTTTCCCTGAAATACAGTGTGTGGAGCCAACGCTGAACCCAATTTACTGTGGCAGATGAATATAGCCAAGGTGGTGGTCTGAATGTTTGGCCTAAAGGCACAATCCAATTTTCAACTGTTTCAAAGCTATTATGTCAAAGGCTGTTTGCATAAACATAACAATAGCAGAGATCCCAGGCAGAGGGAGGCAGGAGAGGGAAAGCCTGCCCTCTCGTGTCTTCTGCCTGCATGTGCTTGAGAGCAGATTTAACAGCCACACAGAAAGTTTGGTGCGTGGTTATGATTGAAAGAAAGAGTCAGAATTCTTGGAGAAGAGCAGGTGTGCACATGCATTGCTGTACCCAGAGCCCATCTCTGTGTCCATGCTTGCAAGTGGGGACTGTGTGCATGCGCAGAAATAGGTGCCGTCTGTCTACGTGGAAGTGTACACAACTACAAGCACATAATTTTTGCTGCAGGCACACACATGCACACACACAGACATTTTTTCACACGCACACGTGTCTACACTGCCGAGATGCTGATTAAAAAAAAAAAAAAGTAGATTCTGCCAATGATGGAAACGGAGAATGTTAATGACTTTTTAAACTTTTCTCAAGCTTCAGAAACAGATGTGATTATTCATTTCATTACAAGAAAAATGTCTTGCAGCAGCATGCATGTGATGAGCTGACTGATGATGTGGGAACCTATGAGAAAGCTGTTTCCCTTATTAGAACTGGAGGATTTTCAAGCCGATGTTCTATTTCTCTTTCCCGTTATGTACACACATACATGCTTTTTTAAATAATAGAAGTCTGGGCTAAACCTTTAAATCCATAATGAACAAAAGCAAAATAGCAGGCCCAAAGGTTCTGTAACCTGCATAGTTATACACATGGACCGGAACTTTCCCCATATCTGCCATGTTCAGACAGTGTTTGCACTCAGGCCAAATATATAGATGGGACCCAGTACAGAGGCTCATCTCTAATTTAAAAGATGGGAAGAGGATACACTTATCAGTTTTCTGGAGGGTAGCTGGAGCAGGAAAATCGTTAAATGACAGAAGCTGCCAAAAATAAACATCCTCTACTTTAAAAAATCCTCCTTATATAGAACCGTCAATGCACAGGGCTTATTAAGACATCTGGCAAATTATTTTTTCTGATGGAGAGAATTCTCAAGGCCTCAAACCTAGAACAATAGAGGGTTTCACAGCAAAACAGATTTGCAGCATTAACGTCACACATCCGATGGCCATTTCTAAGAGTCTGAGTTCACTGGGGTCCAGCAGTTAAGATGGGGTTGAAGCCAACATCAAGGGACACAACCCCACAGCCACCTGAGAACAAAGTCCTTCTCATCCAATATCACATCTCCAGTCAAAGCCAGCATTAGACAACACTAATGAATATGATCGTGTGAAGTTGGATGTGTGTGACAGATACTGAATAACCATGTTCCAACATTAATATTCTTTCTAAACTCCTATGTCGAGAGTCTTAGACCAAGAAGCACAAGATTTTACATTGTTCCAAATTTCCATTCTTGCATTGACTACTGTTAGAAGCACAGATGTTATCTAGATCTGTGACTAGACATCTCTATCACCTTTCTACAACATGGCCTAGAACTCTACCTTATTTTTGGCAGATTAACAAAGTATGTCTCATAGAAGTGGCCTCTTTACTATCAAAATATCAGCAATCTGAATAAAAAAAATGCAACTCATCATTATTATAACTCTTTCAAACAGCCCAGTGATCATACATATACAACAAAAAAATAAACAAAACCATTTATCCAGCCAAAAATAATAGATAATGACTGCAGAACGTGAAGGGCCTGCCAGGGTTAGAGTGGGTGTTAGAATATGGTATGTAATCAGCTAACAGAAGGCAGACCTTGCCCTAGGAAGCCAGTTGCCTCAAAAAGATGAAGCAGATCAAAGCAAAGCAACAGATAAGCCCTACGTGAGAAATATGAAAACAGTTCTTTTTCTCTGTAAATAAAAGCACGTCATATATTTCATCATATATTTCCTTCCAGAACCAAGGTAGGATTTGTAAATCTTGTCTTGTGCTTAAGAGGCACACAGGCTTACTAAGATCAACAAAATACTGGTACAATACAGCAAGGTGTCCCCAAGGCTTTCCTTGCCTGTGAAATGGGACAACGACAACTTAGATAATTAAATTTTTCATAGGCCATTGTAATGATTAATTAGTTATGGAAGGAGCACAGCATACAGAAATTAAGAAGTAGATATTTTTGTGTGATTGAAAAATATTTTTATATCTATGTAAACATGGCCTGACATTCAGAAGTGAGAGCAGTGACTTTTTGAGCTATGCCCTGAATAGTCTCCTCAAAGTCAGCTTCTGTCTGGAAGAGCTGCTCTCAGCCTGCCCATGTGACCCTCCTAATACCTTCCACACACATGTAAACCCACCAGCTACAACTGTTGAGACTCATGTATGTAGAACTAAGCATGAGCACAGGACTTTGAGAGTTAAGGGTGGTAAGAATCACAGGACAGGCACTGGAAAGGAAAACATGACACTGCTTTTGCCCAACTCAGTAGCAAAACTAAGTTTCCTAACTCCCAGCCTGGTGCTTCATCCACAAAAGTATCTGCCTTCCAGGGAAGGGCTGTTGGAGCAGAAGGAACTAGGATGCACTGAAGCGGCAGTGGGAACAGCCAAAAGAGAAAACTGAGAAATGGTTTAATGAAAACCAGCTTTGTTAGATATTTTTCTGCATCTTGTTGTTTTAAAGATGCATTCCTGTTTACATTGTTTCAGTTGCCGCTTCGTCCTTGGCTTTCCTGGGCCCACTGTTAGATCCTCTTGCAGAGATCAGGATGTTTGGAATTGCTGTTCTGCTGCTGTGACTCGGATGTTAGAAACGGCTTAGGCATAAACAAAGCCTACAACCTTTGGTGGCATTCCCCCAAAGAGGGCTGTGACAGCCCGAGAAAGACGTCCAAAAGCAGTTCTCAGCTCCACCATGATGCATTGGGCGCACCTACTTCAAACAGGGCATGTGCGTATCCTCGGAGTCATTCTCTGAATAGATGCAAGGTTTTTTGCACAGACATTTCAGTGCTTTGCTGAGTAAGGAAAGCTCACATGTAAGCGTTTTGCTGAATTGCAGATTGATTGAAGCAAAGAAACAAGAAGCAACTGACCTCAGGAGGGAAAATACAAAAAGTTGTATGTTGTTAGGCTGACGTGTTGTATTAGACTCTACAGACAGGCCTACAGACAGGCTCCTGCTCTCATGCAAGTCGCTTGGATGGTAGTTCAGCTCAGGGGGACAACTCCAGCGAAAGCAGAACTAAAAGGATGTGAGTAAAGCCACAGAACCAGGACTGGTTCTGTGTAATCAATAGTGCTGCTACAATTTGCTTCACAACTGCTGCCAGGTCACTTCACTCTACATTTTTAACACCCCCCCTGTTTTTAAGGACCCAATTCCTAGCTTTCTGAAGCACGACTATGTCTAGACTGGAGGAACCAAGACTATGCTTGAGCTCCTTTGTCCATGTGGGCCCTGCTCCAGTCTCACTCCCATGCCCTGACTTTCAAGAGCATGGATCAGGTAGGAGTTAAGACACAAAACAACAGATTCCTGATCTAGACAGTGGAAGAAGCAGCCCTCCAAAAGCAGTGGCCAGCAGCAGGAGGTCAGTTTAACAGTCATAGAAACTCTGGAATGGAGAAAAAGGGAAATTAATAGAAACTCGAGGATCCTGCAATTCCATGATTTAAACCACTGTAAAATGAGGATAACATCTGCCAATGAGGTGCAGACACTACAGCATCCTATGTGAAGCCAGCAATTCCTAGCTTTGTCTCACAGTGGTATTGCAAAGCTTCCTTAGCATTTGTGAAATGTTTGGAGAGCCTTGGATGTAAGATGATATTGGACAGTAAAGTAGCATTGTTCGTTAGTGTTCGAATTAAGTCTGCATGCTGACAGCGAAGTAGATGGAATGAAAAATGTCAAAGGCTCAAAAAAACTACAAACTTCAAGATGCATAAAGGGAGCAGCCTGCTTTTCCCCTTCCCCCTTCTTCCCATCACGCTCAGATGTAATAACTTTCCCTAGTTCTGTGGCTCTCACATAGCTAATGCTGTGTTCGGTTGCTGGAGTCTTTACAGATGCAATGCATTAGCAAAGCCTGCCAGTCGGCATCCTGTTTTTCCAATCACTCGTCTGAAACTCCTCCACTTTTCTCAGAGGTTTTATCAGAAAGATGTTCCTCTGAAACATTTCAGCGAGGGGATCTGACAGCTCTTCAAACACCAGCTGAAATTCATTTGTTTTCCACTGCTTCCTGTTTTTACAAGTTCATTAGTGTTTCACCAAGATAGACTAAAGATTAGAAACTTTCACCAGCCATGCTGGATCCCTGACATATAAAGTCATGGGAGACTGTCTAAACCTCCACATTACATATACAAACACAAAAATACATGGCCTGTATGCATGTACATGCATACCATATACATAGGTCTAAACATACATACATACATACAAGCATATATCAAAAACGTGTGTGAGAGCTGGGTATTTAAAAATCCCTTAGACTGTCTCTGCATATATCAAGGAATGCATGTAGCCATGACATGCATACATACACACATCAACACGCATACATAGGAAAAGCAAAGGCCCCATTGTGGGCAGCCTGACACTGAGCCATTTTTTTTATTGGAATTTCTGAGGCCAACAAAGTAAATAAGCGCCTGAAGTATCTCAGCTGTGGTCCATAGGTCAGGGCTGCTCTCAGGACAAGCAGGAGGCAGAGAGCATGTACAGATACATTCCTGAGGACTCACAGGGGCTGAGTGTTGGAGCTCAATGAAGAAGGCACTGTGTGTGCTCAAGCATCCAGGCTTTTAGCATTATCTCTCTGGTACATTAATATGCTAATTGTAAGAGAAGAAACGTGGAACTAATTCCATGTATCATTCATGTTAGAGCATCTAGGTAGCAGTGAGATAGGGTTGTATCAAAACAGACATAATCACATTACTTTTGATATATTCTAGACCAGGACTACACAGTATGTTCTCCTATTTAAATAGGTTAACAGGCTGTTTAGTTACAACAGCAGGAAGAAAATTGAAATCTATTTCTAGTTTTCACACAGAAGCTGCTTTCTCTTGTATCCCTGAAATGCAGCCGGATATCTTCTTCTTATAAATTGCAGTTGTGAAGAAAACAGCAATAGGCAAGAGAGACAGTTTTCAGATTAGTAAATCTGTTTATTTCCAAAGTCATAAACCACCATTTTGTTGTTAATAATGATAATTTAACAGTTGGCACTTAAACTGTCCATCTTCTGTTTGGTTTTTTTTTAATTACTACTTTCTCAAAATCTCCTATAATTGATCAATTCAGAAATTACGGGAAAAGAAAAAAAGGAGAAGGAAAGCATGTCTGCTTTGGTCTAGTGATTTTAAACAAGCCTGATGTGTCAGCCAACAGAAAGTGCTGTTGATATAATCATGAAAGGCACTGGGTAACTTACTGTACTTTTACATTAAACTAAATTTGTATGATCTGGGAGCTGGAGCTTTCTAGTTGACTGCTAAGAAAATGTCAAATAACGTCATATTTTTTTAAGTGGGTTCTAAGGCTGGTGGTGATTTACAACCAAATGTTTATGACAGAATCAAAAAGCCTTCTTTTTGTTTGCTTTTGTTGCAGGTCAACTTCTATGATTTCAGGGCTCCATCATGTGAATAAGACCAGCCTTGCTTTAAAAATGGTTCCCTGGATGACCAAAGTATCAAATTCCTTTAAAATTGTCCTGAGCCCTTAACACCACAGAGCCATTATTAACCTACTGCCACAGACTATAAAATAGAATATTATTGCTTGGTTACACATTGTATTTGTTGTTTTGTCCTCTGTTTTTAAGGGAAGTAAAGCCACTGCTTTATATCTGCCCACTTTGGAACTATTTGCCATTTCATGCTATTATTAAAAGTATTAATTACTTTTAATGACTAATGAATTCTCTATTATTATTTAGCTCACACTTCTCTACAGTGTTTGGTGTCTCTTTGTGTTTCCTCCAAAGTCTTTTGACCTGCCAAACAGAGCTGGAAACATAATCAGGTGTTTTCATGCTATTTTCATTACTGCTTTCTCCTTGGCTGAACCAGCACGGCTGCAAGAGTATTTTCTTTGATGTGTTTCACCTTCACCTTCAAGTTTTTGCTGAGACCACCACAAAAGGACACTACAGGGAAAAGTACTAAGTAAACTAGCAGAGTTTTCCTAGTCTGTGGGAAGCAGAAGGCCTACTGTCGGTTCAAGCAATGGGCAGAGGTGCAGATCATCACCAAGTTTATGATAAAAGATAACAACCACCACCATCATGCATCAGTGTGACCTTTTTTTCTGACATCATGGAAAATTTTATCCTAACCGCATAGTCACGTAGCAAACAGACTGCAAGATCTTTGGCACACCACAAGTCATGCAAGAGTATTGATATTTTTGTTGGTCATCTGTTCTGTGAAAAAAATGCAAGTGCCTAGCCTGCAAAGGAAATAGCAGACTTAACCCTCCTACCTGTTGCCTTTGCCTAGTTCCAGCCAAACTACTTTATTATTCATGACCTACATAATACAAGTAGCATGTTAGATTCTATATAGACAGGTGAAGAAAGTAATACCAGAGGAAGCCAAGTTCACTGTTTACCTTTTCCTGGCTTTTTAGGAAGTTCTTTACAGAAACAGTGGGATCCCCATTAACACAAAGGATGGGATGTGCTGCCTTTTGCAGAATGTACCAGCATGGTTACTAAGAGGAAAAAATAGCCTTCAGCATTGAAGTAGGAGATCAAAATCTGTTCTCAAGTCAGGTTGTTAAGACAAAACTCTACATGGCAGTTTCGTTAGCTGTTGTAAATGAGCAATGCAGCATATTTACTTGAAGATAATCTTTTTCAGTCTCCCAGGCTCTTAAGAAATAAGTGTCACCTTGAGGCTGGTATCCTTGAATCTGAGTAAAACCAATAGAAACATGGGGGAAAGGGAGGGAGAATGGTAGAACTAGAAACGATAGCAACGTTAGCATGTTTGGAAATGATTTCTACTGTTTCTCTTTGAAAATCCCCAGATATTTAATGTGGAGTGTTATGAGTGTATAAATTACCTTTTGGAAGGAATGAGTTTTAATGATGTGCTTGACAGAGGGGAAACACAGGGGCATAGGAGAAGCCATCTGGGAGCAGAGCGCAGCATGACTTCAAAGAAAAAAGCCAAGAGCTGAGAGTAGGAAAATTCATCAGGCAACTTGGCCAAGGCAGCGGAAGGCAGTGGAAAGAGATGAGAGAATGGAGACAAGCTTCAGTGGATCTTCCTTCCTCATTGTTTTTCTGTTGCTACTGACCCCTCCACCTCCTTTCTCTCCAAGCCGCCAAGGCAAGGTGAGACTGTCTGGTGTCTACAGCCCAATTTTTCCTCCCTTTCTCAACACCATCTGGGAATCCACACTCCTAATGGAGTTTCCAGATGTTTGTGTCATTCTGGTGTTTGTGTCATTCTGAATTTGCTCTTTCAGTTCTGATCTCCTGTGTCTTTGCCATGGCATTGCACGTGCATCAAAACTTCACACTACACAGCAGAAAGAACAAGAATCTTATCTAGACAAAAGCGTGGTGCAGGTAGGAATAACTGAGCCTTCATTCCTGGTGTTCATGCAAGTAGAACTATCTCACAGATAGCCACAGATGTGCTGAACTATCTATGGGGTGTATCACCCCATTTCCTGACAGCCTTTAATACTGGTCAACTTTCAATGCACACCTCAATTATCACTATTGGGATCAGCATTGCTTGGAACAGTTTTCCAATAAATATAGATAAATCAACACATGAGATACCAGAAAGAACAACTTTATCAGCTTGTTGGAGAATATTTCATCTAATAGGTCACTTGCACCTACAATTTCCATGCTGTAATCAGCAAAGTTATCCCACATAATGGTACTGTAGGGATCCTCCTTGCATTTGCACTTGCAGTGCTTAAGCCAGAGCTTCTCCAAGACAGACCATAGTCCCGACATGGCTATAATTAACCTTTACTGGGTTTAAAACCAGAACGATTATAAATTTGTTTCCTCAGACTTACAAAAATTTCCTGTGAGTGTAATTCAGATGCATATTCCCATCAAGACCTTAATAGGCTTACTTTGTTCAGCAGCCATTTGGTGCCTTCACTCTTCGTGTTTTCAAGGTATTGCCAAACTACTTTGGCAACAGGTTTGCAGTAGACACTGCCTATGAGGCAGTGTTTTTTGAACCATAAGAGACTGCCCTAGGAAGCCTGAAATATCTCACTGTGTGTTTTACTAAAAAAGTCTTTCTTCTGGCCTTTTAAAAGGGGAAAAAATGCAATATGGTTCTCTCCAGCTACTCTAAGCAAGTGTCAGTGCTGCTCTAGTAGGGACTTGACTATATAGCAAAGGAGCACAAAATAAAGGAGGATGAAAATTTAAAACAGAGTAGCCATTTCACGAACTCCTGTACCACAAGAACCTCTTCTGCAGTTTAAATTAATCCACTTGTAAAGTGGATCAACCCAAGTTGCACAAAGGCACTTTAGTACAAAAGAACATCCATTCTGGGTGTTAACACAGAACAGTTACAGTGCCTAAAACATACCACCAAACTTACTCTGTACTAACTTCCTGCTCAGATAAGCCCTAAGAGTTGCACTTTTTGCTCCTGAATTTCCTTGTGAAGCTGTGCGAAACCCAGGCTGGTGGGAGCATGTGCCTTGGAGAACAGGGGTCAGAACTACAGAATCTATTCAAATGTTTTCTCACTTAAATGACAAAAAAAAGTTCCCTTAAACTCTAAGCCAAGGAAGAAAGTAACTTGGCAAACAGACTTCTTCTGAGTTCTTTTACTGGAAAGATTTATATTTTGCTCACCACAAATATACAGAGCAGACATATAGCACACTGTGTATTTGCCTGTGCTCCTTGTAGCAGAAGTTTTTGGCAGTCTTTTCTAGGCTAAGGTTTAGAAAAATCACACTGCTGGGGGCAACCTGGCCATCGTAAAAGCCAAAATCAGCTTTTAACTAGATAAGTTATAGATTCAGGCAGTTGTGATTTTAGGCCAGAAGGTGCTACTGATCACCTGATCTAGTCTCCTGCACAACACAGGCCATAGGGCTTTTCTAAATTAAATTCCACATCGAGTCCAATAGCTGCAGCTGAATTCAAGTATCTTTTAGAAAGACATCCAACTGCAATAGAAAAGTTTCCAGTGATGGAGAACATACCACATCACAGAATACCATATGTCCAGGACTGCTTGGACAACCTCACTGCATGTGTGCTGTTTACACTTCATACAGCAAGTCAGAAACCAGAAAGACTCAGGCCTGCTGCTGTTCCTATGCAGAAGTTACTACAGCCCATGCCTCCTATGAGGTCAACCTGCCTTTGGATGAGAGCTCCCATCTACCTAGAAGTCCTAGACAAATCCAGCCAACCCTCAGATCAAAAAGAATTAGGGTAAATCCCCTTTCTGTGTTCTGCAGAGGACCCTCAGAAGAACAGAGGAACACCGTATCCTAATCATAGCCTCTAATGCTTCTGAAAGGCAATTATCCTGCCTGTTAAAAGCATCTTAGAGACACCTTGAGGAAAGGCAAGTAAAAGCAGAAAGAAAAGGAAAACCCTCACCATGGTAAAAGAGTTCTGACAAAACCCCTGACCTCTTTCCTTCTTTTTTTTTTTAAGATGTTTCTCTCACAAAGGGTCTCACCTGCATTGGGCAGATAATGCCCTACAGCTGCCCCATCCCGCCACTCAGCTGTGAGCAGGTTGTCTACTCAAAGGAAGAGTGTTAATCTTTTCTCTACTGACCTATTGAGCTAATTCATTCTTTTGGGTTTGGGGCACATAGAAAGTGCCATAAAGTCTTGCAACAAGTCAGCTGAAAGCAGGAAGAAAATCACTGTTTCTTGAGGCTATGCTGCCGGTGGCAATAAATTTTGCAAGTTGAGGTGCATTTGTGTGTACTGTGGATTACTGAAAGGAGGGAACTTCAACTGCATGACCATGATTTAATTTGTTTTGCACTTTGTCATGCCAAATTTTAGTGCCTCTCCTGAGACTTCATGTTCTGCCTTGAGAGCAAGGATCTAATTATTGTTGAGCTTTACCTGCTTCATACAGTTACTCAAAAGTTTGACAGGGTAACAATCACCAGGCTTTCCAAAATGCCTAGCAATTGAGGACTTCTATTCTGAGGGTTCAAACTACTTAGTGAGTTTTCAAGCAGAGTCCAGCATCCGCTTTTTGAAATGCAGGCATTTTTCAAGTATGTCCAGCTGGACAAGGAAGTCACTTTGGATGTCTCTCCCTAAGTGTCTGTCCTCAAGATATTTAGTTCTAGGAGGGGTGATTCCAATTCAGTTGGTATTGGCATAAATCTACCCTCTGTGGGAATTGTTCTCAGCTTTCATTGAGGGCAGAATAAAGGCAGTTCTATTTTGAAAAGGTGCATGCACTGAACATATACCTTAGCTCTTGTGATAAAGAGTAGCAACACAATTGTACAACCCCTTTCCCCTTCATATTCTGGCTGCACGCAGCCCAGAGAAGTCTTCTGGTTTGTTAGTACAGGATTTTTAGAGCACTACTGATGGCTACTAGGCTGCAAGTGTTTTAGCTTGCATAAACCAGTGGCATACCTAATTTAACTACAGAAAACAGATAATTGCATGGCTCTACCATACAGAATGACTATGCTTTGGCCTAATGTACTAAGAAAGTCTTTTAAAAACATTGCAAGGTGAAAGTTACATTATATACTTTAGAGTGAAGCAGTATTAGGGATATGTACAGGAGAGCATGTATTTTTTTTCTCTCCTTTTATCCTGTGTTTAGAAACAGAATTTTACAGGCGAGCCAACCAGCCAGCTGGTGCAACATCCATTATTTATTCCTGTTGGACTGGGAATCTCAACGAGACCCAGCATCAGTGACCTGACACTGGCAGCGTAGACAGTGGACGCAAGAAAATGCTCCCCATTGTCCCCAGCAGACTGTTCCTGCTGTCTCAGCCAGGTGAAAACACTGCATGTTGCTCTTGTTTGGAAAGTAAGAAAAAAGAAAGTCTATTTATTTATTTATCCAGCAGCATCTTAGAAGATTCATTCCCTGCTCAGGGGGCCTGATTTTCCATTGCTGCCCTATAAGATATAGTTTCTTACACCCACGTTGCACTCTTTTTGTAGTGATTTAAATGCTGTTACTTTATAAAATAGAATCATAGAATTACCTAGGTTGGAAAAGACCTTTAAGATCATCGAGTCCAACTGTAAAAAATGAAGTGATGTAATATTCTCACAGAACAAAGACATCAAATTCCTGCATGGGCATATGAGCTTTTCCACTTCTAGCTAAGAAGTCATCTCCACCTCTCCTCAAATATTTGACATATACTCAACCTGCTAGGACTCAAAGGGACTTTTGCCATGGATTTTACTGAGTTCAGTTGTATATACAGCTTCCATTACCATAGCACAAACTGCACAGCCTTCAACAAGAAGATAAATGAAATAAAAGAAAAGTAGAAGATGGTATAAAAAAAGAAGTTGCTTGTCCACAGAACACTGTTGTTTGCTTTCTGGGTTGTTTTTTTTTCCTAAGCTACTGCTGTCTCTGCAGGCCAAAGCCTTTTGGGGAGGGAGAAGCTGAGCCCATTTGGTGCCGTAACACAGGTTTAAACTCTCATTTACACATTCCTGATGGAGGAAGAAAGAGGTAAGCATACAATACCCTCTGTGTCTGTGGATATCATGGACTTCTTTTTTAACCTTAACATGGGTGGGCCTGGCCCTGCATCTGGGCAGGAAACCATAGTGCAGAAACTGCACCCTGCAGGACAGCATATGTGTGAGTTGCAAGAGAGCATCACTGGCCACAGGAGCTCAAGGACATGCTGCCCAAATTCTTCCTCTCACTTCTTGTTCCAAGCCCACGCCATCCATACAAGGTCCAAAGTACTGCTGGTTGCAACCACACTTAGGTTTTATCATTTTTGAAATGCAGAGGTTTTATTTAACAGCAGAGTTAGCCTGAGAAGAGAGGGAAATTCAGCTTCTAGTCAAAACCCTTTCATTCACTCTGTGGTCCTCAGACCTGCGTAGACCCTAAGGGAACCTCAAAAGTTAACAACCAAAATTCCACTGTCCATATACTAAATTCAAAACATAGTTGTTTGCACTTCTGAAAAAAATTGAGAGGTTCATGATTCCATAAACATTTAAAACTTGCTGCTTTTGGGAGAAGACGGTAAAAAGCAGAAAGCACAAACCACAGGCATACACCTCCAATTTATAACATGTAACAAACATATACATCCAATGAGCTCCAGAGTAAATATTCTTTTTTTTTTACCCTAGATATTTTGCCTCCCAGCCCCCACCCCACAAAGGTTTTCTTGCAGAATGGTTCATTTGTGACCAGCTTTGGGTTTTTAAAACATTTATAGAGGGAGAAAGACAGATTGATGCGTTTAGTGCAGCCTGCACTCATCGGGTCTAAAGACAGGTCAGGGAGATGACAGGAATACTAAGCTTAAGGTGACGGGCTTGGCGCCATGCTACATTTAAGCCGAGACTGAGAGTCCAGAATTCCTGGACATCATAAAGAATCTATTATCATTGTGGTCACTTTCAGCAACACTGGTTTCATTACCATCTGTCTTCATCCACCGATGCTTAGGGAATAAATATTAAATATGGAACTTTTCCTGGATTCAAGTCACAGAAGGCAGAAGGCGAAGCCGTTCTCTAGCAATACGATCTTGGACCACCTTCGAGTAGGTGGAGGAAGATAAAGAAATCAGATAAGATCATTAGCTCTGTCGAGTTGAAAATAAGGGTTCAGTTTTCAGTTGAGCAATAATTCTCTTTTCAAGGTGGGCAATATTTAAGCAATCATCCCTAGAAAATTGGTCATTACCACTGGCTAATAACCGATTTGTTAGTTAATAGCCCAAGGTGAAATCAAGGGCACTAAATGCTCTAGCAAACCACCACTGACTGCAGTATTAACAGATTTCAAGGGCATCATTGCTATTATAAACCATGTTCATTGATTTATAACAACACTAATATGTTTTATAAAAGAGCAGTGCAGTGTTCTGGAAAAATTAATCATTTCTTGCTAACCCACAGCTGACTGTCCACTGCTCTCAGTCCTGTAGTGAACTGGATACCATCACATTTTGTTCTGTTTAGACTGAGGAGCACAAGAAATGGACTGGAGGAAGCGGGGAAAAGGAAGGAGTCTTTTCCAGAGTAAGGCGTGTATATACGTGTCATCCTGGTGATGAGATGTATGGCTGCCCAGTCTCCACCATTGTGGTTTTTCCATGGTCTTTCTGGAAGCACATTCACATCCATTTCTTCCACACTACCCCAAGAGCAATTCATAGATGGGGTCTCCTTCTGAAAGTTTTCACAGTTATCCCCAAAACACAAGACAGACAAGAGACTCAGATACACATTCATGCCACAAAATACTGCATTCTGCTGAACTATGAGCTCAGCACGCACAAGCTCACAGCCAACATCATCTGTGACATAATTTGATCCCACTTGACCTTAGGGAAAGGCACTGACACTAAACTGCACTACTTTGCTGCTGAAGCATGCTAGAAGTGCATGTGTGGATGTTGCTAGAGCTCAGTGGATGGGTTATACGTTGTTAAGTCACCATGACTCTGGCACATCACTGAATCCACAGATTCTGCAACTGAAGGCAGTAGCTAGCACAAAGCTAATCAGATCAGAGCACAACCCAAGCACGCCCACAAGCAACACAGGGCTAGAAGGCTGGAAAAATTGCAGTTTCTTCTTGATCTGTGCAGTTCCCTCCAGCAGTACCCTTCCCCATTTCACCCCAGAGGACTGTGGGTGACATATATGTACATATAGTACATATTTGCTATCCTTGTCATTAGCTGAAAGGAATCTACAGACCTGTGCAAACATCCTGCCTGGGGATAATCCACTACGCCTGTATGCACTTGACTCTTGTGAGCAAGGTGAAGAATTCCAAGAAAAACACTTTGCAGGAGTTTTACCTTTGGATTAGTATTACCGCTTGGCATGCTGGTAATTCCAAGTGCAATTGCAGGCCTAGTTGAGTCTTGACAGGACTCACTCAGAAAGAAGAGCATTAAAAAAAAGAAAACTTTCTGTTAATCCTTCCCTTTTGGCAAAAAGCAGGATTTTCCTAATTGCTGTAATGCTAGAACTGAAACTAGTCAGCTCACATAAGAAAACTTCAGGCAGGGCTATTCCTCATGAAGAAGGATACTGTAAGTTCATTCATCCCTTCTGTCAGTAAATCTGTTCTTTCTGCCAACAATGCCCACCAAGCCTGAAGGAGCCTCCATGTTTTCAAGGGCAGGACATGGCAGTTCATGCAAGCTTTCCCAAGCTGTAGCATGAAAGCCTCAAAGAGAAAAACTTGCAGGAGAGTGAGCTCAGCTTCCAGATGGCCAGGAAAACTCCTATGATCTCTAGTCAAGTAGCACTCTTTAAGTAGCTAAACTACTTGAAGCTTCATTAGAACTGAAGCTGAAATGCCCAACTCCTCAGCATACTTAGATTCTCTTTTTCTAATATTTTAGTGGGAATTTGGTGCCTAAATACCGTTGAGTTCTGGAGTAAAACCTCTAAGCAGAGAAGGACTTCACAATCCCTGCCTGTTGTTTCCCAAAGCACATTTGAATCTGAACCCAGCTCTGCCAAAAGAGACAGATAGAAGACATAGAGCTACTATGTGTACATACCTGCCTGTATATAGATTAATCATAATAAGGATCTGGTGTGGACATTTCAACCCAGTAATTTTAATGGAAATGAGGCTCTAAATCTGTATTATCGCACCAAGAAAAATGGAGCTATTTTCACATCTCAGTTGCCTAATGGACTAGACACACATTTTCCTTTGTCTTGGGGAATGAGCTGTAAGTGACAGGCTCTCCCCTGGTTGTTAATGATGCTTTCTTGTATTGCCTGGCCCATGACAGCCTGCTAGGTACAGTTGCTAGAAGAAGTACCACTTTATCCCCCAAAGCAGTTTGTGCACATGTTGGTGCATGCAGTGTGCAATATGCATGCACAAATGCACACCTCAGTGACCAACCCCTTCTACTTCTGAAATGAAAATGTCTGGTGGGCTGAAATTTCAATTAAATGCAGACGTGAACATTTACTTCATGCAATAGTTAAGGACCCCATGACTTTCTCAGAGGTGAGTTTTTTCACACCAGAAAACTTGTTGATCTCATAGTAAGGACCAAGCAGAAACTGAGTCAGAGTTTTGCGATCTGCCCCAGTTTTACCAGTCATTAGAAATGTGTTTCCATGTATTACACAGACTCAATCTGTGATACGTTCTGAAGCTGGCCCTGCCCAACAGACCCAATAAAGATTGTTGACTGCAATAAAGCTTGTTTGACAAGTTAGGAAGAACAATTGGAAACATAAATTCATGCTGTGGATCCAGCACCTCGGCAAACATTTACTGCTTCTTTTTTTTTTCTTTCCCACAGAATGTTTTTTTTTTAAAAAAAAAACAAAGGAAAGAAAGAAAAATGACAAAGAATTAGCTGTACGTTTGTGGTTTATTGGTTTTCCTAGAATTTATTGCAATGCCAGAAATTAATTTATGAATAATAGCAAGCATGGGATCGCAACGAACTTCATGTGAAGAAAAAAAACACCTAAAGAATGTTCTAGTTGGCAAGAAAAAGCCCCTGCGTCAATTTGAATGCCAAAAAAGGAGGGTAAATCTCACATACCAGCTTTGGAAATCATTAGGGGTTTGTAAATTATGAGACAATGTTACATTGTCTTCCCAAACATTTTTTCCCATTTACTTCTCTGTGTGCCTAAGCTCACAGTGTCCTGGAATTTTATTGCTTTATGGCCACCGATACGCAGAGATTTAGGAAAATGTCACTTTTTTTTTCCAACAGTTGTTCTTTCTTTTCCTTTGAATGGAGATTGCTATGTATTACTCATTCCTGTGTCTCTTTGACAAGGATCATTACTTATGTTTATCATAAAAAGATGCTCTGTATTACTGTCATATGGTTTCAGGATTTGTTATTATAATGTTGCAGAGTCCGGAAATGGCACAAAACAAAGGCCAGTTTTATTTGGCATATTTGGGATAGTCTTTCACTGCCAAGCTCCTCCTTAGTTGCTTCAATACAAGCGTCTCTAAAGTCTAAAATAGAACTCATTTTGCATAGGGAAATATAAAATGGGCCAATTCTCATCTAGGAAAAACAGGTAAAAATTCATAGAAAACATACAGGAGGTTACATTTGTTTATAGCACAGTTCACAGTAGCACTATATGGCCAAATACATCTAGTTGTCCAGGGTTTACAGCTAGTTGAATCCCACAAGTGCCAGGGGGGATGTTTCTCCACCATGAAGCCCCCACCTTAGGACTGGCATCCTTAGCAGAGCTCAGCAGAGAGATGAGCAGCTGGAGGGCACTGCTCTAACCAGCTTAGAAGAACACAGAAATAATTAGTGACATCACAGGGAGCAGGACTGGAAGTCATGCGCATGAGAGGACTTTGCAGTTATATGGACTATCTTCCATCCCACAACCAGAAATATGCCATGCACTATGAGATCCTAAAGGAAGAGGGGATGCAGTCTCCTTATTGTTTCCTTCAACCTAATAAGTTCCTCCCAGGGAAAAATTCTCCCATCAATTTGTAGTTGCAGGACTGGAAGCTGCCAGTATATTGCACAACACTGTACTCGAGAAAAATTTGGGAAAGATAGGATTTGCCAAGTGCTGATGTCTAAATTCTAAATGTCTAAATTGTGAAGAAAAAGCTGGCTGGCTAGATAGATTCCACCATTGGTTCCTTCACTGCGATGTATTGACTCAAATTTCACCTAGTTAGGACTTGCAATACTGCACAGATACTGCATTGACACGAGACCTTTTTGTACAAAAGATTATCTATCCATTAAATGAATATAATAATACTTACCTGCCTCACAGACATGTTATGACTGTTAGCCAGCCAGTGTTTATGGAGATCTTCACTATCCCAGAACAATATTATAATCCATTTGTTAAAATGGAGCTTTCTCAAGTATTTCCAGGTATGGTTACAGGCCAGTAAACACAATATGAATATTACTTTAAAGAAAATCATGGTCCTAATCACTAGGAAAAACTCAAGTAGTAACATCTTGACCACTTAGATGTCAATATAATAATAAACATTTGCAGCTTTTGGAGAAAATTGAAATTGTTCAACACATAAAAATGTGAAAAGAAAAATCAACATTTTGAAGCTGTGTTTCATTCTGAATGTGGAAGAAAACTAAAAACCTCCAAACTTTCTGTTGAAATATACTTCATTTATACTGCATAAAAATGTTTTCCATCAGAAAGGTCAAAATGTTTTCACACTGTATTTCCTTTTAATTTCATTCATGTATTATAAGAAATTATATTGAATTTGAAATGAAACATTTTGACCCTCTTGGAATTAAAGGTCTGTTTCTTATCAAAGTGAAGCATTTCAGTCTTATCTAAGTGAATTTTGAAATATCTTCCCGTGAAAATGTTGATGAAGCTGTTACATTTGTGAAAATATTTCAGTTTTGTCAAATGGATATTTTCCAGTGGACTAATTCTAGTGCACTTTCCACAAAGAAATATCTTGCACAGTAAAACAGACATAAAATTGAAGTTCTACTTTTATAAGAGTAAAAAGTACCCAGTGCCTCTGGTAATTGTTAATTTGAGCGATATTTGGTTATATTCAGCAAAACAACAAAATTTGTACTAGACAGCAAAGCAGAAAAGTAGTGAGATTTTGCACAAGTCTAACAGCAACCTCCAAACGACAGCCACGCAAAAATCATCTTGTCAAACTCCCTTACTGCAAAGCCACTTTAAAGAGATCACTTCAACAGGAGATTTCTAGACGGCTTCTGCAAAATCTTCCAAATATGGCCAAATACTGACTCTGCATGCACAAGATGGGGTAAAAAACAGATAGATTTCAAGCTCCACAAGGGCTGTGCTAGAGACATTTCGGCTCATGAATCAAAATTAGGTTTCACAGGCTTGTAGTCACTGAATCCTGCAGCAGCTCTGCGGATGGCTGCTCTGAAAACCAGGGGTGCTAATGAACAGAGAGCACAGTTAAGACTTCCTGCATTGGAAGTAAATGACAGAGGTGGTTTATCTTATTGTTTCCAATGGGTGCATTTGACAGGAGTTCAACTGGAGCAGAGAAGGAAAAGAAAAAAAGAAAAATGTTAGGTCTGGATGAAAATAATAATGACTGAGAATCACAGTGCTTTCCTTTCAAGTATCTCCAAAGAAACTGTCATCTTAAACAGGGATGCGTCTTATCAGAGATGGAATGACAGCTATATAGGTGGCTGCAGTTATAAATGCTAGCTATAGGGTCACTGGAGTATAAAAAACACATTGAGAGGATGTTTTCATTATGCATTTGCTTTTGTCTTCCTTTGTCAGGTTAGTGTTGCATTTGCTCTGTTGTGTAGTAGCAGTGACTTTCATTGATTTGTGGTTTTTTATACTGTAAACGCTCCTGGTCAGGGGCTGTCATCATTGCTTGGCATGACTACATTCTGTATAGTACTTAGCATGAAATATATCAATAAAAATGGTGAAGCCCCCAGAGGATACAGCTGTGGAGTGCTGAGCGTGCCCCTGATACATCTCACCTCAGGATCCACAAAATACGGATTCACAAAGGAATTCAGAAAGAACATTTTGCTGCATGTTCCTTTCTGAATGTGTCTGCTCCTCTGTGAAACATGGACAGGCACTGGCATTTGGGAAAAAGGAGTCAGGCCCTACATGATTATATCGGCTTTTTTTTAATCTTCAACTCTAAGAATTAGAAGGTTTTTAAAGATAGAGATAGAGATAGAGATAGAGATAGATGCAGAAATAGAGAGGTTTCTAAAGTCCCAGGACCCCGGAGATTAATTTTTAAGAAAAAAGATCCATTAGCACAAAACTGCTACTAACATAATGGAAGCCAGCAATGATCTGTTTGGGGCTTCCCTTATGAAACCTCCTTAGAGAAACTTTTCATCTTTACTACTTCCTCATGACCCAGTTCAGGATTTTCACTGTTACTCTCTGGGGGCCTTTACGCCACTGCTACTTGTCTAATTCAGGTCCTGAGTCAGCAAGATACTTACATCTCTGCCTAGTAGCCCCACTAGCTGTATTGGGATTACTCCCATGTTTAAAAGTAGTATCTTGCCAAATTGAAATAACATGCCCTACTTAAAATCACATAAACCAGAATCTATTGGGCCTAGACCCCAAAACCATCAGGTGTCTTTACATAACTACTACCTAAGATAACTCATATGGTCAGCCAGAACCCAGGAATCTTGTATCACTAGCTGGATGCAAGAAATGTATATATTTAAGTCTATCGCTTTTCACTTTCATGTCCTTGGGGTACAGAAGATGACAACATTTCTCTGCCAAAAAGAAGAAAAGGTCTTAACTGCTTTTAATTTAAGAGATTTCAATCCAGTTATTTTTTAGAGTGATGGAAGGGTAATGGAGCAATCCTGTTTTACCCAGATGAATTTCCCATGACAAATGATATTGGCTCATCATCTGTGGTCATGATTGAATTCCAGTATTTTCCTTGCTCTAAAGCATGGATAGGGCGGTAAAGAGCTCTTGTTTTCCTTGGGACATTTGTTTCCAATTTTGCAAACACTGAGAATGTGGTTATTTTTGTAGTGCTGTTATGAAAGCCTGGCATTTTCTTCTTCATGTTGGAGTTAATTATAAATCATTGGAGTTGCACTGCCCACAACAAAGTTCTCAGACCCAGAAACTGAATCATTGCTGATCACTGCTCTCCCACCCCTGCTCTCTCTCTCACTGTCAGTTACTCTTTGAGGAAGGGAGGGGGCGTTATTTTAAGATGTTTTTATTGGCTTTGGAATATAAAGTGTCAGTTCCAAGGTCTTTTTTTCCCAGAGCAAGATAAACTCCTTTGGGCCATATATCATGGGGCTTTCGCATAACTTGACAGGACCTCACATTTAAATGCCTTTGCAATACCATATCTGATGACTTATGAGAGGACTGTAGTTTTTCAGGGGATGTATCATCAAAAGCCCCTTTCAGTAGCATTGGGCTTAGTCCCAGGTTTGCTCCTTTAACACTTTCAATAGCAACTTTTCTTCCTTTTAAAAAAAGCAAGAAGAAAGCATACACACAAGCACAGTCATACACACACAAGCACAAGTAATATCATAACAGGCTGACTGTGTATGGTCCTAGGCTGGGGTTTTGTGTTTGTTTGGGGTGGGACGGTTATTGTTGTGGTGTTGTTGTTTTAAATTAACAGCTTAGCTCTTTTGTGAATTTTACTGTCGGTTTAGGTTCAAGCATGTTCTTTAAAGCAGATTAAGTCTGAAAATTCAGGTCAGAGGATCACATCAAGTTCTGTTAAAGGAAATTTGTTAAAGCTCCCCTCCCACTAACCTACTTAGTGTCAGGTCTGATTTGAAAGTAGGGCACTTATAAGTGTAAAGAGTTTAATCAGGTTTCCTTTTTTTATTAGAAAAGATGAAAATCCACCTTCTTTTTAAAATAAACTGCTCTATTTTTATTTGAGTCTTGGTAAAGGCATTTGTGTTCATTCCTAAGGATGAATGCATTTGCAGGAGCTGGTTGCTGCAGACTTGTGAAAGGGGATTGTCTCTGGAAACAAAATAATCATATTTAACTTAATTGGGCCCTTGTTCAGCAAAGCACTTAAGCACAAGTATAAATCTAATCTTACTCAAGACAAGACTTATACAAGCACTTCAACCTGAAGTGCTTAATTTCCAACAGAGTCAATGGAGCATTCCAAAATCATGACTCAGGTCCTAGAATCATTAGACTGGCATGACACTGGGGAAAAAAAGCATACCTAGATGTTATTTTTCCCTGTCACTATGGTGGCTAGAAAGTTTCTTAAAAATAAAGTTCCTTTCTTCAATCTTAACAGCATGCTTAACTTCAAGATATTTTTTTTCTGAATTACAGATATGAAGCACTATGTCAATGCATTGCAGTATAATCTCCCCTCAAAGGAAGATCTTTCTGAGACCTGAGAAATATATATGTCATCAGAAGATGAATGCGGTGGTATAAAGAGATGTTTGTAGAAGACTTCACTGGAGGTGGGGTCAGAGACCAGAACCATTACATGGAGGTTACTGTGTAGCACAATCCCCAATGGTGACAGTGAAAAAAACACAACCTCTCATGTTTAGACTGATGTGGATAGTGCTAGGAATAATTTACAAATCCTGTCACTACCTCCTTTGAAATAAAAGGGAATCAATGTTGAATGCAAATACCAGTGCAAAATGCACAGCTATAAATGGTGCATTAAGTTCCCTTTCATTCAAATGAACAGCTTTGTGTTTGTAAAGAGGAAAGACTGAAAAGACACATCTATTTTGCAGTTTCAGGTATACTGGTACTAAAAAATACCTTCTGGGAAATGAGCCTGTCAGCTTGCATACATTCTATATTAAGGAAATAATATATTCAATGTTAAATTACTTCCTGGCATAATATGTGGAATTCTATTGCTGGCCATACAGCTGCATGCTCATTTACACCAGTGGGCATATTGGCCTTAATTCTACTATTCAGCAGGCTCAGTTATTCCTATTTAAAAAGCCCAAACTCATTACAATAAACCTGTGGTTGTAGTAGTTATGTCTTTTCCTCGCTTCTCCATGAGCCTAAGATGTTTAATATTTCAGGTGATATCAATATGCTGTTTGCATCTGGTGTAAATCAGCTTGATTCCAGTGAAGACAAAAAGGCAATGGCAAGCCCCTCTAGCTGAGAATCTGACCTACAGTGCCCACTAACTTCTCTATAGAGGCTAATGGGGAAAATGCCTGTCATTTTGCGGCTTCTTTCTCTCCACAAACACATTTAAGACAAGTTTGGTCAATTATCCCCATGTCTCCTATATCCATTTAGTGTAATTCCTATTAAGTGCAGTTCCACCTACGGCACTAATGGGAGAAATACTGATCAACCACAGGTCCCTCTTTGCTATATTTAGCTAACATAAACACTTGTGATTTCAGTGCATTGCCAGGGGAATGAGATCGTTATAGACTAGCATTTCCATTTCACTTCCCAGGAGGACAGACCAGCATGGGTGAAATCCAGAAACCTACTTCAACAGAAGGACAAATAATAATAGGCGTAAGTGACTGTAGGCTCTGCAGTCACAACATCCTGGAAGCCAGGCAGCTGAGCTGAAATAACACTAAACCAGGCATCAAGAAAGCTCAGTTCAACTGTCACTATCCTGTTGTGTGACCCTAAGCAAGCCACTTCATCACTTTGAGGCTAAGGAAAAAACCTTATTTTTTCCCTTCTTTGTTTTCTCTCTTTGCAGCAAGAACCACCCCCAGCCTGGAGCGTGTTTTCGCTGTGTAGTTAGACCTTGGTCTTAGTGTTCATCTCAGCTTCACACTCAGCTTTACCTGGCAGGAATTCGTTTCCAGGTCGCTTGTCTGCTGCCCCTGTACAGACTAGCAGACAGACTGTGGAAGTGCTTGGGTAAATGGGGTGCTGTTTGCTGTCACGGACACATACTACCCTGTCTGCAGGATCTGCATGTGCATCCAGGGAAATCTGGTCCTCTCTCATAGTGCTCTGGGTCCTCGCTCTTTCTGTAGCCACTGGTGTCTTATATTGCCTGTTGTTCTCTAGGCTGAGATACTTTGGGATTACTTCTCTGATGCTGGCAGGAGAGCTATGGTTGCACACTGAGGGAGAGGTTTGGAGGACGAATCAACACACAAGTGAGTTTGCTCCTCTGTGGAATGAGCTCTGGCCTGATCAAAAGCACTGCTTGTTTTGACCCTTACATGTTTGAGCAGACATGGGTACGAATCACAGACAAGAACCTGCCTGAAGGCTCTGTGGTTCAGAGAAGCATGATCTGGCTGCACCCCACACTCACACCACAATCAGAAGCAAACTAGCCACTCCATTACTTGTGATATCTAACGTCATTAGGTCTGCCAAGTGGCAGGGTTCTGCCATAAGTGCAAATAAATAAGAATACTAACTCAAACAACAGTCAGATAAATGTGTGATTACAGCTAGGGATATTTAAAAAGCTTTGTAGGGGTCAGCAGTCAGGCACATATGCACATCCGGCTCCAAAAATGGGTTTTTATTGGGCAGGAAAAGGATGTAACAGATAAGCATGCAAAATCAAGCCAGTGGGCAGGAGGTAAAAGAGATAAGGAATCAAACTCTAGAAGGAATGCAGTGAAACTGTGTTTTCAAAATTTGTCCCTGTATCTGTAGACCAGTGGAAGGCCTAGGCAGTCTGTTCACACACAGACACCAGAAACCTGCATACTCATTCTACTGCAGAGCCCAGACCAGGGGAACAGAGACGAGTGGCAACAAAAAATATCAACCTAGGCACATTTTCTGCTTCCTTCCCACACTAAGCACAGGTAGTATGATTCTCAGGAACCAGGTACGTGCACAGTCACACAACTTTAGGTATATATTCTCCTTCACTCTTACCCTCCCACATAGCAATTATCCCTGCTACATGCTCATATACTCCTGGACACCTTCACAACGTTTCCTAATTCACAGTGAGCATAGGGTTAGACCAGAAATCACCAGATGGAGGAATTCGGACAACTTTGCACAATGTGTTACTGCTGCTTGATCTCTCTTAAGTTAGATCTTTTGCCAAGCAACTAAAGAACAGGATCATTAACAGACAGAGTAGAGGGTGGGCAAGACAACCATGGAATCACAAACAGCTTGCTAGAGGAGCAAAGCAGATAACAAAGCTCAGTTCCCTCCAGCTTTGTGTTCCTCATCCTGTAAGCCCTTGCTATGACCTTCTCCCTCCTGTCCCACTCAGTAACTTCCACAGTTGCCTCCTCAGTCCCCTGTTAGCTGAGCACGAGGCAGCACGAGCTGTGGGTGTTTCATGGCTCTATTTGTGCCCAGAGGTTGGCCATTACATACGATGACTGGCCAGCTGGCTGCTGCCTCTCTGAATGAATAAGATGAGCTATAACTGCATTTCTCAGTGGGGGCACTAATTTGGGTCTTTCTTCTCTATGCAGCTGCTGATTTTCATGAAGCTCTAGGAATTTAGTATCTCTGAGTTCAAACGTGCTTGAAATTGGCCAACTGGCTCCAAAACTGTTGGGGAGGGGAGGATAGACAAGCAGAATGGCTGTACAAGCACCATTTCCCCAGGAAATCAGTCTCAGATGAGGGCTGGAAAGGACCTCGAGAGATCACCTAGACTATATGCCTGCCCCAAGGCAGGAGCAGCTCTGCCTACATCAATCTTGACAGATGTTTGTCTGCCTTGTATCAGACATTGAAAACTCGCTTGGGAGCGTGCCCAGGAGATAAGAAAACTGGCTAGCTTCAAACTACCTGGCAAGCTCTTCCATGAGCTTGACACAGCATTTCTCAGCACCTGGAAACTTGAGAACATCTGCTTTCCACACAGGGAGAGCAGAGCTCAGTTACATCAAATCCTAGCATCCATATTTTAATCTTATGCGGCTGACTACACTGCCACCAGCACAGCTTAGGTAGACTGGAGTAAAAGTGACTTCACCCCCCCTGCAAACATCCCTCTGTTCGTGCCCATGTGGCTGTTCTTCCTTACACAAACTGCCAGTGAACCCTAATACAGTCTAGCAAGGGGGTTCATTGCAGTACAATGTCCCTTCTCTCACACACACTACTGGAGTGGCTGTGATCTAATGCATCTACTTGCTCCATTTCCTCCACACACTGGCCTCAAATAGGTTCAGCACACCACAAGGCCAATTCCTGTAATGGCCATCAAAGAGTCTCTTAAGACATTCTACCCTTCTGCTGCCAGAACAGTAGGACATGGGAGTTATGGCTGGAGGAAAGGAGGTTTGGCTGGGCTGTCCCTGGGCTGATGTTGGGTTTTCAGCACACCCAAGACAGACCACACACAAGGCAGCTCTGACCTGCCAGATGGAAGTGGCATCAGGATTAGAGTAATGTGAGGAGGAGCTTCAAACACTCCTTTTCCAGATTACTGATTTGCCTTTTATATTTTCTATTCTTTTGCACCCTGAATTACAGCTCAGTCCATTTCAGTGCTTGACAATTAAGAAGAGAGTTCAGCCAGGACAGAGTAGTGACCTCTCTTTTTTCACAAGCTGCTGTGCGACTGCAGGTCCAAATCTGGTCACATGCTGTGTTAGTTAGGAATCCATTTCAATCCCAAAGTCCTCATTATACACATGGGTCACTCGGTCGTCAAAAAGTGACCTGCATAACATGAGTAACTCAGTACGTGTCAGAAATATTCCTGACCTTGTTAAAGAATCTCCGTGCTTGGAAAAGAGGTTTTCACTCATCAATCACCATTTTATTCACGCACAATAACAGCCTCATTAAATCATATGAGAGTTGCAGGAGATTTTATATGCTAATTTAATACCAATGTAACCAATTACACAAACTTCACATAATATTTTTAAATAATCAAGTGGGTATTCAATTAGCATGCAGTGACCATTTATTAAAATCTCAATTAATTCCTTGTTTAAGACTTGTGCAGTGATCAAACTGTGCAAATCCTAAAGGGGAAGCCATGGCCGTGAGACAGCAGCACTGCCCAACACATTAGCAGCAGAGATGCCACCATTCTGCAGGAGGTCTCTGACACTGCCTCTCCCCCTACACAATGAGCACTCGGCATGTCCCCTGGCACTGAACGTCACTGGCCCATTTGATGGAGAATCAAGTAGCAGCCTCAAAGAGTACAAAAGCTTTGGCTCCAATTCTACTTCAGCTGTCTCAGATCAGTCTCGTAAGGTCTAGACACTGCCGAAAGCAGTTTAGTAAGTTGCAAACCATCAGCGCAGCCACAGTAATCAACTCTGTTGGCATCAGCGATGAAGTAAGATGTGCCTCACAAGCAGAGTCAGCTGATAGGCAGTAACTTGTTACCGCAGTTAGTCAGTCGCTTGACCAGGCGCTTTGAAGCATGCCTCTGAGGAGTACTCCAGCCCTGGGCTAGAAGTTCCTGGGGCCATTTAAGGCATTCCTGCCCCTTACTCTGTGCCCCTGTTGGAAGCCCTTGCCCCCAAGCATGAGCTAAAAGTTCTGGGCTTTGTAAAGATCTGACTCGCTTGTGCAAGGGCCACTGCCAGCCTGTGTCTGAGCAGGCATGAACCCCTTAGACCCAACCCCTCACAGGGCTGTCTGGCCATGGGAAACTCTGTGCTGGTGATCGAGCACCACAAATGCACAGTCTCTAAATGTTACAAATAAAGATTCCTGTTGTACCTCAACAACAGCTGGTCATCTTTGTCGTCACTGTCATCGTAATGCTTTCGGTTCTTACACAAAGGGCATCGCAAACATTAACAACCTTCCAAAAGCACAAAACCACATGCTTGTCCTCTCAGCTGAGTTGAGGTATTTATGCATTTCCTTATGAAAGACAATTACGTGCATCACTTCCAGCTGAGCAGTTGAAAAATCTGCTTTTTCTACACAAAATGCTTCCGTGCACTGAGAGCTCCTTTCTCACCTGTGAAAACAGAGCATGGGTCGCATGTGCAAACAGTTGTACTTACAAGTGGCACAGCTGTGTTCTGAGAAGCCGGGTGGAAAATTTAGCCCATAGCAATTTTGCATTTTTCACAGGGTTTATTATGAGCTCTCTGACAGTTTTACCCTATGGTCTCTTGGGATCTTATCACGGTTGGTTTTCATTTAATGGTGTTAATCAAGAAGTAACTGTGAAACTGACGTTTGTCACTGCTGCAGCTAGAAGGCCATTCACCTGGCAGAAAAAAGAAGTTCATATTTGGAGGAAAAGGAAAAAACAACTACCCAAAGGGCTTGCCCTTTGTTCATGTTGGGGCCTCCTCCTTTCTCCCACAGCAAATCCTTTGGCAGTATTAAGTGCAATGAAAGAAACCAGCATACAGAGGAAATGATTGCTCCATTGAGCCTTGCAGCAAAGCAAACCCTGATCTTTCCTGCTCAGCTTCCTAAATGCTTTAGTGCAATTGTTCCACTAGATGTCAGGGCCGAGCATGAAGCGACCAGACAAGACCCAGCTCCGTGTTCAGCTGGTCTTGTAAAACAACTGCTATTCTTCATCACCACACCACTTACAGGCAGCTCTGTGTGGTCCTGATGGTCAGCTTGGAAAGCAAAGTGTTCTGCATGCTGTTGAAGAAAGGTGCAGGAAACAGGAGGGGGCCCTTCCCAGTTGGTGTCCTGCCTTCCTTAATCTGCAAAGGAGATTTGTGTGCTTGATTGGCTTAGTGGGGGAGAGCAGAGTTAAAAGTGAGACTGGAATGTGCTTATGTATTACTCCATGGTGTGCAACCTGCAAATGTTTCCAAGGGTCCCTGAGAGGTTACTGAGGGTGCAGCTCTGCAGCAGTTTAAAGCAGATCTAAAGGAGGAGGGAGGAAAAGCTCCTGGAAAAAGCATGCTTGGCATGGTAGAACATAGGGATGGTCCATCCTACTCACTCTGCCATACAGAGCAGCCTGTGACCTGTCACACATGGGAAGATACATGTTGTGTATCAAATCTCCAGATGAGGAATGGACAGAGCTCTCAGCTGTGGTGCAGAAAAGTACCCCCGACAGGGATTTTAGGGTGCATAAACTTCACCTCCCTTCTCCTGACCCTGAGCTGCCAAGGCGTGAGGCTGAGAACCTACATGACAATGAGACCGTGGTGCACTGGCCTGCCTGTTGGAGAGCATGACAGGGGATTCAGTCATTTGTGTCCAGAGCCCAAGGCATGAGACTTTGGGACATCTGCATTGGAGAATGGTGGTTCAGGGAGTCAGAGGGCTTTTGGGAGACACCCTGTGAAGACAGACTGTCTGTGTGTCAGACCCTGGGCACTGAAACTCCAAGGTGCAGGACAGAATATCTAAAGAATGAACCACAAGAAAGATTCACACACCTCTTACTAGAGCTGCCTGCACCCATCTCATGGTGTCTTTAACATCGTGTTAGCCTTTTCCAGCTTCCTCTGTCTGGATTGGGAGTTACTGGGCTCCCAGCTGGCTGGAATGAGGGAAGAGCCCACGCAAGACTGTGGGGTTCCTTTCTCCTGCTCATGGGAGGGAACTTGGGGCCCCCATTTTCATCAGAGATGCTTGCCTACAATGTCTAGGTCAGGCCTGGGGGTAGGTGTGTCTGCTTGAATACATGAGCTTCTCTTTAAAAGAAAGGCAGAGCCACTCTGACTGGTTAGGCTTGCTTTTCTCTGGATTTCTGACAAATGCTTTGTATTCAAAAGGTCAGACTAGCAATGGCACCTCACGCCCTGGAGCAAAGAGTCATTCCTCACTGTTTTGCTCTGCTCACGGCTGGCTGCCCAAGCTTGCTCCATCTCCCTGCGTCTGACATCCAAACTCCTCTCAATGCAGGGGAGATGTAGCCAAGTCCTGGCATCAGCTGTCAGCTCAAATAGAAGGGAAAAGCACAGTGACATCAGAAATGTGTTGATGGGTATTAGCCCTTTACCCAAGTCCTGCCTGTAACTCCCATGCAAGGGAGTGAGTTTTTGTCTTTCAGCAAGGGCCTTATTCTTTTGCTGCAGCAATAGTCTCCCAGTCCTGGTTTTGGAGGGGGAACAGGGAGGCTGTATTACTTTCCTCTACAAATCCCATAGTAAACAGCTGCAGTTCTTGCAAAAGATACTTGTCATCTTTGCATACTCTTATAAGACAGAAGCAAGCAGAGATATAGTGCTTAGAAGGTGAGTATACTCCTAAAAAGAGACACCCCCTCCCCTGCAGAAGTCTCTTCTCATGGGCTGCATTTCACGCCAAGAAGCACCCACCATGATTTAACTCTTTTCACTTCCAAGAGAAAATCATTTCCCACAGTGACCAGTTTTGATGATTCTTCCATTAGTAGGTGTGAAAGCGCCTCTAGCAACCCTCTTTTCTGTGTACTGGCAACCCTGGGGAGTCTGTGATGACTCTCAGTGGAAGGAAATGCATTGTCAGCTGCCAGACCAGGGAGCAGAACTGTCCTGGACAAGAAAGATAGGTGTTTAAACAAAAAAAAGCAAATACAAGTGTGTTTGCAAATGTGCTGGGTAACCAAAACAGGAAAGTCCTAGCGTGATTGACTGAGTCAGATGTATTTCTTGGGCTGACAGTCTCATACCCTCTTTGTCAAGCTCTGTCCTAGTAGATAATGAACTCTTGTGCACACTCCATTTCTGTCTTGGCACAGGAAAAGGTGCTCATTGGACTCCCTCCTGCATGACGCAGTTCAGCTCACTAAGGTGGCAGAAAACTAACACTACAAAAAGAAAAGAGGCATTAGTTTCTGCTAAGTTGAACTCTGAACCAATAGCAAGTGTGGAGGGAATGCACAACTAGAAGCTGTGCCAGTCCCAGCCTAGACCAGCTTAGGCTATTGTGAAACCATGCCCCAAGTGATCCTTACTTTTCCAAAAGACCTGTCTCCAGACAGAGACAGGAGGGCAAGACCAGACCTCTTGGCATTGTGCTGATTTAGATCAGTTCAAGGTAACTGTGAAACTGCTCTCCAAGTATAACTACTTTTCTGTGGTATTTAGAATCCTTCATAAAGATCAGGGTGGATTGGTTAAAGAGGTATACAAACACACAAACAAACCGCACTGGTAGCTGGGAAGCGCCCTGTGTCCAAACAGATCTTTTAGCACAAGGAAGGCTTTCTCTATGAAACAAAATTACTATAGACAAAGAAATGAAGGAGGTTAACCCAGACTTCAGCAAAAAGGAACAAAGCTGCTCACCCTTTCTCCAGAGGATTAAAGCTGATTGCTTAACAGGAATCCAACTTAGGCAGTTTATTTTTCAAAATAGTTGGCAGCTAGAGTTATTACACAACAGGGTTTGAGACATAGACTTGTTGAAAGAGGGAACCTTGCACCAAACTGTTCAAATGAAACCTTCAGCATCTTTCAGCATTGGCAATATTTAACACAAAACATCTTATGCCTTTTAAAAAAACTTTTAAACATTTTTGGTGAAAAAAAAAAAATTCTCCCTGTCTCTACAACAGTACTTACTATACAGGCATTGAGGAAACAAAATAAGGATAATGTCTTCATCAGCATCCTGGTTAAAAATTTGAAAAATAATATTTGTGGAAGTGTATAAGAAACAAAAAGAATCCTTTCGAACTCTTCAAAGTGAAGGTTTTAAATTTTTTTTTTCCACAAAAATATGTCTATGAGATGATAAAATGTACAGTAAGTGTTTCAGAATTTGGGATCAGGTTTTACTCTCACCTGTACCAGCATAAATAAGGAATAATAGCTAAGTTACATATGTATAAAAAAACACTGGCCATCATCTTTTCATTAAGTATAGACATTTTGTCTGATACTAAACCAAAACAGTATAAGTATCACTGTTGTTACAAGTTAATCTTATTTGATATTATAATTAAACTGTGATTTTTTTCAGATTACTTTTTTATGTATCACTGAAGGATTATAATCAGAGTGAGATCTTATTTATAGTTTCCAATAACTTATGATAAAATTTAACCGAGTACTTACAGATTTCAGCTGTAATATCCATCTGAATACCAAAGACAGTTATAAGGACCAATACTATTACAGTGCATAGGAAATTAATCTGGAATGATGAGACCCTTCAGATAAATTACCACATGGCATTTTAAAATTACCTTCATTTCTCTTTTTTTGATCATCTTAATTGTTTTGTCATCTCCATTGGATAAAAAGGGCTATAGAAAAGTTGGTTTGCGGGATTACATGAACTTGTCCCAGAGAACCTCTAGAAACCCAGACTTTATTAATCCTTTAACCTTTTCTTATCACAGTAACTCTATCACTGTGAACATCTAGAGCTACTTTAATTCTCATTAGTGATACACCTCTAAAACAAGAGATGCCAATGGCACTCCCACATAATCACTATTTGAAGGGTTAATCTAAACTCTTTTTGTTTACTCTAACACATCAAGTTCCTAAATCTAGAAGATGAATAAATAAATAAGAATGTGGGGTAGGAGTATACAAAATAGTGCCACATTGCTAGCAGTTGGCAAATACAGAATTGACATAATCTGCTTCTCAGAGACTGAAATTCAGCCACTGGCAAAAGTCATAGTATCATAGAATGGTTTGGATTGGAAGGGACCTTAAAGATCATCTAGTTCCAAGTCCCGTGCAGATATTTTATTATAGCCAAAACTACCACTCCTGTCTATTCTCAAAGCTAAAGTGTTGTATCTAGTTGTATCAGCTAGCGGTTAGTTTCATAAAATAGAATAGATGCATAACGTTCTCTTCAAAGAATTCAAGTTATAGTCATAGTGATGATGATGGATGGATGAAATCAGCACTTTTCTATCATTCCCAGGCAAAGTTTTCATGGAGTTATATTACACAGAAGTACTCCACTATGTGTCTGGCTCAGTGAAGAGTAAACACTCCCATTTCTTCTATTCGTCTCAGACTCTGACATACATGTGAGATCAGACCATCCTATTGCTTCTACCTGCTTGGGCTTGCTGGAGTTGACTAAAGGCTGTGGGCTTCAAATAAGCTAAGCACATATGCGTAATACGTTCTTTTTGTAAAAAGATGCACTGTGAGCCTCACATTAGCTCCTTAATAGTAGCCTCACTAGGTTTTAGTAAAGCCAGTCTTTGAAACTTTTACAAATGTAAATGTTACACGGGTTGAAAATCATAATCATTGACATTCTTCATCAGTAACAGTAATTGAACAACAAACTCAGCAGGCCCCCCCTTAAATGGTTTAATGGCTTATTATATCTCCAGGTTGCCAATCTATCCCTTTCCCTCCATACTTCAGTCAATTTTATTTTTGTAGTCCACATATAATGCATTGCATATTTTTTCTTTTTACAGTGTCTTTCTTTTAACAAGCTACAGAGCCAGCAGGAACATGCTGTAAATGAGATGCGACATCGCAGTGTGGCCATCCTAGGAACATATATTCAATAAATATGCAAATCAGTTCAAGTACATCTCTCCTTAGGTGGGAAAAGGTATGGGAATATGGTAAAGTATCACTTTAAATTATCTTCTCAGTGGAAAACAATAACATTCTAAGGAACGAAAGAAAAGGGGAAGAAAGTAACTAAAATTAACTTTTTTTTTCTTAAAAAGGGGAATTTCTTATGCCTCTGGTCACAATCAGTGCACAAGAACCCCACCTTCAAAATGCAACGGACTAGTTCTGATTCGGTGTGAATTACATACACAACAAGCATAATGAATATGTCATATCTTCACATTAGAGAAAAGCATGTAAAGCCAGAACAGCCACACTGACCTCAGGACTGCCTAGTGTGACTGAAATAACTCTTTTGCTCAGTAGGACTGCAGAGGAGCAAATACTGGAAACTTTTGCTGATGTCCTTTTTTCCATTAACAGGTCGGATTCTGATATCTTCCTGTTGACTACAGCTATAAATGAAAGGCAGCGTTTGTGCCCCAGAATTTAAGGAATGCCTCAGATGAACTTAGTAAAATACCAGTAGTATGATTTGGGCACCAGAATACTTGCTAATACTGCTATAGAGTCAGTGGGGCTGATCCTGCTTTCAGTTACATCACTGTAAATCCAAAGAAAGCTCCACTCAGGTAAGTGGAATTAGCTCACATTTTGTTAGGGTAAATGAGCCAACTTTTGACAAATCATTCACCAAGCTGCCACTGAGAAGATTTATTCTCCTTGATATTTAAATAAACACATAATAAGTATGCACCGTCAACGCACATGGGAACTGAGTGGCAGACAACTGACTCAGTCTTCTCCTTGCCATACAGAGAGACAGGGAAGCCACTGTTGGGGACCAAACTGCAAGGAGACATGCCAGGTCATTGTGGCCCTGCTCCTAATCTGCTGTATAATTTTAAAGGCAGTTTTTTTCCCTTCCCTGTGCCTCCATCTCTCCTTTTATCATGCCTAGGTAGACTGTCAATTATATGGCACAATAAAATTAAGGACTCAGTTTTGACTCTGACCTGCTGAACTTTAATCTAGTAAGAACCTAAGAAACAAGGCCCTGTTTAAAAGGGAGAGAGGCTTTTATTCCTGAAAATCTCTCCGCTGTGACACACAGCTTGGAGCACATCATTTTCAGCAATTAACACCACAGATACACCAAGTCTCTAAGCCAGCATAAACCAGCACCGCTGCTAAAGGAAATGGCCCTTCCTTTCCCTCACCCCCAGTCCACATTCCTCTTCACTCCCTCTGCTACTCCCTGCCTTGCGCCAACACAAGTGTTCTTGTGGCCCCGCAATGAACCAGATCAGGGAACTCATCCAGGTTGAAACTAACCTGGGGAAAAGGAAATTGTTTAGTTTTAACCTGGCAGAGTTCCCTGGCCTGGTTCACTGCATAACCGTGTGTATGCTGGTGCCAGCATGGGGAAAGAAGCAGCCCTGGGCCAGGAAGGAGGAGGCAGAGGAACGGGAATGGTGGACCTCCCTCTGAAAGTGGTTGTTGCAGGACTGACTTATGCCAGCTTAAAGTGTTTGTAGAAATGCGGCACATATTTAAAATCTCTCCCTTCAAGGAATATTTGTCTTAAGCGGATTAATGCTTCCCAGGATATTCCAGCCTTTGCCGTCTGTGGAGCATTGCTTCTCCCTCTCTCCCCTCAGCCCAGTATACTGGCATGGAATTAAAGCCCTGGGAAACATAAAAGCGACAGGCCTGGGGATTTTGTGACAAATGCAAAAATGCTCATATTTGTCAAACCATTAGCAAAGGGGCACAGCTGTTGTGAGAGTCTTGACCCCATGCCAAGTATGCTCAAGCCTGCTGAAGGTTGCATGCCTGAATCATACTCACTCTGGCAACTCCCATCGAGATCCCTTCTGCGTATCTGTGACAGGTGCCCAGACAAGTGCAGTTGACTCCAAGATGTCCAGAGGAAGATTACTGCACATTACCTGAGCCATAGATATTTGCTAAAATGCAGCACTGTTTGCATGTGGCTACAGCACTTCCAAGGACAGTCGTGCTCCAGTGCTGCAGCTGCATTTGCCCAACATGGAGCCTGAATGCAGAATTACTGCCAGACATGAGCCAGCTCCTGCAGGTCGAAGCAGGACGGCTCTATGCTGTGTGACTAGAGCCTGTGGTGCTGGAAAGCCTAACACAGGAACAGTGGAGCAGCTCTGGATAGGAATAGCCCAGACCATGCCCAGGCTCAGTGGTGGCCCTGGAACTGGAGGCAATAGCTAATTTGGAAGAAGACAAAACGAAGTCACAGCTTTCACTCTTTAGGGCTGGGAACGAGGGAAGAAGGGAAGAAGGAGCAACCTTGAAAGTGTGGAGCAAGAAAAGAGGAGGCAGAAGTCGGTAAATCCACGGGTGAGGAGCAGATGACAACAGGTGCCTCTACAGCACTGTTTCAGGGTACCACATATTTGGTAGCTTCTTTCACTAACCCCCTTTACCCTGGGAGACCTAGGTAAAACACAAAGCAGACATCTAGGGTTTGGATCTGATAGTCTAGGCTGAGTCTACTAGAGACAAGGGCAAGGCTGTTAGGAATCAGTCAAGTTTCCTGGCTTTGCACTGAGCTGATTGGTACTCAACTCTCACAGCACAGAGCTCCAGATGCTCTGTTAATAGCTAAGCCCAAAGCATTTCATTTTGACTAATCGTCCAAAGTTCAGGGCTGATCCCAAAGTCCTTGGTCAGCAAATCTGGCTAGAAATGTCATGCGATTTGGCCTCCACCAGATTCCCAGAAATCTGTGGGCTGGAAATGCCATGAGGATTAGGCAAAAGTGAACTCTTTCTTAGTTTATCTAGATATATTTGTCCCTGCTCAGCAGAGCAAATATGTTTGCTTTCCATATTTGCCCATCAGTTTAAGGCTCTTTTGTTACTGCTGCCAATTTTTGGCTACTTTAAGGCCTGACAAATCTTTCCTCTCTTCTGTACCATGTTATGTTTGCTGGGACCACTGATTAATCCCTTTCCACCCTCATTCTTCAAAGAGCAACCTTCACTGTATGCATTTAGGAGGAGTGGCTCCAAGGCTACAGCAAGCCAGATGATAGAGCAATGCTTAAGAATGGGGCTGCCTGCTAAAAATAATCAATTCTAATTCTGGTTGGTTTCCATGTCACTCTCTGACCTTTGGTCAGACTCTGCCACTTTCACTCTTTCTCAAAAGATGTAAATTTTTCTTATCTCTAGGATTTGTACTTCCGTCGTACTCTGTTGGGTAGGATAAGCGAGCACTAAACACTTTGCACAGTGTGCATAGAGTGAGAGACACTTTCACAAATTCGACTCTAACCAGCCCTGGTGACACAGGGAAGGAAGTGAAGCAGAAACTGAGGAAGGTTATGTTATGATTTAAGCCAGGGAGAGATGTCCTCTTCTCCAGGTAGTTGTGCCAGTGTGAGACCCTGTCCCCAGCCATGTGACACTGACCTGCATACCGGAATATACCACCTTTCCCTCTTCAGACATGTGATGGAGCAGGCTTATGTGAGTGTGCTGTAGTTTGCTTCCTGCAAAATCATTTAGATCTGTTCATCCATCCAACCACCTGGTGTTGCTTGAATTCAGGATCACTCACGGAATGTTTCATTGGCAGAATGGCTGGGGCAGTAACTTCTGGCAAGGTAGATGATGATGATGATCTCCTGGGAACCACAACATCTTCTACCAGCACAGCTGGATTTGTCCACAGCTGTGTAAACTTTGACTAGCTAAATCCAGCTAGTCAAAAATAGACTTTCAAATCAATCCCAGGCCCCTTGAGCTCAAGTTGAGTGAAGTCTCCTCTATGTCATACAGCCCTTCAACTGCTGGGAAGAGCTCCAGCAGTTAAAAACTACTGAACATGCAACAAGGGAGGAGGGGGTATCAGCCCTTGTAAAGCTTCCAGTCTCAGTGCTCCCTCCTCCAAACAGAACTTACACCTCTCTCAGAGCAATTTGAGTAAAAAGCATTAAAACTGTTGCAGTGCTTTAAGAGAGCTAACATGATCAAGAAATGGTGAGTAAAGTTGATAAATACAGATGCCCCCACACAGATCAAAGACAAAGCAGAACTCTCAAACGGCATAAAAAAGTAATGTTATTACACTCTCCCTCAGCCTCTCCAGCAGTGGCTCCTTTAAGACCTCTGAATAAGTAAACTACTCTTTACAGCTACAGGTAAGCAAGTTTACAAAATAATGATCATGTCAATTGAATGCCAGATTTTTTCCTCGATATACAGTAACTAATGTCTTTGCAGTTGTCGGTTGATGTGCTGTGATGTGCAGTTCAAACAGTAGAGCCAAGAGAGCTATTTCACGGAGATACTACTAGCTGTGCATACACGTACATGCCCACATTCACACACAGACACAGATCCTGCCCTGGGACTGGATGGGCAAATAAGCAGTTTTTCAAGGACATTTTCCAAATAAAATGTGAAGAAAGAAACAGAGAAAACACAGGGAAATAAAACTGTATAGGCAGGTTATCTCAGCTGTCAGTTAATATTTTCTCACTAATTAAAGGAGGAAGCAGATGAAAAGAAAGGAAAATAAAATAATTTAGGAAATATCTCAAGTCTAAAGTTTAAGAGGTATATTCAGAGGGAGGGTTATAAACCCCTTGTGAGGTAGGAGAATTAGTTCTGTAGCTTGCCAATCAAGACAGACAAAAGACGGGTAGAGTGAAAATTATTACCGTGATGATTATCAGGAAGGGAAGAGATGAGGAGAAAGTAGAACCTGCACCCCCCCTGTGTTGTGAATACAGCTTAGTCAGCCTTAATGGAGTCACCAGGAAGATGTCCATTCTTTTCAAGGGATGCTGAATCAGACTAACAGTGAAAAAAACCCATGCAGAGACTGGAAGGAACATGAACCATCCCAAGTAAAACTCATCTGGAGCACATGCAGGGGCAGCTGAAATTCCAGAACCTTTTGTTGGAAAATGTCTACTGAAGGAATGATGGTATTTAGTGGGAACCGGCTTTTTCATGGCAGTATTCACCATTATTATGCCAAGGATGATTTCCTTTTATTCAGAAAATGAAAAAGGATCTAAGAAAAATGTTGATGAAAAGAAAAATAAATTGTAATTGAAATATTTTCCACTGGAAATAAAGGAACTGAGCCATTTGCCTGCTGGTAATCAGTGTGTTCACTCATCTCACTTGAACTAACCCTCCACATCCCACCTGATGCCTCTTCCCCTCTACTGGAGACTGGCCTCCCAGAGTCACAGTGCAACTCAACCCCCTGCCTGAGATCATAGGGAGAACAACCCAGTCTTTCCAGTCTGCCTCAGCTCCCCAGGTATTTTGGCACAATTTCACTGACACAGGCCTTTTCACTTGTAGAGGAACACAGAGCTGGAAAAACTTGAGATATTTGAGGTCAGAACCAAGCATGTCAGCAAAGCTGAGCTGAAAGGAATCTTGCACAATGTCTGTGTACTTCGTGCCAGGAAGCAGTTAGTCCTAATACCCCTCCAGTTCATTAGCATCAAATAGACTTACAAGAAAAGAAAAAAAAAAAAAAAAAGAAAGCAGCTGGCTGTCCTTATTCCTACAGATCAATTGGCTTCTCTTCTGTACATACATATCCCCTCTCCTTGCTGTAATGGTGTATCCCCCTTGCACCTAAATGCCATTGCCTCTGGCAAGGGTGTCTCTTTCACATGAGGGATTACACTGCCTAATTGCCCTGAGCTATGGAAACCTAGCATTCTGCTGGGTCTGCAGAGCTACTTTAACATTCATCCCATCATCCTCTCAAGTGCAGCTGGTGTGTTTCTCAAGAGCCAGACTGGGCTGATCCCATTCTCTGGAAAAGGACACACATTGTTGCTCAGCAATGGGTGTGCTGGGAAGAAATTCTAGCTGTGGCAAGATTTCAGCAGGCAGTTGCAGTCTGCAGTAAAACTGAATTCAGTTGGCTATAGCCAAGCCTTATGTGGGTTCCTGGTGACTGTTCATACAACCACAGTCCCCAGTGCTGACTGCACCTAGGCACTTGCCCATTTCCACAGGACATTCAGCTCTTTCTTTGCCTTGAGGTCTGTCAGTGGGCATTACAGCCACATTCAGTGTGTACCCTTTTCTTTCTGAATCAAAAAACTATACTGAACCTCAAGCGAGACCATCCTGTACAGCAGATTGGCTGTGTTCAGCTCTGTGCATGTGCAGATGCTGAAATGGTAAGAGTTCTGGCCAGATCAAGAGATCCTGCTATGGGACAAGTTGTCTGGTGTGATACACTGCAAAACAGCCATCTATGTTTTAAGTGCCAGGCTGGCATACAGTCATATACTAGCTTGTAATAACCACTCTCTATACGAAATGCAAACAGTGACATAGTAAAAAGCAGCATTTGCAAAATTATTGTCAAACACTCAGAAGTGCTGACTCTCTGATACAAGAACTTACTATCTCTTCTAGCAGTCCTCAGGTTTCCTCTCTACCCACTCTACATACTCAGTGAAACATGATAAAAAGTTCATAATCATGTGCTTAAAGACTCTGGCCAGATTTTCACCCAATTTATGTCACTGTATGTGATAGACACTAGCTACATGTACACAGCATGCTACCTGGTCAAGGACTCCACTGACTCCGAGCAAGGTTCTCACCCTTTTTAAAAAGTTTTTGATTGTTAACCATTTTCAGTGTCAAAATATTCTTACTGAACACAAACGGTATTTTCAAATTCCACCAAGCTCAAGAAGCATTTCAACCACCTTGTTTTGTTCATAAATCTTTATGGAAACCCTGTAAATAATTAGTACCTTCTTGCACCTTCAGACAATGTAGAAACCCATCCCAGCTATTTCCTACCCCAATTTATTCATTCAGACCCTTTTGTGTGCTGAGCTGACTCTCACAACACAATTCTAGGCATGTAAAGTTAAGTGAATAAACAATTACAAGATGTTCAAGTTGGGTTTAGTGAAAACTACATCATGTAGAAATCTAGGGAAATCAAGCTTTTCACAGCTTTTGAAAAGTATTGATAGGGAAAATTTGGTTATTGTTTGAGTCCAAGCCTGACAAGAAAAAGGGAAAGGAATAGATTGTTGTTTAGTTAAACTCTGCACTGCAGCCTGTGTCTGGGTTGCCTGAGCAAAAAAGGGTAACCAAAGAGTCCTTGTAATGCCCAAAGCTGTGAATTCTCTCCAGCTCCAGATGGGACTTAATTCAGTCCATGGAGTGGTGAGAAGATTCCAATGCTGTTCTTTGCAGGAAAAATGAAACCCTTTCAACTGGCTAGTCACAGCCTCTGGGCACTTATGATTTTGTTTTCTTTATTACTTTGCTGTGAGTGAGCAGAATTTTCCTTCACCAAGTCACTTGCATTTTTTACATGACACACATTAAAGTCAAGCTGACCAACACACAAAACCCCTGGGAGCTCTCTGGGCTAGTTGGAGACGCAACGGTGATATGAAGACTCTTGCAGCCACTGAGTTATTCCTTCCTGACACTTCATATCCACGGCACCCATCTGTGCTTGGAGTCAAGCAGTTTTTGCCTGAGCCTTCATACCAAGATCAGAGTTTTAGGAAATGAAACCAAGTATAATAATAATTCTATTCATTAAGGCTAAGGCTTGTAATGGTACTTAGCCATGAAAAGATGCAGCCAGTGGGATTTTCAAATTGCCTAAGTAGATTACACATCTAATTCCCATTGACAGCCAATGGGAATTAGGTCCCAAACTCCCTTAGGCACTTTTATAAATCCTATTAGGTGTCTGTCTGCATCTTTGTATGCTTAAATATCTTTGTAAACCTGGGCTAGGATGTGCTTCCATGCTCCTTAGGTTGCTTTTCAGGGTTTTGGCAATAGAACAAAGTCAGGCCTTCCGGCTTATCTTGCAGATGTCAAGATTTGGAGTATGAACTACAAATCAGATGATTCTTTGCTACCTTTGGAACCTCTGACGTTAGAGCAGACCTGCTGAGGTGTGTTCAGAGGTTGCTCACTAGCGTTGACTCATTGCTTCTAGAGCAACTCTTTTATAATCAGCTGCCCATCCCCTCAGCACTGCTAGAACAGGTCAGGGAGCCCAGAGCTGACCCAGAAAGCTCAAGCCTTGTGGCATTGAACCTAAACACTCAAAAGCACTTCCTCTTTATTTTATGCTGCCATAAACATAGGTACAGGAGATTACAATGAAGATGCAGTTCGCTTGAATTTTGCTGTGGCCACAGCTGGTCTGTGTGCTTCTGGCTGAAGGGCACATGGAATATGTGCAGAGTACTAATCGGACTAAGCCGATTCCCTGGAAGCACAATGGTGCAATTTTTAAAAGACCACAGCCATGGTTTTTCTAACTCTTTGAGAATGCATCCTTTACTAAAATTGCTTTGTCACAATGTGTAACTAAGCAGGCCGAAGTGAAAGCAAACATTCCCTTCCTCTGAAAGGCTCCAGTGTGATCACAACAATACCAGTTGAACCCTACTCTAAGCTAGAGTAGTGCTGGTGACTATTTAGAAAATAATTAACTGAACTTTACATGACATTCAGATGTTTCTTGGCTCAAATACCAGTCTATTCCTCTGCTGAATTCTAGGGATTCTGCAAACAATGAAAAATATTTGCTTAATGGTAGACTTGCATACTATGTTCTTGTTGTGCTGAGTCACTGTATCTGTGAAGACAAATGCTGAAAAAAATGTTAGAGAAACAACTTCTCTAGATAGACTTGGAGTGTGATGAAGATTTGCAAATATGGAGTGTTTTTATGAAAATGTGTTACTGCATTTGAAGGCAGTTTTTTTCAGTTCCCCAAGGAGATTCTACAAAGAATGTGGAATTTTTACTTCGTTGAGATAGAAGTGCTAATGTAATCACTAGAAATATTAATCAGTCTTTGGCTCTGATTATATCAAGAAGTGAAGAGTGGGCCTGAGAGTTGACTTAAGCTTGCTAGGCCATGTGCCCCTCTGCATTTCCATTTGCATTGCCAGCTATGCATTGAGATCAAAGTACTCATGTAATGCTCCAGAACAGTCAAGTTCGGGACAACTACTGCTGAAACAAGAGTTAAATTCAGTACCCTGTTCATATCCACTCACACCATATGAATAAAACTGTGCTAAACAGTTTACTCCATCTCTCAGGTCTGAGGCTGGGATGGTGCAGACTTGAAGGCTGATGCTTGATCCTTCATCGCTGTTGCTTGATTTGATAGTGCCTGATAACTCTCGTCTTGAGAGTGGGCTCAAACTTATGTCAGGGTGACAGTGTAAATGGTTGTGCTACATTTTTCCCTGAAAATCTGAATAAGGAGACACTTATTGCTTGGCAGCCCAGAGAATGTTCCAAGACCAAATTGCCAGCCTGTAAAGAAAAAGAGAAAGGCAGACAGATAATGAAAAAAGCTTGGTTGAAACAATGGGAGTAAAAAAGAAATGAAAAAAAAAAAAAGTACAGCTTAGTCCCCAGGACATTTTTCCTTTTAGTGATGGGTGGAAGGGCAGATGTCTGTGTGCATGTCCACATGTGTGTGTGTGCACACAGTGCTGGAACTGGAATTTCACACATCTGAGGGAAACTGCATTCTGCATTGTCATGAAAAACTGGATATTCGATTTATTCTAGAGAACGTCTTCTAAAAAGCATCTTGACACATCTATGAAAATGGAGAGACAGAGCAGAGAACTAGATGGCTGGTAAAAAAAGCAAAGGTTTCAAATTTGGCCTTAGCAACTAAGTGGCCTTATGAAACACTTGCACTTAATATCCATGTTCTTAAAAGTATCTGTTGCCAGCCACTGTTGCCTGTTTTTCACAAACAACAGTTGCAGTGTTTCAGTTTCACAAAGATGTTTTTGTTATGAAACAAATATGTGTGCAGGTGCATCCTAAAAACAAATGGCTTAGATGCCATTCATGGGGCTGGCTTTCATTTATGAAGCAGAAAATAAAAATGACCCAAAACAGATCTTTCACTAAGAAGGATTTATTCATGATCATGACTGTGGCCGTGCTGAAATCAAGAAGATGGCAAATAAAAAGTACACAGATTGTGCAAAGGATAATGTAATCTCAAAAGAAGAGAGATGGCATCTAGTAAATATTGGTATGGAAAGATAAACTCTGAGCAGCAGCTGCACACTAGACACTTCCTCACTCAAAATGGAAGACTGTCTTAATGACTTAGAGCTTGCAAGATTCTTACTTAATGGAGCCTTGACTGGGACTTTCTGAGCTAAACCATTTAACACAATCCTTTTAGCATTAAATAGCTCCTACTGCCAGTCTCATAAAAATATCTCCAAACACAAAAGCATCCTTCATAGTACTAAATACAAACTGCAATTGAAAAAGCTGTGATGTCAGACGTCTCCTCAGAAGTATTTGAGAAATTCTTTTGAATGGTTTGTGCTGGATGTATTTGTGCTCCAGCACAGCTCAGAATGGCTCAGCGCTTCTAACCAGCTAGTCAAGGAGCCAAGCAGGTTTGCAGGAAAGTACATGTCACTTATAGCAGGTACTCAGTGGCAAAGAGCTAAATAGTTTTTGAAAGATCTGATTACTGAACGGTTCCTTTTTATTGGCCATGTGCTTTCTCCATGGATGGATTCATTGGATGTGCAACAATAATTGAGTTTCATCCCATGGGTGAAGTCCATTTGGCGACTTAAGTGCAGTCACTTGTCAGGATGGATTTTTCCACAAATGTACATTTTTCAAGTTTGCATGTCTTTTGTCAATACCTCGGCTCTCCAAGGGACAGCATGTCAACTTCCTACACTCTTACATTTGACTGGTACTGAAAATCCGTCTGCTATGGTTCTCTGAAGTCTATTTGATGGGGAAGGCTTTTTGACAACTCCTGCCTCTCCAGAGCTCTTACCTCTTTGTTTTTGTTGTGGTTTTTTTTTTCCTCTTCTTAATAACAGAACCTTTTATTCAAGCTAGCAGCATTTATACTCTTTTTCTGTTCCTGTCTTCCAAAACAGCAAGCAGTTCCCAAGTTGATGAACTCCAATGAACAAGCACCTTGGAGCTTAAGGGCTGCTAATTCTCTCTCTCAACTCAGCTCTCAGCCTTTATCCAAAGATAAGCATTAAGTTCATGACACAGAGGGAGACAGTAAATAAAAGCCACAGCAATAGGAACAAGAGAGGAATTGAAACTATTGCAAATGAAGAAAGCAGTAGAACAACTGGTACAAAATTAACCAGGCCACTGTCTTGTGCAACATACTTGTTTTACTGGGTGGTACTGCGTGCAAGGCAGAATTTTACATCTGTCTGGCAATTATTCCAGAAGAAGGAGACAGGCAGTTGGAAATGAGCATCACTTTGTTCCCAAAGCTATCCTCAAGACCAGAGAAAGAGTGGATGGTAGATGGTAGCTCTCACTTTCTTTGTCAGGATCTAAAAATTGAAGGTCCCAGGCACAGTAAATTCAATACTGAATGAACTGTCAAGAACCTCACAGAAGAACTTTGGAACTGGAGATGATCAATCTGTTTGTTTAACTCACTGTCTTTTACCTGATGGTGGCCAGTACCAAATAAACCTGAGAAAGAAGCTGTAGTAAATTACTGTGGATAAGGTTACTCAATGCTGCAAGAAAATGTCCACTTAAATCCCAGTGGATCAAATCTGGTTCTTGTAGACAGCACAAGAAATACATGCTGTTAATTTATGGTATTTTTTTTCCATCTGACATTCCTCTCAACTTGACAATAAACCTCATCAGTTGCACCTTTGAGACTGATTTTGCTCTTTCAACTTACCTTTTAATTCATGAAAATCTCAGTAGCTTTTATGCTGGTGATGGTGCTTGCAGTTTGCTTTTGTAAAATACTAGTAGTCAACAGTAGATTTCAAAGCCTTATTTTTGTAAAACAACATGAACCAAGCCAACCACATTCCATGCAAGCAAGCAAATAGAAAAGAAGGATGAAGAAAGCATGGAAGTAAAAGTAGTTAAAGCACCATTTCCTCCCCCTAACAGAAGTTACTCAGGTGTAAACCCTTCATTACAGGACTTGCATTTGCACTGTTTTCCTGTTGATGCATATAAATTATTATGTGAACTGATAGAGAGAAAAGAAACTCATTAAACAGCTTTTTTTTAATCTGAACATAGAAAAATCAGCAGCACTTTCTTCCATTCTTTTATTTCGAACATGATCTAATTAAAAATTGTGGTGGGGAAAAAAAAAAGCAGCATTTTAAAGCATTGTCTCCCACTTTGAGATAGAAAGCCAGTTTCTCTGACTAAAACTGGCTGGATAATTCCAGGCTGGGGAGTCCCAGCCTGCCAGTCTGTGAAAATGTCTCCATCTACTGTGTTTCAATCCAAGTCCAGCTAAATATTCTGAAAAAGGAATTTGAAGATCATTTTTTGAACTGTTGTGATGGCAGTTTTAATTTCCAGCCAAATAAAAATGAGACTGATTTTTGGCTGTTCAAACACTGCTTTCATATCTCCCTATTTTTCGTTTGTAGCTTGCATCCATGAAAATATGTATGTATGACCTTTGAGAGAAAAAGTTGTAGTGTTTCCATTGACCGTGTTTTACTGGCTTACCAAACAGCAGTTGCCCATGACCATAGCTTGAAGATGATTTTGATTTGCCATTTCTTTCACCTATTTAGGGGGTTATTTAGTAGCTGTCCTCTCATTGTTCAGAGCTGATGGAAAGCCATAGTAGGGCTTTATCTGATGGGACACGTAAGACATTTATGATACTAGTTAATATGTATAAGAGTAGCCAGACCAAAAAGAAACAAGATCTTCAGTGAGCAATAAAGGAGATCTGTTTTCCTGAAGTTTTGTGTCTTGTGGTTGGATTCTCCTGTCTCCCTCAGAAGCAGGAACACTGGTAACAGTGCTCTCCAAGGGGATTCCTAGCTATCCAGTTGAAGTCCTACTACAACCTTTCTACTCCTACTACATGCTGACAGGGGCATTCATATGGTATCTCTCTCCATACAGCTGTGCATTTTCACAAAACATAACTTCCTATCCTTAAGCCTGCCACCCCTGTATCTAATTTATTTGAAATTGGCCCAACAGTAATTGCAAGGGGACTGAGACACAAATACAGAGACGGCAAGATCTCATAAGCTTTGTATCCTTAGGAAATCAGGCAAACAAGACCTTTCTGGCTTGGGATCTAGCACAAAGCTGAGTGACTTGGACTACAGTCAAACTGACAACATAACAAATGGGAACACTTACACGGACTGCAACCATGCCCAAGAATTCTGACCTCACTAGTCTGGCATGTGCTTCTGGTTCAGCCTTGTTCTGCTACCAGTTTTCTAACTCTGGCCACTGTCACAGGAATTTTGGAACTTGAAACCCAGACTCCTAACCAAGACAAACCTGTCAAGGGCTGACTGTTACAAAAAGCAGACAGTGGCCTGTCCTTTTCTCCTCCTCCTGTATAGTTCAAATGCTAGAGAGAGATGGATTGTTGTCAGTGGACAAAAGAACTAACTGAACAGCTGCATAATAGCAAATACCAGAAACAATCGAGGCTCTAGATTCTTAGAATATACTGGAGCTAAAATAAAAGACTGAAGAATCTGCAAATGACTTTCTGTGAGAAGAATAAAGATCATGCATGATTCTTCTGAGAGAAGAGAATTCTACTCCGAGGATCAATTCTCAAATACAAACTCCTAAATTTCCCTGGAAAGTACCACAGCCACTTAAAGGAGGTGTCCAAGGGCATGACAGGGATAGCTGTGACATCAGGACACAATTCAGAGGGGAGTTCCCCATATTTTACATTTCTAACAGTGGGAACATTTTAAAAACTATGGTTCCAAAGCCTCCCCAAGGAAAGTGTCAGATAATGCTGCATCATCAGCCTGAAGGAAAGCTCAGAACATCTAATATCAGCCATTAGTTGGCAATCCCCAAACCCCACATTTTCATCCGAATTTAGGGCCATGCAGAAACTGCCTATTGCTAATGTGGGAGAAAATGAGAAACCAAAAAACCCCAAGTAGCTCTGTAAAAAGTGGAACTAATGAAGACTGCTTCCCTGGGGACATTTGACTCACAGTTGATTGGTTTGATAATTAAATGGTAATATTTTGGCAGCAGGAATTCACCCCTTTCTAGACATCAGGGAATCCACAACAAAGAGCAACATTGTGAATGCCCTAGGCACAGGAAAAGCCAGAATTTACTGCTTACTGGACAATGGAGAACCCTTAGAAGAGAACCTTGACCTTAAATGCTTTCCATTAAAGGCTGAGCTCAGCTTGCACTACTTTTTGAGGAGCAGTGACAATAAGGCCTCTCCTATTCTGTCATTTATTTTCAGGAAACTTGTAAGAATTTTGCATAAATTTGTAAATCACTTTGAGAACCATCCACCTCTGTCTCATCTAAGTGAAATGGTTCAACTGTTTCAAAAGATTATGAGGAGACAGAGTGACACCCACAGAATGCCCACAGTATGGAATCAACCTTCATTTCTTCAGGCTAGAAAATAAAGCAGCACTAGGGCTGAATGCAGACTGATGTTAACATTCAGTACAAGCTCCCTGCAGGGACTTCCTGCAAAAAACTGCTAGTGTTACCTAGGCAGAAGAAGCTGTCTGAGAGCAGAGTTGTCTTCCCAGCTTCTGAGGTCATCACCTCTGCTGGACACTCCCAGTCTTCCATGAGCATAACACGGGCAGTTGTAGTCTTGGCTCTAAAGCTTAAAATCGGATCAATTTCACTTAAAAAACTTCTTCAAAGTTTGCTACCTACATTTCCTTTATAGTGAATCAGATAGGTCCTGGACATGCAAATGCTGTTAGTAAATGTATGTAACACCACAGCAATAGGGGGAAAGAGGGCAGTGTTGGGAGGGATAAAGTTGGAACAGCATCATCACTGCCAGAGTCTCCTTTTCACTCTCCCCTGGTTCCACAGAAGGTATTCAGTGCACCCCAAGATTCTCTCTTTCTGATATGAGTGTGATATGGGCTCAGGTGCTGAGTGGTGGAAGCTTTATAGGCAGTTTTACAACCATGGAAGCGACTGGAGGATTTTGCCATTTTTACCAGAGGCAGAACCATTCTGTGGCAGAGCAGGGAGACAGTTTCTGCAACAGCCCACCTAATGACCTTCTGTTTTTAACATGGTATGTTTGTGTGTATGGGATGTGTTACAGAAAGACAGATTTGGATTTGGAGAAGCCACAATTGTTCAGAAAAGCCTGGGACACTAACCAGCCTGCAAACAGAGAACATTGTTTCAATGTTACTTCTGCCCTATTGACTAATTTTCAGAACAAACAGTTTTTACGAAATTCAGACTTCAGCTGTGTAAGTGGGTAAAAAGTGGAGCTTTATGAAATCATGAAAACAAATACTGCTTTAAATGAAAAGTTTGTCCCAGTTTGTGCCACTGCCTCCCTCCCCTGCCGCAATGTGATTTTCCTTGACATTCCTCTTTTTTTTCCTACATTTTAATTGTAAATTAATCACTGACTTGGACATCTCTCTACTGTGCATTAATATGGTTGATATTAACAACAATATTGCTCTCCAGGCATTTGGAATGTGCAAGACTTTTTGTGCACCAAATGGCCCATATTAACTTCTGGAATAGCCAGGTGCAAACTCTATTGCAGTGTTCAAATTAGTTCTATTTCTCTAACTGCTTCTCCTGTAATTGATGGCTCAAATTATAATAAAGTACAGTTCCTCTACATGATATATGTTACAACTACTACCTGTTATGCTGAATATTGTATTGCTTTGAAACTGCATTACCCTCTACCTACACCGATCAGATCTTTCTTTTAAAGGAACTACTTATGAACCAGAAAGTGTCTTCACATCATTCAGAAATTATACATATGCTCATGCACTTTATCAGTAGCTGACAGAATGGAGATGGCAAAATTACTGTCAGTCATGTTGCATTCAATCTCACATAAAGACCTGCTTTTTACTATACCTTAAAATTGACAATAAATGCCAGTCGTCTCTCCTTGCCCCATTACTGCATCCAGACATAGCTAGTAATACTTAAAAGATGCGCACCTTCATCTTAACTGCTTTTAAATTCCAGGTTCATTCTCTCTTTTTTCTGCATATACTGTTATTCTCTTATACCTGCATCTGAAATACTCTCTTTACTATTCTCTTTTTCTGGTGTATGATTACAGTGGGTCATAATTTTTTTCACATGGAAACAAAGATTTGTAAAAAAACAAACAGACAAATCAATGAAATCCTGATGGCTTATTGACCCTTAACTGTCTCAGTTCAAATGTCATCCCTGATGGGAAAATAGGGAGGAATGGGTGGATTTGACTTTGGGGGTATGTGCACCTTGAGGTGTGGGTAGAATATGGACCCTGGAAACTGCCTCTTGCAGCCCATCATGAGTCGGCAGGTCTGTTCCAGCACTCAGAACTCTGGGAGCTGCTTGCAGCTGCTCAAGGAAACCAGTGCTAACAAGAACATCAATTTCACTGCACCACAGCAGAATCTGGGGAACTTGCAGTTCATCAGAAATGTATTTAGAAATTTGATTTTGATCCAATATGGACTGAAGCCAAATTTAAAAATAACATTTGTAGCAAATCAGAAAAGTTGTGTTTTTGCAAGCTCCAACTATAATACTTCATTTTTTCTTTAAACAGAGACTATCAATGTCGTCTTCTACTCCTGACAACCAATGTCCTCAGTTTATTCACAGAAAAAAATGAAAGGCAGATATCAAAGAGTGAGAGTCTTCACCCAGCTTGCTTTGCCAGGTGTTACAATACGAAATTAAGGATGTCCCTTCTCCCAGTCCACAATGGAAAGGCACATGGCAATGTGCCTCACATTTGTGCTGGCAGCAAAACTGGTGCTGAGTTCAGTTAAACACCAACCACAAACAATCTCCACAGATGTTGTGCTGCAGATTAAAACATCATCTCAGTGTTCAGTAGCATTCAAAAAGGCAAAGTGCATTAAGAGCTCTTATGAAGGCAACTGAGAAAAAAAAGATAAAACATCACGAGGCTGCTAAGTGTTTTCACTCCTGCATGCAGTGCTGGTTCTTCCCCTTCAGTTTCAAAAACAATACAGTAGACTTGAAAAGGTATGGCACAACTTCTGAATAAGGAGAAAGTAAGTATACTGCAAGTCTTAGGCACAGTGAAGAAAACAGTGTGGTAAGAAATCTACAGATTTCTAAATTCGCAACTGACAAGGAAAGGAGCAATAGGGAATTGTTAAATACTAATTCTCATAATACTTGAACCAGTAATGCTATTAAGCAGACAATTTAAAACATACAAAAGGAGCTATTTTTTCACACAACAGTTATAACACAGAATTCATTGCTACAAAGTGTTGTGTAAGCTAATCTAAAAGGATTCAAAAAGCAATCAGTTAAACTAATAAAAAAAAGTCCATCCAGTGGTCCTAAACAGAAAGCTTTAGTGCCAATATTCCAGAACCAAGTCCCTAAGCCACAGAAAACTGAAAATGGGAAAGGTGTACCCGGAGATTGTAACATCCACATTCACCAGCTTTTACATTCTTTACATGAACATCTAATACTTACTACTGTTAGTGAGAGGATGCTGGATTTGATGATCTACTCAGGATGTTCTTACATTCAAATAGATTTCACTGAGATGTTCAGGAGACAGAAGCCATGAAAGTACCTATGTAAAAAGATATAATGGGATGTCAGAAAATGGGCAGGTGATCAGCTCTTTAGCTTTCCTGAATAGTGCAGAGAACCACCAACTTTTAAAAGAGGTGACTGTTATTTGAGCAGCAAGTGCAGCTGCAACTGGTCTTTCTCATCCCTTTTTTTGCTTGCTCTGACTAAACAATAAAAAGGCAAAATGTTTACAGATGTATGTTGCCTTTGGGTAAAAGTTTGCAGATGTATATTGTCTTTATGCAAAATATGTTCATTTATGATACAAGCACACTAACAAGAAATACACATCAAGAACGTATTATGGACTAACTATAATACCCAGACAGTCAGTTCATGTCCTGTCATGTGCAAAGAAATAGACAACAGACTTCCACTTCTCTTGAGAAGAAAACTCCCCCCATCATGACTGGTCATTCAAAACTCACATTAAAAACAAGTTGGTAAAGAACAAAAGTAAATGTATGTAATGAAACTGACAATCCTTATTGTAAAATCACTTCACTGACTTTACTGTTTTCATTATACCCAGGGAGCTGTGATTCCTGTTCAATACCCTGCACAGGCAATATTTGAAGATGGTCTTGCAATACTTGTTGACAAGTATGTTAAAACAGTTAGTATTCTCCTGAGGCAGCTTTAATGTTTGTGATTGTTCCCTGGCTTTTTGTCAATTGACTTGGTCCTTCTTGAGAAGTGGAGACAAGGTTCCTGCATGTGCTGTGCCCCGATGGACTGTGCTACCTTAGCGTACATGCTGCACCCTTTCATACGCTTTCACATGTGGCATTTCTTGCAGAAATCCTGGTCACGGCCTGCAGGAGTAATCCGGAAAGTCCACTGAAAATTCACCATAGTCTGTACACCACGATCAGCAAATAGGCAGTCATAATGACAGAATGCTGCTCTTGAATGAGTTCCTCGCAATAAAAGCAGGGTATAAAACCATATTCTGGTCAGACACGAGTTTTACACCTGTGTTTTGTGCTGTAGCCAGCTATTTGCGTAGACCTTTCTCCCCCTTGTGCCTCGCCTGGCTGTGGGCCAAGTTCACCACAGGCCAGACGGTGCAGTGGCGTGAGGGTGGGTCAGGGCCGGGCTGTACCTGCACCCCAAGCCGAGAAGGGCACAAAGCCTCGGTTCCACCGCTGTGTGACAAGTGTCTACAGAGCCCTCACCACACGGCCAGGCAAGCCGAGGCAAGGCGAGGCGAGGCCCGCTTCGCCGCCCGCCCGCCCTCCCCCTCAGGGAAAGCCGCAGAACTACAACTCCCAGCAGCCATTGCGCGCAGAGGCGGGGCCCTTCACCGGAGACTAAAATTCCCAGCAGGCTCCGCGTCCCGCCGGCACCCGGCTCCCAGCAGGCTTTGCGGGGTGGCCCGGCCTCCCCTCCCCTCCCCTCCCCTCCCCTCCCCGTCCCGCCCCGCTCCGCCCCGCCGGCGGGAAGACTACATCTCCCAGCAGGCCGCGCGGCCACGAGACCCTCCATTTCCGGGAGCGGCGCCGCGTCTCTCGCTTGGCAGAGGCGGCGGCTGCCCGGAGCGGGCCTGGCTCGGCGGCGCGGCGGCGGCGGCTGCCCGGGGCGCGGCGAGCGGGGCCTCCTGGGGCCGGCGGCGGAGGAGGGCAGCGAGGCCGGGGAGGTCTCCAGGCGGTCGGCGCCATGCTGAATATGTGGAAAGTGCGGGAGCTGGTGGACAAGGCGTGAGTATGGCGGGGTGCGGGCGGGCGGGCGGGGCGGGGGGCCGGGGGCGGCTCGGTCGTGGCCCCTCAACCGGGCCCGTGCTCCCCCCCCGCCCCCCTCACAACATGGCCGCTGCCCCTCCCCCTGCTGAGGTGGCTGCCTCACACCCACTCCGTGCCCAGCTGACCCCCTTCCCCTCTCCCACTGCCCGCCTTCGTCCCCGTTCCCCGAGTGACCGGCCGGTGTGGCCCCTGCTCGTCCTCCCGGAGAACGGCTTTGGCCCCTCCGGCAGAGCAGGGGCTGCTTTCCAGGTAGTCTGTGGCCTTTCCATTATGGCTGGCTGTTTTACCGCCCCTCTTGGGCTCCTCTGGGCCCTTCCAGCTCCTGGCGAGCTGTGCTGCTTCTTTGGGTACCCCCTTCTCTGCCAGGGTCCCGGGGGGTGCGTGCCCATTTTGGTACCTGAGCCCTTAAAATCTGTCTCTGCTGCATTGGCTCCTGCCGTGGCCCCTAGGCCCCTTAGGAAGAAACAGACAAGTCACTCAAAGAAGGAGGGGAGTTAAGAACCACCTGTACAGTAGTAAATTTTCAGAGTGGTTTCAAAGTCATCCCGTGCTCTCTATGTGTGTTCCTCTTCCCTAAGGACAGGTCCCTACTGCAGTTGTCATTGACCCACCACACTTGGGCCTTTCAGAGGGGGAGCACGGTAGGGGAGTGAAATGCTGTATCCCACCCCTTAAACATTTAAATAGCTCAGGTATTTGCAAGTTTATTTCCTTGACTAGAACCTCCTCCTCCCACCACAAACTTGGCTGCAGTCTTGGTTATCACGATCACCGTGTTGCAGCTTGAAAGCGTGACGTTATTGTTACGTTTGTCTGCCACTCCTTTATTATTAGCATGAGAAAAATTTGATATGGTGGAGAACTTAACAAAGATTATGTTTTGCCTCCTTAAACAATAAATCTTTAGGGGCAAAATTGGAGCACTTTTCCATTAATTGTGGCCTAATTAGAGGAATAACTGGTTGAAGGTCTGTAGATTAGTATATACCAAATGAGATTACATGAACTAATAGTTGTATCTAGCCTTAGAAATCAAAGAGTCAGTCTTTCAAAATTGAGGTTCCATTTTGAACAATTTTTGGTTTTGTTTCTCCAAACAGTTCTTAAACTGGCCTGCTTTATATATAGGCTTAAAGACAGCAAACTGAAGAGAAATGGTAGCTTACTTATGATAATAAGTATTTTGCTTATGGTGCTGTATACCAGACTGAGACTTTTCTAGGCCAAGAATCAGTTGACGTTTAAAAACCACTGTGAATAAGGCTTCTCCTGAGGAGGTTGTTTATTTTTTACAGCTTCTTGCATGCAAAGCCAGCCCTTGCTAAAGTAGTTTTAATGTGACAGTTGAGGTATATAGTAGGACAACCCAAATAGGCCTGTCTTGAATTCCAGGATTTAAAAGGACACTTTCAGGGAAATCAAGTTTTTCTGAGTTTTGCTTGTGTACTTTTGTTTGTGTAGGTTTAATGATCACTATAGCATTATAACACTGTCACTGTTTTTAAAGTGTTTGCTTTTAAGATATTTCATAAGTTATTAAGCCAAACATACATAAAAATCTGGTTTGGAAAAGATATTTGATTTCCAAAACAGGTGCAAGTGGTGCACATTTCAAATAATAAAAAAATGTTTTTTTAATAAACTTCAGTGTCTGGGAATAACGTTATCCAAATAAAGCAGATTGTGTATTTAAAAAAAATAAAAGGGGCAGGGGGAAAGTGGAGCCTGCAGAGTAAATAGTATTTAGAGACATCAAAATCAATAGTTCCATTGTGTGTGGTGCAGATTTGTCATAATGTCTTCTGTCTTAAGGCCATGACTTACAAAATTCTCTGCAGAAAAGGCTAAGTGATATTATCTGCCTCATAAATAGCTGCTGATGCTGTGGCAGGAGCATACTGAACTTTAACAAGAAACTCTCTTTCCTTAAAAAAGGAATGTGATTATAGGGGGATTTTGAAAATGTGCGGACAGCTTGAAATTTCGCCAGTTCAAACTTTGATAGCTTTGTAGTGGCTGTTAGTTCTGCATCTTGGTTCCATATTCAACTGAAATTTAGCATCTTAGAATTTCAACTTACTCATCTGGTATTTTTATCCTTATTTGGGCTTCATGTGGCTGAGAGCTTGGTTAGGTCAGTGGTATTTCAAGGTGGAGGACTTTTTAATAAACAGTTTTCAGATTTTTTAGTGAGTGAAAGTTCAGTAAGCGATGGTACATAGTTAAGCTACTATTAATTATTCTTTTCAATGTCTGTGGGCTACTTTAACAGCAAAAAGCCAAAATAAAAATGGTAACCTATTAAAATTCTTCAAAGTTTTAGAACCTAAAAGTAAGTTAACTGCAAAATACACAGGAAAAAACAAGTTTGTATTTAGTGTTACTGAAGTATTTGGTATTTATGTTTTCTTCAGTGTGATAGAAATTGAGCAATCAAGTTCATTAGGTCATTCCTGCTTTGTAGTTCTCTTCACACTAGAACTACCTCTATTATTTGTACTGTAGCATTTTCTAGTAACTCAAAAGTATGGATCTGCATGCTTTTGAGCAAAAGAATTATTTTTGATACTGAATGGTGGTCCTATTATATAAGAAATTTAGAAAGACTATGTGATAGAGTATTAGATTTAGACTGTTCTAAGATGTGACAAGATACTTTGTTATGTGTCTTGTTCTCCCTTTCGTTAACCTCATTGTTCTTAGTTGCTAATATAACTTCCCCCGTTAAATTTTAAGTGCCTTGATTAGTTATGATTGAACAGTACCACCTTGTTTCTAACTGGGCATTGCGAATAAGTTTGGGCTTTAAACCAAATAAGTAATGAAGCCTGTCTGTGCCTAGTAAAATTTACTTGTCCTAAGCTTTATTCTTGCAGTTTCTAAATAAATGTCAAACTTCTTCCACCCTCAATTTTCTTCTCAGGTGCTGCAATGTGTGCGAGAGTTCTTCATATGTGGGGAATTATATTGAGTTTCTGTTGAGTTTCTGGTTAGCCTGCAGTTTAGAAGGTGTAGGTCTACATTTTCTTATTTCCTCTGGAATAAATTCTATTTCACATTATTTTATTGTGTGAATAAATTAATTTCAGTAGGCAGCTTTTCACTCTTTTTTTTTTTTTTTTTTTTTAGATGTTCACTTGTATGGGTTCTTTTCCCCCAGTAGGTCAAAACTTAATTGGAAAGTAAACAAAAACATTGGAAAATAAATGGAGCCCTCTGTGTTCAACTTGTTTGCTCTATAACAGTAAACTTGGTTTAAATGGCAGAGGTTTCTGATGGCTCAAGTCTAGGGTGGTGCTTGATGCAAAGTTAGTGAGTCAGGTGGCACTTCTGAGTCACTCCTGAAGTAATGTAGTAGACTTTTTGTTAGATTCTGGTTTGTCATAGACTAGGTTAGGTCTGCGGTAGAAATGTATAGCCTAAGCATTATATGCAAGAGGTGGCCAATTTTTCTGACCTAATGAGCTGCATACCAACATCTTAACATGACAGAGTGCAGAGGCACACATCGCATACTTTAGATAGCTGGTGGGGTTGTGAGCTGTAAGAACATTTGGCAGGTAGGAAGTGTGCTGATCACCAGCTGTCCCACTGCTCTGCTGCACGATGGTTTTTGCAGCTTTGTCTCTGGGTGAGCTGGTGACAGTAGTCCTGGATGTTCTGCAGCTCCCATAGCAGGGGGTTCATGTTACCCCATGCCTGCTCCAAAACAGCCCTGTAGTTGTGATGAAACTTGAGGGCAAGTGTTGCATTTGAACTTCTTGTGAGCTGCGTGAGACTATCTGCAGGCTGGCCAGTACTGTGTAGAAGCAGCTTATTTGAGAAATGTCATATTTTTATTGGTATAGGTGCATCTGTACTTTGATAATCAAACCATCAAAGGCCCCTACCAAGTATCTACCTGTTGTGTGATAACAGAACTGGCAAAAGATATTGTAGTCCCTGACATAATGGAGTCCTGGCTGTGGAAATCTAGAGTATTATGCAACTTGGTCACTTCCTTTTTTAATCTTATTAGATAAGTATATGTTGTGCTTTGTGTTCTCTGTGAAATTTCTAGGGGAGTTCTACAAAGAAAACCCCATGGCATTTTCAAAAGAAAACAAGGACTGTTAAGAAAGCCCATTAAAACAATTTTTAGCTTGGCAGAAGCAGGAAGGTATTAGCTTGGCCTTGTGGCCAAGTTCAAAAGCCAGGCCATCATATCTCTCTAATTTTGCTGAATTCTCACTTCTTGAAGCAGAATCTGCTGATTCTTATTTTCCCGAAACGTAACTATGTTGTTAACCTAGCACAAGGTTCTTCTGCTTAAAGCAGAAGACAGCACTTGTGCATATATAGTTAGCAAGGCTAGTTGGACTCCTCATAGCAATAATTCCTCTCTTAATATAAGATGTCATTGTAACTTAACATTTTTGCTAACTAGTTTCTGTCACAGACATGCAGTAAGCAGGATTGAAGACCTTTGGACCCATTGAGATTAGATTGCTGCCTGTGTCACAATGTGATGAGACTTTACAGCCACTTTCTTTAAAATTTCATTACCATTCTGGACCCAGGTGCCCACCAAAGCCACTCTGGCACTCCCCTCTTCAGCTGAACAGGGGAGAGAAAATATAATGAATCCACCACATGCACCAACTTGCATGACCAGGATGTGAGCGACCTCATTTTAAGAACCTTCTGCACATCAAAGGCTAAGAAACAGTCCAATTAAAAATTTGGTGAAGATGACAGATCTGTATGTAGTAAGGACTGTATGATCCAAATGTTCATTTGAATTAGTTAAGGTGGGTGAAATAGTTGTCACTGAGTTTTTGAGCTTCTTAGATGCATAGTTAAGAGGAGAGAGCCTGTGAATTTCTTGCCAGTATTAGGAATATGACAGCTGCCATCCTCCTGTTTTTTCCATGCATCTTCCAGTTCAGTTTGTCCACCTAGCTGAGTCTTAACTGCTTCGCTACTACTGCTCTTAGCCACACCTTTCTAGTGACCCAGCAGGAATGTATTTGCACTCCCTCATGTGAGTGGGAGTTGAAGCGTTACAGAGCTAGGTTTTCATACGTTTTGCAAGCTTGATGAATTGCCCAAGTATGTAATATCTTAAGCTGTTTTTAAATGGAGAGCAAATTGTCTTGTTTAGAACTTACTGTAATGCTTGTACAGACGCTAAATTCTGGAATCATTTGTAACAGTTGAGAATTTATTTCTAGAGTTAGGCACTAGGGTCCTCTGTTATTTGTTCTGATGTTACATCTGTGCAAGCAGGAAGGATTTTTAGTGTTAGTGGAAAAGGAAGGGTTAAAGGAGCTGCTGTCATTAGCTCCAATACAACTAGATAGGGGAGAAGTTCTTGTAGTTAATAAAGAGCATGTTTTCTTTAGTACTTCTAATTGTACAAGCCGTAAAGAGAAGGGTAAATTATTGGTAAAATAGAGTGAATTACTGCTTCGATTGTCATTGCAATTCCTAGCTGTTGTAGCCTAAAGCATGGCATGTAAATTAGACCTTGCACTTCAGCTGAGGAGTAGAGGTTTCTGGACTACCCCCACTTCACTGATGAGGAAAACTAAAAAGATAATTGTGTCAAGTAAACCAAATCACAGTGAGTTGATAACAGTCAAAACTCTGGATTTGCTGACTTCCAGTCTGATGTTGTCCAATAGCTCATGCTATGTCTGCATTATACATATTAATATGGTAAATGCATACCAGTATTTTACCCTAAAATTACATGGCTTAAAGTTAACTTTCAGTTGCTTATTGCCTGTAGTATGCTCACGTTTGACCAACATAGAAGCAGGATCTTGTGTATACTCAGCTGGCGGTTTTAAATCCTCTTGCCTAAATAATTTCTTTTTTTTAATATGCCTGTAATTGTTCTTGTTTACGGGTGATTTTCTTATGGTTCATGGATTTGTCCACCCAGACTATTGAGCTCTTCTGTAATGAAATGCTGTTTGCTGGTTTAGTAATAGCAGGTATTACGGTAAATGATCCATCACAGGATATATCCAGCAAAAGGGTAAATAACTGTCTAACACTAGTCCATTGCTATCTGACCTTCCTGTAAACTCCCTTGCTCCAGGATCATTTAGTTTTCTTTATATTTAAGATTTATTTTGGTTTGCATAAGCAAGATCTTAAGAGCAGTGAACACTTCCATCGTTTTATATAAGGGACAGTTAACCCTCACTGCATGAGTTATCCTCCTATTGCTGCTTAAGAGATGTCCTGCTGGTAACGGCTTTAAGAACAGCATTTTGCATCATTATTACAAGCAAGGTGATGATTATTATCTCCAGCCCTATAAGAACTTGTCCTCTGCCTGGTTACCAGAGAGTGAGAGAGAGAAGAAATAGTCTTGGGAATGCAAAGGAAGACTGTATTTGTACATACCATTTGGCTCTGCAGCAGTCCGTGGCTGTGTCTGCCAAGCATTTGTCACAGCACTTATTACTTAGGGCTTATCCTCCTTCCTTTAAAAAACTTCAAAGAAGTTGCTGGTTTTAATAAGGAATAAAAATGGTTATAGTCTTTGGGCCATGTAATTTAGTATTCGTGATAAGCATCTTTGAAAATATTATGCTCTGTTATCTCATGTGCATAGATATGTCATTCTCCTGTTTGAATATTCAACTGGTGGAGTAATCAAAAGTATGAAAATATTACAAGCTGAACTATATATTAAGAGTTAGCATAAGGTAGTTGTGACCAAACACACACGTTTCATCAACACACTGCTTCAAGTGGTGCTTTTGTTAGTGCTCTTTCAACTGTATTATTGCCATTTTACACCCTATGGAAGCTAACAGTAGTTTGTATTATGTTGCATAAGGCTAGCTAAGGTGTTTGCCTCGTGTTTTCAGGGAACCTAAATGATGTGTGTATTTTTAAAACATAGCTATGCATCGCCTTGCCAGAAGTAAGACTAGGCTTCTGCTTGGGAAGTAATTGAAGCTGGTCAAAGATAAGAGCCTTACCTACATCACTGTGTGCTACTGTGGTCAAAAGGATCAAGGTGCTTAACTCAGTTCTGTGCTGATTCCTCTTGGCTGTGTTGCCAGCTAATGCATTATAAAATATTAGCTGATTTGCATAATTATTTCATATACAAGGTATAATTACTTCCAAAGCATTGTGCAAAAGTGGAACACACTACTGCTTTCTCTCCTCAGGCTTGCCTGTTTCAAGGTGCATTGCAGTGGTCCTAAAATGCAATCTTTAAATTCTAATCTGATTCTTGTATCTCGTATCTGCCTCCATTCATTTCAACTTTTAAATGAATTTCTGTATTTATGTGAAAATGATAAGCTTTTGTAAAAACAGAAGGGTGAGATGTTGGAGAACGAATGAAGCATTGTCTCACAGGATGGTAGGTTTAGAACACAAAAATGTGGTGATCTTAAGAGTTATGTGCTTCATTTTGGAACTTCTGGAATTTCTCTCATTGGTTTATTCTGAAGTTTGGGATACAGCTTGTCCACAAGTCACGATACAAGAAGTCCCATTTGAAGCTGGGAAACTCATCTCCAACATGCAGAACACGACATGTTGCTTCAACTATGTTCCAAATACTTTGCTGGCATGTGCTTGATGTGAAACTTCAACTTCCAAATTACCACTGTATCTTCCGAACTAACATTAAGACAGTATTTAAAAAGGGTGGGGCAGGAAATTGAGACTCTTTGGTTTTGGAAAAAGTAGGACAGTTACTCCCTTTAATTGCTTTTTTACTAAAACAAAGATGTACAATAGTGTAAATTTCTGTTTAAAGTTGACTGTTTTACAGACTTTTTTTAAATGCTTATCTCAATTTTTTTTATTCGTAAGGCAAAACTGATACAGGGCAAGAAAATGAAAAACTAAATTAGTAGCAAATGTACCAAGTGAATAAAGTATTCAGTTTTGCGATTGGTCTTTTCCCAGCTCCTTATAGTGTGCTGGATCTTATTGACATAGGTTAAGTATGGGCCCAGTTATAGACAAAGATTGACAGCTGCTGTTGTCTTTCAGTTTGGAGCATGAGCTTTATTTACCTGTTCTGTTTGGAATAAACAGCTGTAGTATAGATAAAACTTTCTTTTGAGGATGCTCAGTAGTCTCTTAAGAAAGAGCAATTGTGTAGGAGAGCATAACGCTTTCATGACGAAACAGTCGCTCTGTTCTGCCTCTCTGAAAAATAAGATGATTCTAACTGGGGTGCACTTTATTTTTCAAGGTACAAGTGTTTGTTAAGATAAGGTCACGTGAAATTGTTAACAAGTTGGTAGTTCACTTCTTTCCAGAAAGCTGCATAGGCTGTGGTTCTCTGAGTATTTTTTCAGTAACAGTGTTAGAAAAAGTATTCAGTACTTATTTATTCTTGTGTCATGTGCTGCATAAGTATGGTGGTTTGGGTTGCTGTGCAGTGAACCAGGTAGAGGAGCAGATCCAATTGGAAGCTTCCTGTCTTCCTTTGTGTCTCTCCCAAAAGGACTTTGTAGGTTATTTAAGTTAGATTAGTTCCCTACCTAGACTTGTTTGCCATACAACTGCACAAGTGTTTGTGTTGCCTATCTGAGGAAGCAGTGTTGAGGTGGGAGGGAAGGGGATAGGAGAGGGATCATTAAAGCTAGTGTAAGTGGAGGGCACAGGAACACGTCGCTGAGTCTCCACTTGTAGTTGCCCTGAAGTCTCAAATGCCATCAGCACTAGCACAAATATGAAAACATAACCTAAGACATGAAATCTTAGGTTGTAGTTTCACAGTCAGTGTAAGCGTAGGCTGATGGTAAAAGAGGTTTCACAGCCTTCCGTCTGCCACAGACTGCACGCTTCCCTCTCCTTTTTGCTGGCACTAGCATACTTTCTGCTTGATGAGAGAATCTCTCTCAGACTAACCAGTTGTTTTTGCCAATTAAATTCTCCACTGGATCAGTTCCCTGGTATAGTTAACTCCATGGTCACACAAATATTTGTACTGGCATAAAGGAAGGAATGGTACTTGGGTAAGAATAAGTGGCTGGGGGTGAAGGAGGGCAAGGTACAGGTTTACTGCTTGAAGTATGCCCCTAGCATGTGGTTTCACAAGTAGGTTGAGGAGCTCTAAGCTTATTCTTCCACTAAAAGAGAATGTCCCACTTTTATACCTGGCCATTCACTGTCTTTGCCTTCGTTATGCTGCTGTTGTGTAGTTCAGTATTTGCTTGTGCTGTCTTGCTGATATAGCTAAAAAAAGCCCAAGCTTTTAGGGTTCATAACTGATTTGGCAGCGTGTTGCATAAGCAGTTGCTTATGGCACCGTGAGCGCTTGTGTTGATAGGCGAAAGGACAGAAAGATAGGCTGGGACACTTTTTCGATGATAATACATTTTTATGTAACTTATTTATTATTTGAAACTGCACTGTTAGTCATTTGTTAGCTGCAAAACTGCTCTAAAAGTTCACAAATTTAAATTTCTTAAGGTTGCCCTTCTACTTTGTATATCGCTGCTTCAAGCTCCTGAGCTAACCTTTCTGTGTTTGTATCATTGTTGTGTTGGGGGATATGCATCAGTATTTCCGGTTCTGCTTTCTGGTCCCCAAACTGGGAGAAAGGATATAGACTGAAATATAGTTGTGTGTCTTGTATGGTGCTGCTTTGAATGATTCGGGCTGGAAGCGGTCTCAGGATCTAACAGATCTTTATGAAATGTTATCAATTAAATTTAAAAGTGCAGCTAATTATATTAGAAATACTGGTAGTATATAATTCAGAATACCACTCTTACCACTCTGATAACTACGTGAACTGTTATTTTAAATAGTTTAAATCTTTTTGGGTGTGTTTGGTTTGCCACTAAAAATGAAACGAATGTGACAACACCAGTGTTGTTAGTGTGTATTTGTGTTTTAAGGAAACCTCAAGGCTGTGGTACTCTTCCTTTCCATCACTGAAATAGTGTGTCCTATCCTAACCGGTTAAATATTGACTGCATGCTTAATAGATATTAATTGGTTCATTTGGGATACAATTAGAAATATTAGTGTATATTCAACTTGTTTAATGAGACTGACCTGCATTTTTTTAATCTGTTGTAATAATAATGAGACCTATTGGGAGTTAGTACAGTTTTTTTCCTCTGCTCCATTCTGAGTCATAACAATAAATGTTTTTCTTGTTGGTTGCTCTCCCTGTCCTGTCAAGCTGTTTAGAAGCATCCTAATGTACTTTACAGACTATTCAGTGTTTCCTCTCAAGAGGTAACTTTATATTTAGTAAACAAATACATCCCTATGTGATTCTTGGGAGGTGTGTGTTTTGTGTTCTGGGAGACTACTCAGTTGAAGATTTCTCTAAGTCCATTTTGAATGTAAAGAGAAGAAAAAGGCTTTTGATAACTGTAGATAATTTTATTGGAGTTGCAGTGGGTGGATGCATCTTCTGAAAAATAAATTACATTCTTGGTAACTTACATCTGCAAATAGAGCTGAAACCTTAATGATTGCTGTCACTTTTAATTATTCCTTTTTTTTGATTATTTAATTATTTTAACTATTCCTCTGTATGATCGTGCAAAGGGGGGGGAACTGTTCAAAGGTGTTTATTGTCCAACTGCGTTAACTTCTATCACAGTGGTTTATCTCTTGCTACCAAATAGATGATTGCATTTCTTGAGTTGGCTTGAAAACTTAGTGCTAATAGACTTCTAATTGGAAAGTAGAGTCTCTTAGCCTTTATACTGCAAGTGTCAGGTTTTTGTTAATTACACAGTAACTGTAACTTCTGCAGCTGCAGACATGAGATGATAAAAATCCAGTAATCCTACCATTAGTGAGTTAATAAATAAATAGTTGCTGTACTGAAGCATAGCGAAATTAGTTTGTTGTAAATACACAGTGTAATTTGAAATTATCATCTGTATGTGGACAGGAACTAGAAACTGGGGCTCTGAGGCAAGTGAAACAGCTCTTGTTACCTTTTTAGGACGTAAGAGTTACTTGATCTCCTGGAGGAACCAGTTTAACAAATGATACGTATGAAAGGAGAGGAAACATCATTATCCTCCACAAATAAACATGGCTTGGCATTTTGAAAGTTAATTTGTATGTAATTTGCCAGACTCATTCCACAAAAGAACACTTGCTTTGAGTAAAAATGCATGTTTGTGAACTTGTGGGGTTTTAGTTTGCCAAGCTACCCTTTTTGTTTAATGTGAGATACCAATCTGAAAATTTTAATGAAATAATGAATGTCGATATCATAATACTTATTCTGAATGGTGTGTTCTTACTGCTTGTGCCCATTTTTGGATACTCTGCTGTGAATAGCTGTAGAAGGACACTCTGCCATTAACTAATAGCCAAAGTTACTTTGTCCAACTGCTTAATATGGCAGTGGAAGGATTTCTAGGTTGTGACCTGCCTTCATAGAAAATTGAATGACAAAAGAAAATAGGCATTAAGCTAATTTAGTCTGTTTATGATTATGGTGACTGCTTTTTATTCTTAGATACACTTGTAGCAGGAAAGAAACATAGTAATTCACATTTATTAAAGGATGAACAATCTGAAGTAGGAAAAGGTTAAGAGTTTTTTAAAACAATTTTTTTAGTTAATTTACTGGCTGCAGTATAATAAGCTGAAAACTAAGTAATTGTGTCATTCCTAGGAACTGCATTTGAGTTGATTTAAATTCTGTGCAAGTATTTTTTTCCTAATGTGTTCTTGGAACAGTGATGTTTGCTTTCCTCATGCACTTTTTTCCTTTTCCTTGTAGTAATTATTCTGGCATGGTTTAGTGAGAAACTTCAGTTTTGTCTTTCTAAAGAACTACCTGAAATCAAAGACTTGTTTATTGCAAACAAGACTAAAACATCCCAGTAATGGTCCTAGAAGACACAGTAAATAGTGATAAAACTTGACAGGACAAGAGGCAGCGGGCACAAATTAAAATGCATCAAATTGCATCTGGACAGAAGAAAACACCATTTTACTGTGAGGGTGGTCAAACACTGGAGCGGGTTGCCCAGAAATACTGTGGGGTCTCCATCCTTGGTGATATTCAGAACCTGTCTAGTCACAGTCCTGGGCAACCTGCTGCTGCTGAGCCTGCTTGAGCAGAGTGGGTGGGCTAGGGGATCACAAGAGCTCCCTCCCAGCCTCAGCTGTTCTCTGGTTCTGACAGCTCTCTGGAACAATAAGAGCTTGTTACAGAATACTGAAATGAAGATCAGCTAGAACATATCAAATGAAAGTGGACTGAGAGGGTACGACGGTCCTGTATTTCCCAACACTCAATTTTTGGGGAAAAAAAGACCACTTTACACTTTCTGCCAACAGAAATACCATGAATGACACAAAGTGCATTATGCAGCCCTTCTAAGTATTTCATTATTGTTTCATGTGCCATGAGCATCATCTATAATTCTTTTACCAGTTGAACTATTTTGATGTGCTTTTGATTGTATGTGGTGTACTTAATCCCATGTAATAAGATGTTACAGAAGAAATAGTGGGGAAATGTCGGATTGTCAGAACTGGTTGTCACCATAACTTTATTATGATTATACTAAATTAACTTGATCAGGAGATGACAACTAATTTAATGGGAGGAAGGGCTACAGTTGGTGAAGGGAAAAGTAGTTCTTCTAGGTCTATTGTATGAGATGCAGATCTCGTACAATAGACCTATCTGTCTTGGTATGAGACAGACTTTAGAAGGCTGAAGAATAAGGTGGAACCTGGAATATTTTTCTTTCAGAAATTTTGGATAAATCTGTGCTGCCATTTTAAAACAATGTGGTTAGCAAGACTGTTATAGGCACGGACAAACAGACAAGCAACATGCTGAAGAAAACTCTTTCAGACCAAATTAACAAGCAGACTGTGTCAACCAGTCAGTCCCAATGAACTGAAAATTCATGACTAAAGGCATGAGGGCAGAGCAAGAACAGGAAGAGGACTGTATAGCTTTATCCTCCCACGCCATGTGGATGGCAGAGAGGCAATGTGGGCAGGAAACATGATAGCAGTGGGTGACTTCATGTATCCTATGGAGGTTAGATACACATTGCATCAGCATCTTATACTGAGAACAGCACACATTTAGGTGATCAGTGATTCACCAAAGAGCTAGTGAAAAAGACAGTAGTGGTAAGCCTTGACTTGATCCTGAGCTGTGCATTGGTTCTGGTTCAGGATATCACTTTCAGAGCCACATAAAGCACTTGGATTAAAAGTATTTTTGTGAGCAACAGAGGATAAAGAAAAAAAATTTTGGGGTGCATTTTGCAGAAAGGTTGCTTACATAAGACTTAGGAATTTTTTTTTTTTTAAAGCTTTCAAGGGTATGCTGAAGAATGGAATCCTTGCAGGTGATGTTGAGATAACAAAAATGCAATATTGGTGGCTCATAAAGAAACTGTTATCATTTCTCAAACAAAGACGGTGGTGAAAAAGAAACATCATTGGTGAAGAGAAGGGTTAAGGAAATAATTCAAAGCATGAATGTCTTTCAGAAAGCTGAAATGTCCATTTGAAGAAAATGCAAAGTTTAGAGTTCTGGTCATTCTCATGTAAAAATAAAAACAAGACAGGTGAGCAAGTTTCAGGAACAACTTGGGAAAGGCATGCAATGTAGTTCAAAACAAATTGGAAGCAAGAAGTCAGAGAGCACCTTTAGGGCTACTAGATGTTTAAGGAACACTGGCAAAAGGTGAAGGCGTAGCAGGAAATCTCCCCGAGTTCTTTGCCCCTAGCTGTAAACTGTTGGATGTTCACAGCTTATTCTGCAGAATTATCACTGCATACTTGCCTTTACTTTTTTTCATATGATGTAATAGGTATCTTTTGACACCATCAGAGATTACAATACCAAACAGGTTTCCTCTTGCACAGCCCTGCTTATGCTGAAGAAGTACAAAGTACTCACTGGGAGACTGCGAAGTCTTAATTGCACTTTAATTTATAAGATGCTGAATTTCTTGTTCTTATTAGCAAGGTGAGGTACAGGGAAAGGCTTAGTTTTTTAACAGCTTCCTAGGAAAAGGGACATACCCTTGAAGATACTGAAACACAGGTTTAAAGGGCCTTGATTGTGTTCCTTTTATGGCTGTGTGTAGTGGAGTCAAGAAATAAGGTTCATCCATCCAGACATACTCCATGTAGTCTTAAAGACAGCATCTTCCTTGTTGTCTGACAGATGTAATGGTCTTTTCTAGATTGGGTTTCAGTATTGGATATGAAAGGAAACACTGGAGGTGCGTTAGAGCTATTGACTGTAGCAGGTATTGTAGCACTGTACAGAATAGTGGAATAGCTCTTGCTTTCAGCTTCAAATAGTAAGCAAGCAGACTGTAAGGAACCAATTTTGAGAAGAGAAGTTGATCAGTTTCTCTGTAGTGACATCAGTATTCATTTCCTGATTTTTTTTTTAATTATTTTTTTCAGGAAATAAAAGGCCCGAAATCTGATGTTGAGGTTGTGGGGTTTTGCAAGCAACATTAACTATAGAACTAATTCCAGTGTGTTTAGAAATAAGTGAATGATAATGTGGTTTACTTCAGAAAAACAAAGATGAAGGTAGCAGTCTCAAGTGTGTCTCTCTCCTACTGAATACCTCCTGCATAGCAATTCCACTGAAGGACACTTGAATAAATGAAGGAAAACAACTGGCTATGAGCCTGCAATTTGATAACTCTTCCTTTCTCCTACTCTGAAAAGTGCAGAGCAGCTTCTGCCTCAGTCCTAAGACATTTTCCAGGACACCAGGCTGTATTATAACAGCAGTTGAAGGTTTTCTTGTTTAGTTGCTTCACCTGCTGCTTGGACCATACTTCTAGATTCTGTTGTTGATGAGATACATGTCTCAGGCTTTCTTAGGTAATATGACATTAATACTTTGCTACATCACAGATGAAATGTGAAGCTGCGCAGAGTCATAGCTCTGTAGTTGATGGTAGAAGGAAACTGCAAACCCTTCAAAGCTAGTCTGGGTGTTAGGGATAGAGCGCAACTTGTGTTGTAAAAGTGGAGTGTGTATGATGTGTGGTTTACGTGCAGTTGGGATGCTGTTGTTCGACTCTGGTTGCCTTGAGCCTGAAGGGGCAGGGAGAGGAGCTGGCAGGAATTGGAGCCCTCAGACAGGCTGGAGGGAAGAAGGGTAGTGCTTTCAGAGCAGGACTCCAGGGAGATCTGGTACCCTTACCTGCACCTTGCCTGTGGATCTGATCAGGGAAGAGCTTGTAACAGGTGCTTACAGTTGGCTTAGAGGAGTTACCTGTGGTCATGTTTATTCCTCTCAAAATAATTGCCGAAGGAGATTGATATTGCAAAGTACAGGGGTGTATGGGATGTCATAGTGCCAAAGTGATTATATAGTAGCAGAGAATGATCAGTTTGTGTGCTAAAAGCTTCGGTGCCTGCATTGTTTAAACTTTAATCAGCCCTCCCTAGTGGAACAGCTAGCATGTGTTTAGAGTAATGCTTAATTTGTAATAAATTTGGAATTAGGGCAATGTTTTAGTGGTACTCAGCTTGTGATGAAGGGATAGCTGAAACTACAAGTATCATTAAGCACAGTCCATTAATGTTAGGGCTGTGTGGTTGTTTTGGTAATATTAAACTCTGTATTATTGCATGTGCATTCTTCTGTCTGCACCAAATACTCTTATCAGTTGAGATATTTGAAAGAATTCTCTGAGTAAGGAAAGTTTGGATTATTTAGAATTCAGTCTGAGTAGTAACATTGAATAGAACTGCGCCATTCATAGGTGTAGTAATGTGCCTGGCAGTGTTCCTGCTTTTCAGAGTGAAATCTCTTATCTGTAACTATTGAGCTAATGTACTTCAACCATGTATAGCATCAGGAGGTTTCCTTGACCAGTTGTTGCGTTACTGTAAACTTATGATTGTTGCATGCTCTTCATGGTGTGAGAAAACCCTAGTACAAAGTTTTTTTGGTGAACACATTTCACATGAATAGTGAGTGAACAGTTACAAAGATCGCAGAATTGCAGAAGCTTTACAGTTGGGGGGGTTTATTAAAGGAGTGGAGTAGCGTTAAAGAACTAATGACACAGCCCTTTTGACACTCTGAAAACCTAAGGTTTGTTTGGGGAGTAGGAGACATGTCTTAAGTACAGAGGTAATTATGCAACATTCTGGAGGGTTTGGAGTGTTATAGCTACTGTTAGAGTATTCTTTTTACTGTGAGGTTGGTTTTGGGGGTTTTTTGGTTTTGTTGGTTTTTTTTCCCCTCACTATCTTCCTCCTCCATCCAAGGTCATTCTCAAAATTTTTTATGGTCAAAAATAGGGAGTCTGAGGTACACAAGTGGGTTGAAGTTACACAGCTTCAAAGCTTACTGTTGCCTCTTGTTGCATGTAACTACAACTTGGTTGTCCTCTGAAAACCTTTACCCCTTTTATTTCTTCTTTTGAAAGAAGGATAAGACCTCATTCTTCTTGTAAATCCTTCTCTCTCAACATTAGCATGCTGTGCCCCAATCCTAAAAGCTCACTGACTGGGCGTACTTGTGAGTCTCTACTTGTTGAAGGTTTCTGTACACACTTAAAATGCTTGAGCTGTGGGCTTGAATATGATATCTTAGTACTTTGTGCATACAAAGAAAGAAGTAGCACTAGATACCTTATTCAGAAGGCAGCTTATGCAACATGTTACGAACACCTGAAACGAGCTTTTTATTTTCAGGGAAAGTTACTCTTGAAGTTAAATGAATGCAACAAACTGCAAAGAAACATAGTTGACTGGAGAGTATAAGCTATGGTGAAGAATGTTTCAGTCTCTCCCTCACAAAATAATGTATTTAAATTTTAGTTTTATGATATAATTGTCTAGCAGTGTTTATTGGGATTGACTTTTTTGTGGTGGTATTTTATTCACATAAAAACCACTCTACAGAAAGTGTGTTTTTAATTAGATTTCTCTTGCTTTTTGTCCCACTTGGTTAAACATTTTGTTTTCAGTTTGTCATGTTACCTGATTGGATCACAAATATGGAAAAATTAAAGATGCAACACTTGACGGAAAATATGTAGTGGCTTTTGCTGAGTCTTAAAGGAGGAAGTGCAATCTGACTGAATTCTGTAAAGAAATGTAGTTAACTCTAAAAAATGTTTTTAAAATTGTTGCAGCTTCTTCACTACAGAAGACAAAAATCTGAAGTGTAAGGAGCAGAGTAGCAAAGTCAGTCCTGGGGACTGAGCAAAAATAAATCTAGCCATGATTACAGCATGCCTATGGAAATCTCTTGAGTTCTACAGTTACAAAAGGTTATCCAGGTTTTGTAATGCCACTTTTTTTTACTATATGGCTGCTATTGTTTACACACAGTGTATTGAACTTTGAAAGCAATTAAATCCACAGGAACAGGAGCTACGAAGCAGTGACTTCAATCTGGTATGCCCCATGTATGTTCACATGAGTGCAAGGAGACTGAAAACTTGCGAAGGGCAGTAACAGTGTCGCCTTTCTGTCTGAATCAAAAACAGAGTTGCTGTTTTAGCATGTAACTATCCCACCAAAGTATCAAATGTTGCCTGAAAGGCAGCTTTTTCCCACTTGTTTGTGAAATTGTTTTTTATGCTTAAGATTAATTGGATTGGTCACAAGACTGGTTTAGGTGTAATTGTACTCTAATTTCAGCTAAAATTTGAACTAAAAAATGTGACCTAAAAACTAATACTGAAAAACAATGGAAATACTATTGTGGTGTTCTTACAATGTAAGTGAAAAGAAAGTATTTTGATTCATTCTGCTTGCTAGAGTATAACATTTATTTTGGTAAGTCACCTTTTAAAGAAGGTTTTTTGAATTAAGTATAATAAGCAAAATGACAACACTTACTAAGCCTTTAAAAATGGAATTGTGGAAGTGTGTATTTGAAGTGAAGATAGTCTAATTGTTGAAAATTAGAGGATGCTAACTGAGGAATGTTAGGGTAGGTGTTTGGAACCAAAACATCCCATAAAGAATGGGGAAATAAAGAAATGAGCCTGGGCTTTAGATGAAGTAGTACTTTCTATAGAGGTGGTACAAAACCACAATCGACCGTATTAATGTGGCAAAATCCTCAGTGAGTTTGAGAAGTTATTTACCACCACGTATTCCCACTCTACAATTGTTGACAAATGAAGATATTTAAAGCAGCCGTGTATTTGTTGGTGTAAACCACAAGGGATGGTTTTATGTAAGAATATGAAAGTATTAACACTTACATGCTGCAGGGAATCTGCAGTAGGAGAGATGAAATAAGTCTTAAATCAACTTGGGAGGGGGAAGTGTTTGTTCCTTGCACAAATATGCATTAAAAAGACCACGTGATTAGTCGCCTCATGTTCCCAACATCTGTAAAAACTACTTCAGCTGTAGCATAGCAATTACAAAAACATTAAGAATATGGCAAGCTGCAGTTGGGTAACTTTTGAGAGGGGGAGAAACTTTGAAAGGGAAGACTTCAGCAATGTGCAGTGGTGGTTTCTATAAGTGAGGGATCTGACTTCTCTAACAGGCTTCAACTTAATTCTTAAAGTCACTGTTCTTTTTGAAAGTGTGTGTGTGTGGTGGATTTTGGGTTATCTTGTTTACTTGGTAGTCTTTTGTGATTAGAAGTTGTAAGGCACAGGAAATAGCTTTATAGTTCCTTCCTCCCACAAGTCGTAATTCATTTGTGGCCATCAGGATGTTTTTCTTGGCTTATCTCTTTCTATGCAGTTTGCCTTGCACATCTGCCACATACATTTTCAGCTTTTCAAGTTAAGAGTTTCATAATTTATTTCAGGTCCTACTGTACCGTAATGAAGATGGTATCATTGGTCAGAAAAAGCATAATTGCAACTTGCATAGAAGGTCTGTAATAATAGCCAGTATTCATGTACTAAATTGACTGGTGTTGTATTTGTAATGGTTCTGAGGAGTGGCTTAAAAATAAGTAACTTCAAATGGTCAAGTATCAGCTAATGTTGTGCTGTTACCTCTGTGTAACCTGAGGTATTTCACCAGGCATTTTGGCAGATGGGTACCCATCTGTTTCTTCTTTGAATGTGGACTGCTGGCTTCATATTTGGTATCCATATGTTTCATCTGTAAGGCTCTAAATCTAAGCTGCATGTTTTATAACAAAAGTGACATTACTGACAGGAGCAAAATGAAAAGGCTTTAAGTTTGTTACATGTTTTTTAGTTAGTTTGTCTTCACCAAGCAAGGAGGGAGATGCTGGCCGAGACTGAATATATGAGTTCACTCGGGGAAGAGCAGCACTGTCTTTATTTTGAAGACGATTGCTATCTTTTTCTCTGAATAATTGTTAGTAACATTAGGTACATAAATTCCTGAATGTCCATTATATTGTTTGGGAAAACAGGTGGGTAAATGATGTCTTGTCTTTGTCCTCTGTGAACCAGTCTGCATGTTGAGCTTTCTGAGGTAGTGACATAACTGTCACAGGGCAGTGAAATCTGGTGCTGAAATGCATCTTTTGGTTTGACTTTGTCTTAAATCCTTTCAGTTCCTTGAAACACAAGTTTGGACCAGTGATCAGCTTTAATCCCTCAGAGCCTGAAGGAAGCAATGCTAAAAGAAATAAGTGGAGTTAATATATGATGTCCCTTATTATGAGATGCTTCTTGCATGGTGTGCTGGCCCCTGGTGGTTTGGGAGGTGGTGCTGTGCGGATCGGGATCACTTCTTTTTTAGCTCACCAATTCAAATGCTCTGTTGAAAGCGTTTCATGCCCAGATGGATAAGTATTAAATGATTTTTTTAATTGGAAAAAATGTTTCTGGAAACTAATTAACAATTTAATAGATGCCAAGATTCCCACACCTGGGAGTGGGGGAGGTGTACCCTGTACTCAGAAGAGTTGTTTAGCTTTTTTATTTACTGTGTGTTCTCAGTAGTTGAAACTAACTTCTGCACACCATTTAAAAATGGATCATTTAATATTAAAATAACTTTTTAGCATTCTCAGAAACCTTTCCATCTTTTTCTAATCCTGCTTTACAGGAACCTTTTAATCTAGATACTAAAAATAGTTTAGATGCATGACTCATAGAAGATGAATGTTGGGGATAAGATGGTGTGTTCCCTCCCCTCCAAAGGCTTCATTGTAAATGCATGTGTGTCTGTAGGTGGGGGTCTTTTAGATAACTGGATATTGTGAAAATGTTACTGGGGTCTGCCTTATCTCTTTTCTAGATGTTGAATGTTCACTTTGTTCATATTATTTTATAGTACATTTGTTCATTCTTTTTAAAAAAATCCAAATATGGATGCAGTCTCAAACATCTAAAGGCAAAGCTACATTATACATATTTTTTTGCCTTAAGTTGACAGCCCCTGTACTGATTTTGGGGAAATCTGAAAATAAATTGCTGCTGTTGTGTTTGGATAGTATTCCTAAAACATGTGCCATGGATCAGATGAGTAATACCTAGTGGATCCATACTGGAAGACTGCTAGCTTCTCAGCTCAAAGGGAGCAGAATACCCAACTCTTAGGAGGAAATAAGCTGCTGGAAGACCAAGTCAGCACTTGAGCTGTAGGAGCAGAGCATTAGCTCAATCTCCAGAAGTTACTGCTGCTGCTGTTCAGAGCTTTATGTTGAAGCTACCACCATGCTGGTAACAAACTGTCTGTATGAGAAAGCACTCCTGTTCTTATCTATATGCCTTTCCATAAAAATCATAGCAATGTTTAGATGGAGATATGCAAGATTAATAAATGAACCAGCTGTGTATGTTCTTCCTTATTTAGTTAGAGTTAAAGCAAACTTTCCTTTTGCTGTAATTTAACGGTTTCTTAACTATTTATTTTTCAGATGCCATTTATGGTCTTTTCTGGTTGGACAATGCAATCTATTCATTTTTAAATGCAAGAAGCACAGCATAGAGCTGTGCAAGTGTATTCTTATTGAGTTTTGTCCATGTGGGCTTTAGAGACCATTACTGTAATGATCTCCTTTGCTATGTCACCAAGTGAGGTAATGAGATTTTATTCTGAGTTAGTAATATCTATTCTGTCATGGAGCAAATTTAAAGTTTGCTTTGCTTTTATTCACTGTGAAAGTCACAGGAAACATGGAGAAGACTTTCTAAAAATAAAGAAGCTGCTAACAAAATTACAGAAAGAATGAGATTAATGTATTAGCATATGAGATTGCCTACTGAAAGCATAATGCTAAACACATAGTTAAAATATAAAATTATGTTGTGTCTGTTTTGGCACCTTAAATAACAAAAGGTTAAAATACTTGTTTCTTGCAAGACTTTGGTACCACACTACATACTGCTGTACAGTAACAGAGCTTCTGTTGTCCTCTGTTAATCCAGACCCCTCCCTCTCTAAGAGATTAATTTTTTCTTTAAAAAAATATAATCTCTTTAGTGTTAATGTTTTTTTGAATAGCATTCATGTTCAAACTATATGTATGATAGACATACATGTGTGTAATGCTTGAATTTTTTTTCTTCTGCATTTAGTCTTTAAACAGATATTTGCAGAATGGTGTCTCACTGGAAACTGTTAATGGTGGTAAAATGTAGAAAGTTTCTCATCTCAGCTTTTAGTATTTTACTGTTCCCAGTTGTAAAATTAAAAAAAGGAAAACAGAAGGTGCATAATCCAGTGATGTCCTTGGAGTAATAGTTAAAGGCATAATATTATGCACATAGGAGTCCCATGTATACATGATATTGTAATTGGTTTGAAATGTACATTGAAAAAAATTTTTAACTGTGTAACCAGGTTTCTTGTTCATGCTGCTCAGTCCCTCAGCACAGTGGGCAGCTTCCCAGAGGTTTAAGAAGTGTTTCTAATTAGGCTTACCCTGTCCAATCCAATACCTTTATCATCACTATAAAGAAACTGTTGTAATGTACTCTCTCTGTGACTTCTGTTTATTTTAGTTTTCACAAGATTAGACATGGCATTTCACAAATCTTCTGTGGATCTAATGTCCAGAATTGTACTTGTGTCCTCAGTGACACCACCCACATCAATAGCAACTCTAATCCTAATGGTGCTTTTAATGGAGTGGTCTGACTCTTGCCCCAGGGCATATTCAAGGCTTTTAAGTTTGTGCAGAAACATTCACTAAGATCTGTTAGGCTTTCTGATTCCTTAATATGTTTTAAAGTAAGTTCCATTCTGAATGGGTGGATGGATAGATATTTATTATTCTTTCATTACCTTTAATGTATAAATACCTTCTTTTCTCATGGCACTTATTTTCTCTATTGCAGGTTTCCTATGCACGTGCTATTTAAAGGTTTCTGCATGTTTAAGACTCTGCTGCTATTTGAGCATTAATATGAAATGTTAAGTTTACATGTCTTTGAAGATCTGAAACTTTGTGAGATATAGCTCTCTAGTCCTTTCCTGATGAATGCTTATCTTAGGAATACTTCCTTCAAAAGAATGTTGCTCCCAAAATCTAGCAGTGAACTGTAAGCTTCCTTTATGAGTTGTGATTTCATGCACCGGAATGTATTGTCAGGGTGATGAGGGAACAGAACACCACTGACCATGGAAAAAGTCTGGAAGATACAGGAGATGCTGGGGAGCATGAAGTGGAAATATCTGTGGCATTCTTTTGGAGAGACTGTGGGCATTGAACTATTAACTCTTACTAGTGCTATATGCTGCGTCTGAGGTTCTAACCGAACTGTTGAATCAAATGAACAAAGACAAAAGTTGTTGCACCTTTTTCTTCAGCAGGTTTGCTGGTAGTGTATGTAAATCATTGTTATGAAATGTTGTTTGAGGGTTAAAGTTTGGTGGTTAACTGTAGAGTAGAGATTAGCTGAGAAAATAGACTCATTCCATTTCTGTTGCTGACTATGTTTAGCCTTGTGTTTCCCCATCCATGTTTCCAAAGTGTTCCTGGTTCAAGGGATATGATATAGAGAGATTTAGGGCTTATTTGTTGTGGTTTTGTTTTTTTTTTTTTTTCAGAGTGGAACCAGCAGTTATTGTGGGGTAACTAATTCAGGCACAACAAAACTGGTTGTAGTGTTACCAATTGGAAGCTATTACTAGAAGCAGTATAGTTACAGTTGTGTAATATTTTGTAAGTGATGATCATCTCCTGACTTAAGTTACAGCATATGAATCTATAGAGAACAAACACCTTGTGGTGTTGAACAGTGAAAAATCTTGACTCTGAAGCAAACGTTTCAATTCATGATGTTGTGCTTATTCAATTTTTTAACAGAATGTTGGGTGGAAATACAATGATTTTACTTTCCTGGCATAAAAGTGATTTTTTTTTTTTTTCGTAGTCTGGAAGAGGAAAGCTTTCTTTTTAAGTATTTATTTTGTGGCTGTTTTATGGAAAAAACACTGAAGAAGTGCTGATACATTACTGAGGGTAGAGTACACCTCATCCTCACTAATATTGTCCTTCTGAGCATTAGTAGCTTGATTCATGTATTACTATGTAAGGTCAGAAGCCCGAGCAGAGTAGCCAAAATATATCAGTCAATATGAAATCAAACACAAATAGAAGTTTTCTACAGATACATTTATTGCTTACTAGTGTTTGTGTGTATTTATGTCCACATTGTTGGTTACATTCAGTATCCACTGATAAGGGAAGGGGGAAGACAGGACCCCTCTTAAAGTATGCCTGTTTTTGTATGTTGTTCTCTGCAGTGTTCCTTCAGTCTGTAAGGCTTTATTTTCAAGCAGGCCATCTACAAGCTATCTTTCATTTCCATGTTTCAAAGAATAGTGCTCAGAATACAATCTCAGACCTGTAGGATTTTTATCCTCTTACGCCTGAAAGCTAAAGTGCTTTTCAGACTGTTGCAACTGTAAAGGTTTAAGTGGCAGATAGTCGGTAAACTTTCTGGCTGGACCTTGGTAGCTTCTCTGATCCCCTTAGTTTTATACAGAACTTTTTGTCCCCTCTTGCTTGTCTGCTTGCTCTCCCTAACACCAACTAACCATCACTTTTACCTCAAATTACACATTTGAGGTACATGCAATACTTCCTCTCACCCCTTACATCCCTCTCCTCTCCCCCTCTAGCTTATTTTCTGGGTTTTTTTGTAGCACACTATAGGATATCACCTGGATTCAGATGACAGCTTTATCTCAAATTTACGAATCTCAAAATGTAACTTAGAGCAAAATTTGAAGCTATTTACAATTGGCTGAATTCTTTGAAAGATTTCTTTTCTTTGAAAAATGCAGCCAAAATTGTGGACAGAGTACTATTTTGGGGGCATTTCATCTATGGTACATCTATTCAGTTTCAAAACATGTTAAAATACAGTTTATAAAATGCATGTAAAACTTTTAACTTTTTTTTTTAAGAGAAAGTGTATCTCTTGTCTGATGCAGTTGGAGGTGATGAGATACTTAAAACTACTACCCACTGGCTTTTCCCTAGCAATGTCCCTTTATTCATGTGGAGGAATTTAGTCTCAAACTTGAGCTACCTATTCAGTGTTGCTATAAATTGTAGATACAAACATTTAAAGTTGAGTGTTCTCTTGCAAGAAATTAAAAGCTAACATTTTGCTTGCTGTTTCATAGAGATCTGACAGTGCCCTCTCTTGGCTTTTCTGAACAGTTCTGTTTTTTTTAAAAGAAACAATACTGAAATAATTTTTAAGGGTACAATAAAGAGTAAAAATCCTCTGTTGACACCAGTCTGATTTAGTAGACTTAAAAGAAATATAAGACACAAACAGAAAAGAATGCAACAGTTTGTAATGTTGATGTCAACCCATTTATTTGCTGTGCCTTTATTTTGGATGTAACTTGCAAAATACACTTATGCTTAATGTCTTTGTCCATGTCAAAACTTTCTGTAAATGTTCTTGTCACAAGATTCCAGTTGTGCAGGGTTTCAGTGAACGATTTGGGGTAAATCCAAATGTAGTCTTGCAGATAATAGGGTGTTTTAAACACTGCAAAGATACTTTCTGTCAGTCTTGACTGTTGTATGTCCATTTGTTTGCAAAGCAGACTGTGTCCATGCAATCTAGCACGATTCCCTGGAAGCTGCCCAGTATAAACTAATCAGAGAGCCCCCCCTGGTGTCTGAAAGTGTCCTCGGATATTAAATTTATATCAATCACAGGAAGTCTTGGCAATCAAGCTAGTCACTTTTTCCCTTCACATCTGGACATAAATTATTTTTTTGTTGCAAAGGTCACAGGAATCATGGGTAGGGCATGGAATGAGGGCCATAGAAAACATGGGAAAGGAAGAATAAAACTGTATTTCCACCTTTTTAGAAATGGTTATTTTTAAGTGACCTGGAATGATGCCAAACTATACAACAGTTTGGTTTTTTTTTTCCTTGAAGTTTACATTTGTTGCTGAATTAAATGCGGCTTAAAGATACTTTGTTTTGGAACGCTTTGTGCCATTAGATCTCATCTTGTCGTTTAAAAAAGAGCTTTCTTCTAGTTACTGAGAACAATAACTTTACTGCAGGAGGGTTTTAGAAATAGAGCATGTTTCTGTACTTAGAGGGGTTTAACTGCACCTTATTCTTTCTTTTGGCATTAGTTAATTTCCTTGTTTTCCTTCCATTTCCCCCTTTCAACCCCGATGCTGCTTTAGCCATGCACTTTGCACTTTGAGCTCTTCCATAGCTAATGCTGGCCTTTTTTTTTTTTTTTTTTTTACAGTAAGTTTGCATCTTTTCATGCATTTTCCACTCTTAAATTCTTTGCTCTAAGAAATGAAGGAAATGCTTCATTTTATGCTTACCCCCAACTCTCCATCGTCTCTCAAACAAGTGCTTAAGGAGGGATTGTAAAAACAAACAGAACCTTTCCATTCAACTCCCTGCCTTTCCTTGCTTCGGACAAGGGAGCCAGTGTGCTGAAAGCTGCAAAGCACTGAAGCCTGTAGCTTTGGGGTTGTGGGTTTTTTTTGTTTGGGTTTTTTTTTTTTAATGTTCCATGCATATGGGAAATAAAGATGGTATTAGTTTGTATGTATGGTAAAGAAAATGTCAGAAACAGAAGCTTGAGGTGCATTTAGCATAAATGAATTTGTAAAATCTTAATTGCTGTTGTTCATAACTACTGCTGTGTTCCTACATGCGTTTTCTTATATAGATAGGTTCTGTTAGCTTGCTGATTATTTATTCAGTCATGTAGCTTACGCTCTCTTTAGACACAAAGTTGAATAAAATCATACATCAGAATCTGACAGCAGGAATTCTCATGCTGAGAATCCAAGATTAAGTCCAGGAATTTTATTCTGTTTTAACAATTACCTTCTGTGTCCCCTTTCAGACTTAAGGGGATCTCATTCTTGTTTCTACTGTTTATAACTCCCAGTTCCAAGATCTTTGCTATCCTTATGCCAAATAAAATTGAACGCATATTGCTTGAATGCTGCTTTGTGCCAGCTTCTACATGGACAGAGGGATGACTATTAAGCATCTTGATTTTTTTTTTTTCTTTTTTTCCCCTTCTAGTCCTTTCAGGTACAGAGGATTTTTTTAAGCAGCAAATGCCTTCTATGCATGGTATTATAAGATCATTAGATCTTTCCTACAGTTTAATCAGTTTGACTTTATAAGATGATTTGTGTTGAACGCAGTTATCTTGCAGGGTTTTTGTAGCTTCTGAAACCAGTTGTATGATGTACTTTTAACAGTTAAGTAAAGTATCAAAAGTTTGATACAATAGGTGTAAACATGTAATTTCTAAGTCATTTCAAATACACTGCAAAGTATATAGGGAAAGCAGAGGTCACTAGGTTTCCTTTTACCAATGTTTTCATTATGATTGTATGCTATATTGCTCAATAATTGGAGAGTTGTTTTTCAAACATTCTTCATATGAATGATGCTTTGGGCCTGCTCACTCACCTTAAAATATAAGGAAAATCATTATGTTATCAAATGTATCTGGATACTTTCAGGGGCACAAAGGAGGTTGCTGGGCTTATAGTTGAAGGTTACCAGTTTGAGAGAGTCATTTAAAAAAAATAATCACATATTGACTATTCTAATATAACTGATATGGAAAAATTACTTCCTTTTTCCAAGTTATGTTCTTCTGTGAACTCTCGTAGATACAGCCTGGGCTCCTTATAGTATTTGTATTGCTTTAATTGTAAAAGAGTGCTCTGCAGCTTTTCTTATTTTGCTGTTTTCCCTCAAATAAATTAAGCTAGGAAACAGACTTGCTAGTGAATCTAATCTCCCTTACTTCAGTCTTCTGTGTGATTTTTTCTCTTAATTTTTTATTTTTTTTACTAACACCTGTTTGGTACTCATATTCTTGAGTTTCTCTATAGCGCTCATCATTAAAAACAAACAAACAAAAACTGCTTCTGACTGAGTTATAAAGCCTCTTGCAAATAACTGTACACTGTACAAACCTGTAAGCAAATGATATCTAGTTGGGGAAGCTATCAGCTTTGACTCTAGTGGTTCGGTTTGGATTTTAAGTGGACCAAAAGCCATTTTTAGTGGACTGAATCCAGCTGCAATGTAATCTCTAGTTTCTCATCTGTATTCTTGAAGACTAATAGCATAGTAAAACCTCCTTAAAGATAACTTAAATGTGTTGCATAGTGTCCTCAGGGTAACTTCTGCACTAAAGATGTTTTCTTTCCCACCCTATAGAGGTATCTCATTAAGTGAGATACACACTAGTGTCATTATTAAGTTTTCATGTGTTTCTCAGTTTTGATGCTAATCTTCATGTGTGTTAATTTTTTTCCTTTGTAGCACCAATGTGGTTATGAATTATTCAGAAATAGAGTCTAAGGTTCGAGAAGCAACCAATGATGATCCGTGGGGACCTTCGGGGCAACTCATGGGAGAGATTGCCAAGTAAGTGATAATTTGGTGCAGTGATGAAGAAGAGAAATGTGGTGCATTTTATACGGGAATGTGAAATTTGCTGCTAAATCAACTCTGTGGTATGCTGACTGATAATGCTGAAAAGTTGCTGTAAATCAAGTTTTTTTTTAATGCATAATCTTACAATGTATTGAAAACTGTCAAACAAAAAATGAAGCCAAGGTATTTTTTTTTCAAATTCTTGATTTTTATTTATGTAGCCTCATAAGTCTTCCAATATATCTGACTTTTTTGGAGTGTTTATTTTCAAACTGCTTTCTTGTGACTTTTCCAAGTAGTGCAAAACATGTTAAATTCTTCCTTGAACATTTTTTCTGTTAAAATAAGTTTGGAAGTTGCATGTTTGACTAGTTGCAGTTTGTTATTAGGGTATTTGTGTTAAACATTATTTTTGTTATAAATTAGTGAAGGTTCTTCTACTGCCTCAGATTTTTAGAATTACTTTTTTCTTCTGTAGTACTGGTATGTAAATTACTTCTATATGAGTAATAAATAAGGATAGCTTTTTCCCTTGTAATGTCATCAAATGTGAATGGGCTTAGATCAAGCCTGCCATCTACTGTCAGCTCTGAGTCTTAACAAGCTATTGTGGCAAACCACAGAGAATAAAATTTCTTTACTCCTTTTGTTTAATTCTTTAGGGCTACATTTATGTATGAACAGTTTCCAGAACTTATGAACATGCTTTGGACTCGAATGCTGAAAGACAATAAAAAGAACTGGAGGAGAGTTTATAAGGTGTGTATGTATATGAGCTGGAAGTATTCAAGACTTAGAGTTGGTCTATGAAGGACATAATGATTGTTGCTAGTATAATGTTCTGATGCAGTGTCTTACTTAGGTACTGCTATATCACTTACTCTGCTAGCAACCTATAATTTCTTTCCTAACTATAAGCTTTATAATTCTGTTACTGAAGTCAAAGATGTCTTTCAAATGCTCTATATGGAAAAAACAAAATTTCTAGTTTTAGAAGTGTGTCTAAGATCCACTTAACAAACATAATAGAGCAATTACATTTTGCTGATATTCAAGTATTGGAGTAGCATTCACATTTTGAATCTACCCAAAGGAGTTGTTACAGTACTCCATGAGAAGTAGATGATAAGTTATTTTGCTATCAGGAAATTGTTTTTGAAGGAATTCAAGAATACCTGAAATGAAATGGACACTAATCTGAATTTTCTGCCAATTTCTTATTCCCTAAACATGGTAGTTTAGCTTTGAGTGGACCAAATTTTCTTGCAGATCTTATCATATGAGGCTTTTATGTCCTACTTGCCTTTTGGAAAAAGAACTGAATCATTTGCATTTTTCTTGTCTCTGGCTAATTAGCATGGTACAGAAACTTTTTGCTTAAGATTATATCATGCTGCACTTAAAGTGGTGTTCAATGTTCACTAAATTATGCAAATATAACCTCATTTTTTTTCAAATTGATGTATTAGACTAGCTTATATTTTGTTTTTCTTGATGCCAGGATTGTAACAAGACAGAATTAATTCTAAGGCATGGTTTGTGCTTTTCACAGGTGCTTGATGTTTTGTATTCATAGTAATTGTTTTCCCTGAAGTACAGTATAAATTAATATTTAATGCTATCACACATAACTACTTAATGTTATAAAGACTGCTTGGAGTTGCTTATCAGGTTTGGATAGGTTGAAATATAATGATAGTTTTAACTGATAAAGGCACTACTTTGGAGAAAGTGCATTAATTTTCTTCTAGATAGAAATCCTCAATGTAAAAAATTGCAATTAAAGTACTATTTAAACTTCATTTGTTTTGTCACTTGCTTAAAATTGTCCTGAGATGCAGTTTTGTATATCCATTGCATCCTGCAGAAGGCTTCTTAAATTTCTGTAGGAATTTAATTTCTGTAGGAGTTACTGTTCAGTGAAAACCATTGGAAAATTGTGAACAAAAGAGGCAAAAGAAAATGCTTCATTTAGCAGGGTTAACTTTTTCTCTTAAATTGCTACTGCTGTCTTTTAAAATAAGCAGTAGGTGATGAAGGTAACTACTTGTGATTTAGTAACAACAAATTAGTTTGACAAATACAGTTTTGATATTCTAAAGAGCAAAAGGTGCATGTGGGGAAAACATTGTGCTTTTTCTGTGTGAACTCATGTAATAAGCATTTATTTAAAAGAGGAAAGTCTTAATTCTTACTAATTTGGGGAGGGAGGTAGGTTTGGTTTTCTATTGCTTTTTTTTTTAAGATAGAGCTTTTTTTCATGCAATCATAAGGTGCTTTGTATTTTTATAGTCTTTGCTGCTCCTAGCTTACCTCATAAGGAATGGATCAGAGCGTGTTGTTACAAGTGCCAGAGAACACATTTATGATTTGCGATCCCTGGAAAATTACCACTTTGTAGGTGAGCAATAGAAAAATCTTATAAGCAAATTAAAACAGTAGTTGGAGTTGTCAGTCACCTGAACCAGCTTAGAAGCTTCCCCAGTCTAATTAGAATGTGACTGTTGCCAGTTGTGTGAAGAGTGCAGAATCCAAGACGTGGGACCCTAGAGTATTAATTAGTGAAGACAAGAACTTGCAGAAAAGACTGGCTAATAACAACAGAACCAACACAACATGAGTGTTCGGGTTTATATTAAAATATGCACTAGAGACTGGTCCCCTGTGGTGTCCGTAAAGGAATAGCTTTAATCATATGGGAAGAAAAGGTTAGAGCTCCAAAACACACACATCTGTTTGAAGCTGGGTTTTTTTCCTCCCACCAAATAATATTTACAGTGCAAAGGCAGCAAGGCCAGTGTGTGTTTTGAATGTGAAAAAAGCTGGGAAAGGAGCACATTTAGCTTGTAGTACATCCCAACTGAAAGCAATTTTTCACAAATTCAGTTTTCCAATAAGACTGAGTTCTTACAATTAAACTTGCAAAACCTGTACTAAAAAGACTGAGGAAAAGGGGTTATATTTTGAAAGGTTAAAATTGTTTAAGTGGAGAATATAATTTCTGTCTCAGTCTTTGTTAATCTTTTCAATGTTTCAGCAGCAGTTAGATGCTTCTAAATACACCATTCAGTGAAAACTATCATTTATCCAAGGATGAAAATTTGTGTTGAAACAAATTATTTGGTACTTTCAAAACAAATGCAGTGGACCTTAGCAGCCATAAGATCTTTCTCTGACTGCTGTGTTCATAATTCAAATTTTCTTATCAGTTTGATGTTCAGTATTGCTGCCTCTGATTTATTTTTTTGCTTTTTCCCCCTCTTCCATCCATCATCTTTATCCTGCATTACCTATACAGATGAAAATGGCAAAGACCAAGGTATAAACATACGCCAGAAGGTAAAAGAAATGGTTGAATTTGCTCAAGATGATGATCGACTTCGGGAAGAAAGAAAGAAAGCAAAGAAGAACAAAGACAAATACATTGGGGTTTCTTCGGACAGTGTTGGAGGGTTCAGATACAGTGAGTACTAGGCTTTCTTGGTCAAGGATTGACAATCTCAGCTTTTAACTTGACTTAGATAACACCGATAACTTAAGGAATTTCTAAGGTGCTCCTTTCAATGCTTTTTCTTTACATTTCTTTAACTGTCAGTGTTGCTATTATAAAAGAAATCTTGCACGTTTCCCCCCCACATACAAATTTAAACGAATTACTTTAAAAATCTTTAAGTTAGTCTTTTTTAGACAGTAACTAACTAGAAACTAACACAAATTATATTAACACATTGGTTTAGCAAAAACTTAGCTGTTTTGTTTTTATCCATAGGCAGAGTCTCATTGTGAAATGAATGCTGCTGTAGCAGTAGATAAATAAATGCCCTTATAAGTCAGGGTTTCGTAGTAAGTCTTTAATTTAAAAAAAAAAAAAAAAAAGTGATGATACTTTCCACCCACCACAGCACAGGAATTGCTTCACCTACTCCTGCCAACCTCCTTTAGAACCGTTGGTTAATTTGGGTTAGGGCTTTTAGGGCAGTAATACTGTTTGGGTGAAACAATGTAGGTGGTATATGCCATTAGACTTTTTAGTTTCCCAAATAATACTGTTTGGACACTTGAAAGATATCTGTGGATTATCAGTATGGGTTCTGATGTCTGTCAGATGTGACTTTAAATATATGCATAAAGTACCTTGTAAGTGATGGAGCTTATATTTCAGGAGTTTACCAATACAGTTGTTACTGTCTCAGTTTGTGTGATTTTTAAAATCTTGTTTGATTAGTACTGCAAGTCCCATGTGCTTTTCGAAGGAGGGCTCCCACAGGCAATACCAGATTTACTTTGTGTAGACATAGTAAGCTTGCAGCTGGATGTTGGTTGCATAGCACAGCAGACCCATATGCAGGCTGGAAATTTAGTGCAACACTGCTCATCCCTAAATCCTAGGGAATTCCAGCTGACAGGGAAGAGGCCATTATTAACACCAGAAAGTTAGTTCTAAACATTTTTGTTTAAAAAAATCCCTTTATATATTATATTTCAAATATGTATATTATATATTTAAAAAAGATGCGTGTGAAGGGTTGGTCATCTGCTCCCTCATTAAAATATCAGAAAACCTGCCATCAGATTTTCAAAAATCAAAATTCCGAAAACTAAAGAATCCAGCTGTCATGCATCTCAGCCCTCATTGCACAAGGTACCAGTCCTATATCCAGCTTGGGTCTGGTACTTGCAATAGGACCTTCATTACTGAGGTCCTTTATTTAAAAACATGCACACACAAAACAAAAAAACACAAATTAAAAAAACCTATCATCCAAATGCTGTTGACAGGTAGTCTGATGTACCCTTGCTTCTGGAAATTCACCTGTTTTGCTGAGGCAACTGATGTTCTTCATGTGTGCAATGAGTTCTGTCAGACTATGCATCTTCAGCATAGTGTGTAAGATTTTGGCCTCAGAGGATGTAATGCCATCAGCTTGCCTTTGTTTAGAGAGGACACAGTTTTCTCTGACAGCCTTGGTTAGATAAAGGCACACAACCAGTACTATGTTTTGCTTATCAAGTCCAAGTGTGCAGCTTCCTCCTCGCTCCCCAGTCCCTGCCATAATGTGTAGCAGGGATCTGAGCCTGAACTGGCTTTTATGTCTGGTGTATCCCAGCATGTCGTCCATGATCCAGCTGTCAGTCTTGCGATGTTTATCTGTGTTTTCTTTGGCCTGAGTAAATCCTTGGCTGCTTTCATTAAGGGATGAGTCCCAAAGTCACAATGGCACAAGGCTCTGGTTTGCTATAGTCAGTGACTTCTTTGAGAAGGGTTTGGTATAAGATCTGAGTAGTAACTGTGCAGGACTTAAACTTCACCTGTCCCTCTCTGGTGCTATGTATGGTTTTTACTCTTCTTCCCTGTGAGCTTTAAACTTAGATTTGCTCTCTTCTGTTTTTGACAGGTTACTTCTCCACGTTCCTCTGCTCTCCCTTTTCCTCACATGCAGAGTAGTTGAAAAATCTCTCTCTCTCTGGCAGGATATGTCTTGCTTTATTATATTCTTTTAGGCTTTTGCTACCTGCTTGGAATTCTGGTGATTCTCTTTTTAGGAAACACTTATGAGTCACTGCATTTGTAGTTTAAGTACATGTCCCTCTGTTCTTTCACTGAGCTTATCTTTTGACTTGCTCTGTACAGAGTCGTGATCTAACCCTGTATGCTGGGTAGAAGTCTTTCTCTATATACTCTTTAGTTACCATTCAAGTTTTTTAATTTAAAGAACTGCCTCCTTTGGCTTGTATTTCACTTTTATGGTAAAGAATTTTTAATTATCCCTTTATTTGTTGAGTAAAGAAAAAAAATTTTAAAAAAATAAAAATCTTTCTAGCAGCACAAAACAAATTTTTTCCCAGGTCCAACTTCTAGTCTAAAGGATTCTATTTATTTAAATATAAAATGCTTGTATTTTCAGAGTTTTCCTTAGTTCTTTTTGTCCTGAAAATACTGAGCTCTCAGGGGTTTTTATTTATTTTAAAATTGCTGTTGCACAAGGAAACCTTCTAATGGAATCTACATTAAAATGCTTGAGAGCCTGACATAAACTGAATAAGGCCATTTTATTCTCCTGCAAAATTTAACAGTAGTACATTTCTTAGCAATTTCTCCTTTTTCAGTGATAAAGATCTCACCGAGTATCTCGCTGATTTGTAACAGGTTCTCTACTTTGAAAAAGTTTGTCTATCCTTTATAAATCTAAACAAATGTCATTGGAGACTTGCACTTCTCTTCAGTAAGAAAATACATCCTATGGTATATTGAACAGATATAACTCAAATTTTGCACCTTGTAGTGCTGGAATCCATCATTTTCTTTTTATTAAAAATGTCTTAATTGAATACATCTTGAACATTACCTGAGCTACAATATAATTTGTATGTAACTTGATGTAATGAATTTTTCACAATTCTTCCTTTCTGCCACTCAATTTTACTCACCTCAAGTAAAAAAAATTAACTAGTATTTTGCATTTTTCAATAGTACAAAAAATGCCTTGTTTCATGTGTGCAAGGGCCAAAATATAAAATGTTTATCTAAAAGTGTTGTCTAGAAACTGAGCTATATTGGGTTGTTTTATATACCTGTGTTTTCAGCAGAAGGTCTGATAAAAGATCACAATACAAGTTAGTAAAGTGTGCCGTGCTTCTGATAGTGAAGTCTGTTAAAATGTAAGTGTTTTTGCTTTTAAATTAAACTCGGATTGCCTGGGTGTGTATAAATAAACCCAAGCTTAAATTTCTTAAACTTTCTTAATGAGATTGTACAGCAAATGTACTTATTTCAGGTAAAACCATCAGCTGTTTGTAAGCTAAGATACCAGTATGGAGGTCTTCAATACTTGATTAGAAGGAAAATGGTTTTGATTTCTTGAGTGTTTAGTAAAGATGTTCAGGGTACTCAGTGGCTGCTGAGAAGCTGATTTGCCTTACTGCCTCTTTTTTCATCTCTTTAAAAGGCTTTTTTTTTTTAGTCACCGAGTGTGGAAAAGGAAGAACAGAAAGTTATCATGCATTGCACACTTATGTCTTTCAATATTTTGGTACTGTGCTTTTATGTGTTCATGAATGTCAATGTATAAAAAAACCCATTGATTTACCTCTGAGCACACAGCTTGGCCAAGAATGGAATATCGGGCATTAAATGACTCTTACAAAACTGGCACATCCCATTTCTGATAAGCTGCTTATGCAGCCAGGGTTGATTGTGCCTCTTGTGCTTCTCCAGCAGAGTCCAACAGTCTCCTGATGTGCTGGGCTGTGCAGTGCATTAAGATTGTGTCGTTGTCATAAACAAAAGTCTTTGAATCTGCATTCCTGCCACTTAATGATTGGCATTACATGCTGTGCCTTGCTGTAATAGTGTTGATTCAGCACTGTGGGAGCTTTCAGTTTGCTTTGAAAACTTGTAAGGTTTATGTATGTAGGGCAGGGGGGCTTGAGAGTGATTCCAGAAAGACCGCAGGCATGTTTTTTTTCCTGTTATCTTTAGTATTTCTTATCTTAATGCCTTACACAGGTGAAAGATATGATCCTGAGCCCAAGTCAAAATGGGATGAAGAATGGGATAAAAAAACAGCTTTTCCATTCAGCGATAAGTTAGGTGAGCTGAGCGACAAAATTGGAAGCACGATCGATGATACCATCAGCAAGTTCCGAAGGAAAGATAGAGAAGACTCTCCAGAAAGGTGCAGGTACTAGAGTTATTTTAACATGAATTTATTCTGTGAAATTGCTATTATAAAGCTCTTTGTTGCTGATTATTAGTTACTCTGCCATTCTTTTTGTCCATACAGAAGCATGTGTGGGTTCAATACCTCCTTCCTGGACTTCTTACACAGCTCTTACTGGCCTTGGGGAATAATGTAGTTCTGTCAATAGTTAACTCTTCTTGGCTGACTTCCATTACTGCCCCTAGCTTAGATAGCTGCTGGCAAAGCAGGGAATTTGGCTGAAATTTCCTAAGCTTTCCTTGTCTCAGCAATTCAGTGGTCTTCCTTGTGCCAGTATACTAGAGGCTGCCATTCAATGCTAGTTACTCTGAATGCTGAAGTGCCAAAGAGGAGGGAGATACAAAATTGCTTAGACCTACTTTGACACAGTGCTTCTCCCCTAAGCTGATCCCAGGAAGAACAGACTGCAGGTGACTTTTTTTTTTAAAGTCAATTTCAGCTGAACCTTCTCAAGAAACTTGTTGTGGTTTACATCTGGTCATTAAATCTTTTCAGTAAAGAAGAAAACCTACCCTGCTTTGCCTGCAGAAAGAACTTTACATACATCACACTTCAACAGGTGCATTGAATTTTATTACCCGGAGATCAAATTTGTACTTAACAGAATCTGAAATTGCTGTAGAGAAAGTGCTCAAGTATATTGAAATAATTCCCTTTTGGGAAACAAAATTCAAATTTGCACTGAGATTTGATTAATATTTTTTACAGGAGTATCTTCAGATGCAGTCACACACATTTTTATATATATGTGTATAAAGATACACATGCAGATGTGTGTATATTACAAAATTCAAGCAATTTTGCACAGAAACAAAAAATAATTATAATGGTAGCATTTCTGAGAAAAAGGCAGTATGGTTGTCTTGCTAGGGCATTAATAAATCATAGAACTGGTATTCTTTGCACACATCAGAGTTCCCTCTTAGAACTTACTATCAGTAGACTACAAAGAGAAGGGATCAGAAGGAAAGTAAACAATTTCAAATTTAACAATGGTATATTACTGTGTGCTTTTCTGTACTTACCTTTCAAAAGCACCTTGTCACATGACGTCTGTAAAGCTCACTGTCCACATTTCATGTAGAGGATGTACAGTAAACATTTTTTATCTTATTTCCTTTGCTTTATTTCTGAATGGCTCCTAGTCTCTTACTTGTGCTGGTATAAAGTCTTGCACCTTCCAGTGTTTTATCTTTATAAAAAGCAGCTTATTTTGAGGACTTCTGCACTGTACATCTCTACCCCAAGTCACACTGATCTTTTTCTCTGGCTAATATTACATTTTTCATTTTTGTTTTGCTCTTGTAACCCTTGTCCCTTCCTTTTTATTTGTCTTCCACTTTTTTTGGTAAATGTCAGTTCTGGTATTTGTCTCAAAATTTATGAGAGTAATAAACTCAGGACTAGAAATAAAAGGAGGATTTTTTGGGATATACATGAGCAAAAACAATTTGGTAGTTGCAGGTTATCCTGCCATAAGAAGGAATCCAGGTTGTGGCAGCATGGCTTCTCTAACATTGCTTTGGCTGCCAGCCTGAAATTTCCTTTTGGCTTCTCTTGGCATGGTGATTAGACAACATGGAAGGTATTTTATCAGAGTGTTGAAATGAAGGGGTTTCTTTCTACAGAAGGCATCAAAGGATCAAAGAAGATTGAACTCAAGGTTATGGAATGTCTGTCTATTTATACTAAAAGATACTGTAAATACAAACCTTGTAATTCATGTTGTATTAACAGAATACTATATTTTGTATGAAATTAAATATTGAAACTGAAAGAAACATGAAATTTTGTCATGTGACTTAAGCTCACAACATAACTTTCTCTTGTAAATATTTCATGAATTCCAGCATTTCTGTGTTTTCACGCTTCAGCAATTTTTTTTTCTAAAAACACAGAAGAAGCTTCCAAAAACTTACTAGTTTTTGTAGCCTGCTGCTATATAATAACATTGAATTAAGTTGCTGTTTCCCTTGGAAAAGTGACTAAATGGTGAAACTCATTCAGCTGGCAAATCTGCTGTTGTATATTCTATTGTTTCTATCTTAATAGCTTTATAAATCATTATTACTTTAGTACTGTAAAACCAATAAAGGTCTTTAAACACAATGAATAAATGTGACTTACATATCTTCACAGTGGTTAATGGAATTTGGATGACACAATCTTTACCTCCAATATACACACCAGAAAAACTTGGCCAAACGTCTGGATTTCTGATTCTACTTGCAAAGCTAGTAGTTTGCATAGAAGGAAAAAAAAAATGCTAAAAATGCTTGAAGTAACTAAGACCTTAACCTGTGATATAGCTGGCTTGAGTTTACAGTAGATTTCAGTGAAACTGCAGTTCACACAGCTAACTCTGGAGAAGCTTAGTCTGTGCTTTTTCTTTAGAAGAAAAATGTTAGTACTGCTGTGGGGGAATTAGATTATCCCCTTGGAAGTACAGAAGGCAAGAAACAACACCCCATGGGTGGGAAAACCTCTGTTGTACTTTCATAGTGCTTGTTAGTTCTTAGGTCTTAGGTGAATAAGTCAATTGCTGCCCTGAGTCCAGCTTCGTATGCTGAAGTTCTATTTTCTAAATTACCTGCAGATATACAGAGGTTCTTCTGAAACACTATACTTTTTTCACAAGAATCCTTAAAACTCTGTCAATCCTTGTTTCTCCAATATTCAGAAAGGTTGATGCAGGTAACAGACTAGAAAGGAAGCAAAACTTTTAGTACACCTATAAAAGGATGCAACAACCATGTTTAAAGGCAACTTCCGTGTAAAGGATTACTCTTGTAGTAGGATATAATTCAGATAGTCTTAAAGTATCAGTAAACTACTTTTATTGCCTTAAAGAATGTTCAAAAAAAACTCCACACCACAAAAACCTTAAGGCAAAGAAAAAGAGCATGTATCCATAATTCGATTTCTGGAAGTTGCAGCTATGTACTGCCTTTGCAGAAGTTTTTTAAATTATTTGGTGCAATACTAGCTATAATTTTTATTTCTTTATTTTTTTAATAATATTCATTCTGCAATTCTCAGATGAAGCATTGCAATTTTACTATTCAGCTCACAGTAAACACACTTAAAGGGAACATTAATCTGTAATTTTTTTGTGTGTGTTAATGTGACCATTAAAGAAAAATAAAAAACAGATCTCCTGAGACAGTTTGGAAGCAGTACAAGTTGTCACAGAAAACTGAGTATTGTAATATTTGTCCTGCTTTCTGGCATATATGTTTAATTTCTTTTCTCAAATCTTTTAGACATTTATTTTGCTGTAGATCACCAAAGACTCACTTTTTTTCTATTCTTACGCTACTGAGATTGATCTCTGCCAGTTCTGTAGCAATAGCTCCATTGATCAGACTTTGATAGTTGTCAATCACTTCTTCAACTCACAGAATGTTTATATGGACTAGGCAGCTCTGTAGTGATGACAAGAAATACATTGCAGCAGGTTTTAAGAGACTTGAGCCTTAGTTGTAATTGTCCTGGTCTTGGATACTTTGAACATGCATCTAAAAGGCAACATTATCCATGCTCCTCTGAGGCTTTTAGGACGGATGTACCATGTATACCATGCTAATGTGCAGATCAGTCTTCTCTGGGGGCTTGTGTTAAAATCCTGATGTCACAAATAAAGATGTGGTTCCTGGTCCCCTCTGGTGTATTTGTGCACATAGGCAGGCTATCTGCAGAAATCCAGAACTGGAACAGTAGGCATGCTGTTTCAAGTCAGGGTTGAAGTGCCTTGGGAGGGTAAGGTTAGGTGATGCCATTTGAGCTCACTTATCTGTGTAAGGCTGGCTCAAGCAAGTGCCGGTATGCGCTAGGTTGGCCAGCAGCTATGTTATTTTTCTTTTAAAAATAAAGAACTAAAAAAAGGAATGGGCATTTACATTCACTGATGTTAATGAGTTGAGCCATCCCCTGTGGTGAGTAGGTAATATGTATAGAGGAAATGACACATGCAATGTATTCCAAAAACCCCTCTGTTGTTAACAGAGAACAAAGGCTACTCTCCAGAGTATATTGCAGTTACTGTCGTATTCCCACCGACAAAGGGAAAGCCTTTCCTAAATTTTGTATTTTTAGTATTCTAGTGCATTATTAAAATAGAAAAACCTTCCACTTTCAACTATGTTGCTAAGGGAATTGCTATTTCAAAATACGTGTCAATATATTTAAGCTTTCTGTACAGCAATTTTCACTGTTATGTGCAAATCTTAACTTGATGATAATGGGCAACATGTCTGTTGGTGGGGGACAATTGGTTTGTTTGTGAAAGACTTAAAATATAAAAGTAGAAAATGTAATGGATTAAATATTATGCAGTAACATCTAAAAAGTTTTTGCCTAAAATGGTGACACTTTTGTTCTTTTACATTTTAAGAATGAATGTGTCTTCTCTCATAGAAAATGAATAGTGTCATTGTATTGTATAATTCTGTAAACATTCTTTTTCTGCAAACATCTTAAAGAATATAAAAGCCTGTTTCTCTGGAAAGGGAAATGAGTTGAAATAGGAATGGAATTCTTGAAATCCAAAAGATAGTA